>NC_050450.1:101549621-101849621 GCF_903995425.1 Onychomys torridus | reverse complement strand
AGAGGCGTTTGCACATTCACTGTAGCCTACTGGAAAACCTCTGACCTCAGCATTCCTGGTCCCTGGCACCTAGGCTGTCCTCGGTATCCTTTGCCTGTGACTCTGCCTCTGTCCTCATAGGCCGTCTTCTCCCTGGGTGTTTCTGTGGATGTCAACCATATCAGAGGAGGTTCAAACCTCCAGGAATCTCATCTAAACCTACTGATGTCTGCAGAGACTTCACTTTCAAATACCATATGCATTGCCCAGGATGTGGCTCTCAAGTCATGGGTTCCATTCCCTGCACCACATAAACCAGAAGTGGTGGTGCTTGCCTGTAATCCAAGAACCCACGAGGTAAAGACAGGGTCAGAAGTCCACGGTCATCCTTAATTACATAACAAGTTCCAAGCCAACCTAAGACACTTGAGACCCTGTCTCAAAAACAATAACAAATAGTCAGGCGGCCGTGGCACATGCCTTTAATCTCAGCACATGAGAGGCAGAGCCAGGTGGGTCTCTGTGAGTTCGAGGCCAACCTACAGAGTGAGATCCAGGACAGGCTCCAAAGCTACATGGGGTAAACCCTGTCTCAAAAAACAAAACAAAAAGCAAACAAACAAAAACAACAGAAAATAAAAAACAAGCCATAGTCACAGGCAGCTGGTGGAGGGCTTCATGTATGTTTTGAGACACAATTCAACCCATAACAGGGATCCATGATGCACACTTGGGAACCTACTCTTTCTCCCCATCAATTAGTGCAGCTAGGGATTTCTGGGGGCCCGGGGCTCTGGGTAGGGGCAGTATCTGAACTTAGAAAAGGACAGTGAGTGTCTTTTGAGCCCTTGTGCATAATGTACAGTTAGGGGGGTGAAGCTGACTGCTGTCACATGAGAAAAAATAAGTACTAGGAACCAGCACTCAAGTTCTCTGTTAAACTCCTGTGCCTCAGTTTCTCCATCAGCCAGCCAGAGAGTTGTGGACTAGATGAATGTCACAGATACCTCCCCCCTGGAGAAGCTACAAGGGGCAGCAGCAAAAGTATTCTACCCATCAGGGACTCAAGCTGGGATGGCGCCTCCAGCTGGCCTTGGCCTCCAGCTAGCGAGGTCTGTGACTTCCAGCTCGGCCTCGAGAACCCGCCTCACCCCACGTTCAGGAAGGTCCAGGGACCCAGAGACAGGACTCCAACACGTTTCTGTGAGAGCCACTGCCCTTATGGAGCTGTTCGTGGTAAAATGGCCTGTTTTGCCTGGTGACTTTCCTCATCACTCTGTCTCTCATTTTCTCTGGCATCAGCTATGGGACCCAGGCTTCTGTGGAAGGAGCACGGACATGGGGGGGGCACTTAAATCAGGAGTATTTTCAGCCCTTGTGGCACTGACTCCTAACAAAAGCCAGCCAAGGAGATTGACATGGCCCCAACACACACACACACACACACACACACACACACACACACACGCCAAGATAAACTGGGAGGACTCGGGGAGCTTGGGTGCTAAATCAGTGTCTGAGTTTTTCCCATCTGCCCCTGCAAAGCCCAGGCTTCCCACCCTCATTCCAAATGCCCTTAACCCCGAGGCTGATGGGAGCCATTTAGAACCCAGGCCCCCTCTGGCATCCAGAGAACAGACCGGCACCCAGTAAGGTGCTTCTGGTGTCGGACAGGCCAGGGCTGGGTTGCTGCAGACTAAGCCAGGTGACAACTGCCTAGGACAGAAACAAGCAATCGGAACTCCTAGGTGTCCTCTCCTAAGGGCTGCCTGGGGCTGGGCGGGTTGGGGGGGGGCAGGTCATGGAGGGCCAAGGGTGTCAGGGGCTGGGGCAGGGGCTGCACCTGTCTTACTTTCTGATTTGGCTGGAGATTTCACACAGCATCAGAGCAGGCAATTCAGTGACATTACTGTCTTGTATAGCCACCGGTTCACCCCAAAACATTCCCAGCACCCCACAAGCAAACCTTGTGTCTACCACAAGCCACCATGTCCAGCTCCCCTTCTCCCAACCACTGCACACCCACCTTTAGGAGGATGCCTTGGGTGTCCTTTTGAAATGGCATCATGCTGGGTGACCTCAGCTCTCCTCTAGTTAGTGATAGGAAGTGGGGCTGGGGCCCCTGCAGGCTCGGCCTGAGCTCTGCCTTCAAGGGAGAGTCTCTAGGCTTTCCAGAGGCAGTGGATCAGTCTGCCCATCCACAGACCGCCCTCCATGAGGCTCTGTGTGCCGCAAACTAATGACCACCGTCTCCAGGTTTTGGGCTCTGCACAGCAGTCCATGTGGTGATCTCAGACAAGTTGTCCCATCCTTCTGGGCCCAGCAGTCTTTGCTGATGAAGCTTCACAGACCGCTCAAGGTTCAGGAGGAGGGAAGTGGAGCTCCTGGTGGAGACAGGAAGCCACTTTCTTTTTTAAGACTTATTTTTACTATTTTTAATTATGTGCATGGGGGTACAGGGGATGTGCACATGAATGCAGATGCCCATGGGTGGCCAGAGGTGTAGGATCCCCTGAAGCTGGAGTTACAGGTGCTTTTGAGATATCTGCTCTGAGTACCGGGAACCAAAGTCCTCTGCAAGAGCAGTACACATTCTTAACCACTGAGCAACCTCTCCAGTCCCTAAGGGAGCTGCTGTGTCCCCTACACCTGTTCCAGCAAGGGCCTGAGACTGCCAGGCAGAGGTGGAGGGCTTCACACTCAGGTGCCAGGAAAGAGGCCAGAAGGATAGACCATGGGACAAGTTCTCCGTTATACCAGGGAGGGGCCCATATGCGGCTGTGCAGGCCTGTGTGGATAATCCAGCTTGTAAATTGCTTGGGGACTCTAACTGTGGAAAGGGCCATAGAGCCGCGTGTGTTATTATTTATGATAAAGCACAGAGGTGCCTGCCAGAGACTGGAATGGGCTGAGCGTTGCGCACGGGATGGACGGCAAATTGAACTCCAATTTTCTGCTCCGCAGTCTTTGTTACACGCCACAAAGCGCCGGTACAGCAGGGTCACCAGCCTGATGAATGTGTGCTCTTCCTCCTCATAGGCGGGTTCCATCTCTCACCCTCTGTGTGGGGAGGGTAGTTTGGCTCCTGAGTTGCTTTTTCCTCCTCCCCCAGCCCTGGTAGACTCCTTTCCTAAGATCAAACACCAGCCCTGACCCTAAGAGAGATCAAAGGCCTTGGCAAGTTCAAACCCTGTTCTGTCACTGATGCTCACGTGACCTGTCCCAGTCTGTGAGAGCTTCAGAGAAGAGAAACAAAGGGGTGGTGATTGCAGGACCCCACCAAGGCAGCTGGAAGGATTAAACGAGACAGGAGGAGCTCACTCGCGTGGATTAGGCCTTCGGCACATGCCTGCTTTCCTTTCCTTTGTGGGTTTAGCTGCTTGATGCTGACCCCAGGGAAGCAGAGGAAAGAGAAGCCATGGAAATTGGGTGGATAGCCCCGACTGGAGTGGGGAGAGGGGAGGCTTAGACACCCACACTGCTCAGCTCTGTGGTCTTCCACAATCCTTGGATATTGTTTCATGCTGGAGCTTAGTGCCTGTCCCCTGTCATCTGTGTCTTGTTAGGGGAGGATTCTGATTTTTGGTGAAGAAATACAGTTGTTCCTGGGAATCATGGCAGCCAGACTTGAGGGCCAAAGGTCCATTCTTCACCATCCAGCCTTCTGTGTCCTATGTCTGGGGATGCTATCATCAGGCAGTGGGGTGGACTCCTGAGGCCTCTGGGCTGTGGGCTCTCCAAAGCATCTTTCTGACCTGTGGGTGGCCAGTGTCTCTCTGTCATCACAGCCCCCTGACTCAGTGGGTGATCTGAAAACTGGTACCCACCCATGTGGTGACAAAACTCACCTTTTAGAAACCTTTTATAGCAACATCACTGGGATAGGGTCAAATCACTGAGAACCTGGATATGGAGACAGCTAAGCCCCAGTGCCGACCCTTGTGTTGATTTGTGAGGCTCTTGAGTCTCTCCTATAACTAGAGAATGGCCCCAAGCACACAGCCCTGCACCGAGGTCACCAAGGACAGTGTGTGGTCCATGCAACATGATCAAGTTTCTTGAGAGGAATTCCTGGAGTTAGTGTAAATTTTTATTATCAGTGTTTTACGGCTTGAATGAATCTGAATGCTCTGACACGATAATAGAACCGTTGGGCAGAAAACATCCTAATCAATGGTGTAAGTTTAATCTCTGAACCCTCTGGCTGAGGTGGGAGAGAAAGGGCTCCCTCCTCCTGTTAATTAGAAAATAAACCCATGGGGAATGAGAACCATCTTTCTTCCACGCCAGGCTAGGACTGCTCTGATGTTATTCACCTTTGAGATGCAGGGCAGAAGGTTCTGGCTGCAATACCGAGCAAAGATGAAGAGTAACCATGGCCTCCTCTTTGCTGATGTCTTCTCTGAGCCACACGCTAGTCAGAGCACCAGCCCCTCTTACCACCTACAGTTGTCAACCCAGTTTCCAAGAGAGGAAACTGGGGGCAGCGAGTTCATGCCCAAGGTCACATGGCTAGGTCACACAGCAGAGCCCACTGGAGCTGAGCCAGGAGGTCCCATTCGAGGACCCAGTAAAGTCAGGATGCACTCAGCTACTCAGATCTTGCCAAGGCAGAGCTAGGGAGCAGTGTGTAGGGATCCTCTGGGATGGCCAGTCGCCAAAAGGAACACTACCATGCCCAGGCCTACAAGTCACCTGGGCCTTCCTGCATGTAGTCTAGTGCCTGGCTCTGGGTGTGGAAAGGTCAGAGATCCCAAGTCTGCCTTCTAGTGAGTGACATGCTAGTGTGAAAGTTACCCCACATAGCTCTGATTCTTGTATGGCTCTAAGGGAGATACCCTACAAAATCTGGGGATATAGATGAAATCTCAGGAAGAAAGTCAGAACACTGCATTTGAGTTTTATGAGATGGATCTGAGACCCATGGTTTCCCAGTGAAGAAGGGATGAAAGGGATCCTTGTGAGTTAGAACAGGCCAATAGTCCAAGGCCCTGGGGCAGGGCTGCATGGTATCTGGAACAGCTCTCCCAGGACTCTTGTCCTCTGCCATAGTAGGATGATGGGCACAAGTTGCCATGAAGCTTTATGTGAGTTTCCTAGATTGGCCATAAAAAAGTTCTACAAATTGAATGGCTTGAAACTTATTGCCATAGTTCTAGAGGACAGACTCTGACGTCTGTGGGCCCCTTTGACAGCTCAGGGAAGAGAGTCTTCCTACTTCCTGTTCCCATTGGCTTCCCCAGCAATGCCTGGAACTCCCTGGCTTGTGACTTCATTAGTCTAGTCTCTGCCTCCACATGGCCTTCTCCTTCCCAAGATCCTCAGCCTCAGGTTAATGTTAATTCTTCTCTTGTGGTGGCCAGACTTTCAGTCAGTGTGACAAATCCCTGAGGATTTGAGAGCAAAGATTCATCTTGGCTCATCACATCTGTGGTTTCAGTCCAAAGTTGACTGGCTCCCCTGTAATGGGCACAAAGCAGCCCATGGTAAATTTATGCTTCTGCCCTCATAGTAAGAAGGAAGCAAAGCAGAGATGGGAAAAGGGAGGGTCGGGGACAAGGTCTCTCTTTCAAAAGCATGCTCCCTGGTGACCCACTTCCTCCAACAGACCCGACTTGCACAGTCCTACTGCATCCTGGTAGCCTGTTGAAATTCTAATATCAACATCAACGCACTAACCCGCTCATGAAGAAGAGCCTTCCTAATCCAATCATTTCCCCAAACCCCTCTCCAGATGTGTCTGCCTCAGGAACCACGTCTTCAAGCATGTGCTTTTCAGTGGGACATTTCCTGTCCAAACCATAATACCATAGCACCTTCTAACATGTGCTGGGAATTGAACCTAAGACCGTGCACATCCTAGGCAGTGCTCCACTACTGAATTATATCCCTAGCCCATTTATTCATCAATTGAGACAGGGTCTCACTAAGTTGCCCAGGCAGGCTTTGAACTTTTTATCCTCTTTATCTGGCTGTTGGGATTTGAATGAGAAGTGTTCCCCATTGGATCATGTATTTTCAAATACACTTGGTTTTTTTTTTTAAAGCAAAAATCGCTTGGTTTCCCAGTTAGTGGCATTGTTTGAGGAGGTTATAGAACCTTTAGGAGGTGGAGTCTTGTGGGAGGAAGTCCATCACTGGGGGCGGGCTGTGAGGGTTAATAGCTTCTCCCTACTTCCTGTTCTCTTTCTTTGTCTCTGCTTCCAGTGTGGGGATGAAATTCAGTCTCTCTGCTTCCTGCTCTGGCTGCCATGCTTTTCGGGCCATGATGGATTTTCATCCTCTGGAATAGAGAAGCTAAAATCAAGCCTTAAGTTGTCTTTGGTCGTGGCAGTTTATTGCAGCAACTGAAAACAGATTAACATGCAGGCCTGTGTCACCAGGCCCTGCACTCCAGACTCTTTTAACACCACCCATCACATAAAGCTAGTTCTGCTCTTGTGTGGCCTTGTCATTATTGATCCCATCAGCAATGACTCTGTTTCCAAGTAAATTCTCGTTCTGAAGTTCTTGGAAGGGTTTTTTTCAGGGGAGTTTTTTGGTTTTTCGAGACAGGGTTTCTCTGTGTAGCTTTTGTGCCTTTCCTGGAACTCACTCTGTAGCCCAGGCTGGCCTCGAACTCACAGAGATCTGCCTGGCTCTGCCTACCAAGTGCTGGGATTACCACCGCCCGGCCAAGGAGACACTTTATCACCACTCATGGCTTTAGGGAACCTCTGAAAACCACCATTGTGCTACCAGGCCTGGCCATTCATTCACAAGGCACTTCTGGAGCACAGAGCACCATGTGAGCCCAGGGCCCTGTCCCCAGTGCTGGAGCTGTAGACAGCCCAGAGCCATCATCAGCCCAGCCCTCAGGCATCCTCACTATTCATACTTCTCTGTGACATCTTTTGGCTAGCTGTCCAAGGGACCCAGCCCAAGAGAGCCTGCTGGGTGATGGGGTCAGGCACATGCTCCTCCTTCCTTCCCTAACTGGAGCCCTGCCACCCCACTTACAATTCCCCCAGGGCTGTGTCGAGGCTAGGATACGCTGGCTGCCCTGGTGGCCAGGCCCCCCTAATCAGATTAGATGTGTATTCAAACAAATTGATGATCCGTTCCATTAGATGCTTTTGAACACGCTTTATGGGTGAGAAATTCATCTAGCTGCAGCTGTGGAGGCCGTGGTAGAGCTGATTGTTGCTCCCTCCCAGGCTCCGGGCGTCAGAAGTTACTGGCTCCTGAAGGTCACTGGCAAGGATTAGATTAAGGAGGGCACGAGCCTTCTTTCTTGCCTAATGAAGCACTTGGCACACAGGCGGCAACAGGCCAAGCGGGGCCAGGCATCTGCCAGGAGACAGGGGTGGGGCATTGATTAGCATCTCATTTATGGGCGAGCATCAGGAGAGTGGGGGGCATAGAGTGTTCAAGGCCCTGGCTTGGATGAGGCAGGAGTGGGCAGACAGGTGCGCCAGACATGGGAGCGGAGGTGAGGAAAACAGATGGGAGTCTGGGTCCCATGCTGAGAACACCTGCTATGCCTCCTCTGCACCGTGTACTCCCCAAACATTCTCCTGGAGAACAGGGACCAGCAGAGCCCTGGCAGCATCTTCTTGGGCTATGAGGGTCTCTTCCTGAGCCCCCTCCCCAGACAGAGCCCAGGCTTAATACTAATCCCTCCATACCCCATATATAAATATCTGGGCTTCCATGCTGGAAAGACCTGTGCAGTCACAGACATTGTGGGGAAAGCCCCATAAAGACTTGTACAAACCTAGCCTGCCTCTACTCCAGACCTGAGCTAGCTTAAAACCGTAGAGTTTGGAGGCTTGCGGGGAGGGGGGAAGTGGGGGGGGCTGCCCTGAGCCTTAGCTCGATTTCTGACTGAGGCTCTCCTCAGGTACTCACTAGCCAGGATTCATGCATGCAAGTTCCAAGCCAAGCAGCCCTCTGGGAGGCCATGGAGGTCAGGATAGAGGTGATAGACCAGGGGGTGCAGGAGAGAAGTTTGTGAGTCCCCAAACCACAGCTTCCTATGACCCAGGCACTCCAGGGCCACTAGCTGGCTTGCCTGAGTTCTTATTAGGAGCCTGGGAAGAAGAAGGAGTTGAGGACATTCAGAGCTGGGAGGGAATTTGTCTCTGTTCAGTGGCTTTGGAAACTTGCTCTGAAGGGCAGAGGGAGGTCCTTTGGCCAATTAGGAGCCTGGCAGAGGCTTTACCCCGGCTTCCCTTCTGCCTCTAGCCAGTATTCCCAGCAGGAATGGCTCCGTGGGAGTCCCAGGCCAGGCTGGGAAGCCCCTGAAAGATGAGAGGCAGAGGGAGTCTGGCCAATCAGGAGAATGACAATATTATGTTGCAGAGGGGCTGGGGGAAGGGGCAGGTTAAGTTGAGATTAGCTTCTGGGTGGAGCCATTCAGCTTTCAACCTAGCGTCTAAGGGTGACAATGAGGGTATTTAGTGGCAGTGTCCAGAGGAAATGGCAGTCCGGGCCTCCTGGCTTGACACAGGAAATTAGAAGGAAGTCGGCACTAAGGCCTGTGGCCAGCCTCTGCAGGCAATAGTTCTTCATGGGGCTGTCTCTCAGGAACAGGGATGCCCCCACTGTGTGACACCCCTGAATCCCACACAGAGGCCCTGTCCTTCCCCTGCCCTCAGTGCAGCTGCCCCATAACTGTTTTCACTGCACACATACACTCATGGGGGCTCATGGATACATACATCTGGTCGTGAGTGAGCAACATGTGCCAGGATCCACAGCACAGAATGAACAGAACGGGGGAGAGTGAAGAATTAGCACATGTGTACATACAGAAGTACGTACACAGACACACAGGACACATAGTCACACACTAACAAGACCAGTCAGTTTTCCTAAATGCTTCACTCCTTAGGAAAAGCCCATCGCTGCACAGCAAATACATCTTTAAACCCAAAGGGCTGGAGGTCAGAGCTCAGTCAGTAGTCATGCACAAAGCCCACAAGCCTGGTACCACATGTACCAGGCATGGTGGTGCAGGCGTGGTGCTACAGGTGTGGTGCTGCAGGCGTGGTGGTGCCTGCCTGCAACCCCAGCACTGTGGAGGTGGAGGCAGGAAGATTAGAAGTTCAAAGTCATCCTGAGCAACAGAACAAATCTAAGGCTGGCTTGATTTGAGATGAAACCCTGTCTATAAATAAGGTTTTGACAGTTTCTGTACACGGCAGTAGCAGATTCTGTAAATGACACAATGGTGGCTCTCAATGGTTGTTCTGGGGTCCCATGTCATAGAGATGTCCCATGCTGGAGATACAGTCCTCCTTTTGCCTGGTACGCTCAGCATACAGGTGTTTTCAAAACCTTCAGTGTCCCAGCTCTGAGATGCTGCCATCCCACACATGCCTAAGTGGAGGCAGTGGGAACTGCCTTCTGGGAGCTGGAGGAACGGGAGGGCTGTAATAGAACTATTGAGCTGCACTCCGTTAGATAGCACACCAGGTCACAGCCCCATGAGGAGTCTGACCCCTCTGGGTACCTGTTCCCTGCGCACAAGTCCATTAGATCCCACACTCTCATACCTTGCTGGTGGGGAGGAGGAGTATCCTGTTGTGACTTAGTTTACCTGCTTCTTGAGGAGGTCCAGCATCCCCACTCTGTTCTTCTTCCCTCTGAATCATTTTCATCCTCTACCCATTGCTACTGGTTGTTTAATATTGTGAATTTATGAAAACTTTTTTTTGAGGCAGGGTCTCAAAATCCAGCCTTGGCTAGATTGAACTCACTCTGTAGACCAGGCTGGCCTCAAACTCATAGAGATCCCCCTGCCTCTGCTTCCCAAATGCTAGGATTCAAGGCGTAATACTGTACCCAGCTGAGCACATTTTTTCTTCAGGCAACTTAGATCTCTGTCTGTGATAAGTGTTGAGAATATCTTCCCCCAGTCTGTCATGTGTCGCTGCTTTTGATGTGTGGGTTTTCTCTTCCCTCTGAAGAATTTTCGTAGAGTTGAAGGCATCGTCTGTCTCCTGACCGTCTGGAGCGCTCGTGGTACTTAGAAAGTGCTTGGCAGGAACTTACTCCACCAGCATTGTGTATTTTTAAACTTTTGTGATTTCACCCCCCACCCCCTTAGTTCTTTTAGAATTTCATTTTCATGTTTAAAACATCAATCCCTCTAGCATTTATTTTGAGGTAAAGTGTGAGGAAGATAGTCAATTTTATATTTTTTTCCCACATGGCTCCCTGGCAGTTCCAAAGCCATGTGCTGAGTAATTGATCCTCCCCACCCCTCACCCCCACCTTGATCTGCAATTCTGCTTTCATCATACATTAAAAGTCCTATTATGCATTTAGGTTTATTTCTAGGATTCAAGACCTTCCCTTCATCAAAATAGTCATAAAGACCGCGCTGTCTAAGTGACCGCTGCTCTCTCTTATGCTTCGGGATCTGGGCTAGTCTTTCCCCCATGGTCCAGACTCTTTCAAAAGGTTGTTTTGGTTTGGATTTGTTTTGCTTTGTTTTTGTTGCCAGTTTGTTTGTTTTGTTTGTTTTTAGCTTTTTAAAAGAAGATTTTTACAAATTTTACATTATGTGTCTGTGTGTAGGTGCAGGTGGATGCAGTTACCCCAGGGCCCAAAGGCCTCAGGTGCCCCCTGGAGCTGGAGTTACAGACAGTAAGGCGCTACCTAACATGAATGACAAGAACCAGAGTTGGGTCCTCTGCAAGCACAGCGCATGCTCTTAACTGTTGAACCATATTTGCAGGCCCAGTTTTTAATCTATTTTTGTGGTTGTTTTTATTTTAGAGTCATTTTGTCTCATTTTGTAAAAATGGGGTAGAAGGGGAGCAAGATGGATCAGTGGGTACCAGCTCTTGCTTTGTAAGCCTGATGGATGAGTTTGATTCCTGAGCCCATGGTGGAGGAAGAGAACCAACTTCCACAAGGGGACCTCTCACCTCCACAGCATGTGCACTATGGCACGTGAACACCTACCCACACACTCATATGATCATTATCATTGTCGTCGATTTAAATATTTTTTAATTGGGAGGTTTGGGAGAAAGATGTGCTTACAATGTTGATTCTATTCACTGGGAATTCTCTGTGCAGTTACCCTTTCTCACTGCAGGAGGCTCACAGGTCTATGGTGTACATAGAGTTCCTCAGAGCGAGCACTGCCTCATCTGAAAACAAGAGCAGAGTGGACCTGCCAGCACCTCTAACAGAGTCCTGGAGTTTCTTCTGTTGTGATGTGCCAATCTGCCCATGGGACCCACAGGAGCAATCACTGTCCCTTCTTAAGCATGCACCGGCTTCTGCTCTGTGCTCATTACTTTATTTAATTAGTGCTCTGTGCTCATTTAGTCTTCACAGTAAACTTGTCCCCAGCTTACAGCTAAGGAAACTGAGGTACAGAGGGTAAGTGACTTCCAAAGCCTACAGTCTCTACGTTCCTGTGAACTCACGTGCAAACAGATGTCCATGTACAGATATGCAATGTGGGGGCAGATGTGCCCAGACACTCATAGATGTGTCAGGTACACATATAGACATAGGCATACTGGCATATGTACATGCACACGCATATGCACAAACAAACACAAGTCACACCTCACAGCCAGCCATCCTCCTGCGGACCACACCCCAGCTCCCAGCCAGCTCCTGCTTTCAGATGCACTCGGGACCTCCTGGTGCACCTCCCAATGTTTCCTTTGAATGGAACCCGCTGTGGGATGTCTTTCTGTACACTGTGAATATGTGTTGCTCTGATTGGTTGATAAATAAAGCTGCATTGGCCTATGGCAGGGCAGGATAAGGTTAGGCAGTACATTCAGACTGAAGACAAGATGAAGAAGGGTGGAGTGAGAGGGGGGGGGGGGGAGAAGCCAGCCCGCCACCCAAGGAGCAACAAGATGCCAGCAGACTGGTAACTCCAGGGCCACGTGGTAATACATAGATAAATAGAAATGGGTTGATTTAAGATGAAAGAGCTAGCTAGCAAGAAGCCTGCCATAGGCCATACAGTTTGTAAATAATATTAAGTCTCTGAATGATTATTTTATAAGCAGCTGCAGGAGCGTGGGGCCGGGCAGGACTGGAGAAATGTACCACTGCAGGAGACTCCCTCCCAGGATCCCTGTACCCAGAGGGCAAGGAGCACCACAGCAAGGGTAACCTCAGAGCAATGGCCTGGAGAGAGGCACCTCAGTCCGTCTGTGTCACCTCAGGAGGATGACGTGAGAGGAGGGATGGGGAGGACCACGGCAGGGGCTGGTACCCAGCAAGTGCTCAAGCACGGTCTCCCTCCCCTTTCTTCCCCCAGGGCCATTGTCTCCAGCAACCACTGGAATCAAACCGTCCAAGCACGAGGTATTTGCCCAGGTTGTCCATTTCTGGGGCCTGGGCAGTGAGCTGGGAAATTCGGTGCTGGAGCAAGTGGCCCAATAGCAGGCCCACAGAGGCTGGATGTTTAGGTGCAGAGCGTGTGTGTGCTTGCATGTGTTCAAACACACCCACCACCCTCCTCCTCCTCTCACAGTGCTGGCTCTGAGTCAGCCCACATCCAAGGAAGGGATTTAATCATGCGGGGCTGGGAATGTTATTGTTTTAAAACAAATGAGCAATGACAGCCTCAAACAGAGGGTTTTTAAAAATGCGATTCAAAGGGCTCTTGAATGCTGCTGGAGAATATGAATGTGCCTTTGAAGTGAGAATGTGCCCATTTGTTAAGCTGAGAGCAGCACTGGCTGCCTCCTAGGGTGGCAAGTCACTTTCCCTGGCAAACAGGTACCCACTGGCCTCTCTTTACTCAGCTAGCCATGGCCCCAGAACCCCAGAGGCACAAGCACCTCTGGAAGGATTCAGCTTTGGTGATCTGAAAGAGGCACCCTTTCAATGGCCAGATAGGGTCTCATGTAGCCCAGGCTGGCCTCACTCACCAGCTATTACATAGTCAAGGGGTGCCCTTGGACTGCTGACCCTCCTGCCTCTGCCTCTTAAGTGCTGCATCACCATGCCTGGTTTGTACTGTGCTGGAGATCAAAACCAGAGGCTCCTGCATGCCAGGCAAGCATGCTACCAACGGAGCTGCATTTCCAGCCCCCTCAACTGCTCTGGAGGCAGAACATTCACAGGACAGCTGTAAAGAGAACCAAAGAGACAGTATGAAAGGGCCTTTGGCAGTCCTTGCTCTCCAAGCTACCCTGAGGCATGTCCTCTGGGTCAGGAATTCAAGGAGGAGCCCCCTCCCTCAAGCTGTGCACTTATGCACTCATAAGATTAGGTATATAAGTGGAGTACAAGGTTATAAGGTTTAGAGGTGCAACATACAGAGCAGGACTTGGCTGGTCCCCAAGAGCCTATTGTAACTTTTACTGAGGCACACAAATCAATGCTTGATCCCAGGTGAGATCTGGAAACGAAAGGTGAAGCTGACCGTGAATGGTCCATGCTGGTTAGACCTGGGGGTAAGAGGAGACCCAGGGCCAGAGATCTTGGGGCCCAGCCTGGTGTGCAGAGAGGCCAGTACAGAGCCCTTCCGGACCAATGGGACATGTCCTTCTTCCTCTTCCTTTCCTTAGTCCCAAAGAAGACCGGCAAGTCCTTTAGGTGCTTTCCCAGTTCTAGGCTCTCAGGGGAGCATGAACTCTGACCCAGGCCAGCACTGAGAATGTCAGTGTCCATCCCTGCACAGACACCCACATGGAAATAGATAACCCCGTGCAGAGCATCGGTCCACAGAGGAAGGCCTAGGCCAGCACTGTGACAGTCGTTATTTCACTGTGCCCACTGCTTCTCTTTTGGATCCACGGATGGGGAAACTGAGACTCTAGAGAGCCAGAGCTTCCCCTCCGCCATGCAGCTGGCCAGTCCTGGGGTGGATATAAGGCAGCGGTCTGTAGATGCTGCTAGAGCCCCTGCCACTGGCCTGGAGGTGGAGACACCCTCACTGCCCTGCTGGCCACATCCTATGTGGCTCTAATTGCTTGGGACCCATAGGCAGCTTGTGGAGTTAGCCTGGAAAAGTGGGAACTGACCCTGTGTCTGCCACTGAGTGGTGTGTGGAAGGCCCTGAGTAGGCCTTTGGGGACTCTCTAGATGAGCTGTGGGGTCACTCTCTATAGCACACTTCCTCAGGCTGTTGATACCTGGACCAGGACACAAACCTTGAGTCTGACTCTCGTCTTGTACTCATCCACTTCGTTAAGCCCTGGTCCAGCTACCCCCTCCAGGGAGGTTCGCCCAGCTTCCCCAAGCTGGTCCTGTGGTTTGGGTTGTTCTTCTCTGTAGTGTGATCTTCAACAGGTTCTGAAGACCAGGCCTTGCTGTGCCCCTTCTAAAAACATACCTCATATTCCCTGGAGTCATAACGTCACTATGAGGATCAAATGAACACATGTGGAATCTTCTAGAATGATAGAACCTGTGTGGACTAGGACCTCTGTTGATATTCTTACCAGATGTTGACATCTGCCCACAATCTTGTTCCATTTCAAAGGCTGGGAGCTCTTCTCCCCCTTCTCCCTCCTCCCAACACCCTGGTCTAATCCCATCCCCCACCTCTGTCCTCTTCCCCTCCATCCTGAGCCATTTGCCTGAGCAGTCTGAGTCTGGGGAATAAAGCACATTACTCCTTTTGAAGGAGCTTTGACTTTTCATGTTCTGTGTGGCTGAGCCGGGCCAGACAGGCGCAGTGACTCTGCAGGACAGGGCAGCAGCTACTTGGACCCACATCACAGCCTGGGCAGCCAGAGTGGGAAGGTTGAGGTTGAGGCTGGCTGGCTGGCTGGCTGGAGGCCAGCAGTCTGGTGACAGAGGGGCTCACTAAATAGACCCTACCTTTGAGGTACTTTCCAGCTTCAGGGAGGGACCCCTTTATTACTTGAACCTTGTGTCACCTCAATTCCGTGTTTTTCTTTTTCCTTTGTGTGTGCATGTGTGTATTGTACCTGCACATGTATGTGTGCACGTGCACTCACCCATATGTGGACACATAGGCTAGAGGAGGGCATTGAGTGCCCTGCTGTCACTCCCTGTCTTGTCCTCTTCCGACAGGGTCTCTCATTAACCTGGAGCTAGGCTGGCATTCAGCAAGCCCCAGGGATCCTTCTGTCTCCACTCCCCAACAATGCTTGGGTTATAGCATGTGTTCATGGCACAGCCTGAATTTGTATGTGGGTGCTGGAAACTGCAACTCAGGCCCTCATACCTGCACATCAGCTGAGCCACCCCACTCACCCAACCATCCACCTACCCCAACCATCCACCTACCCCTACCCTCCCACCCCCACACCACAACTCTGAGGCAAAGGATGAGAACTAGACAAGACTCCCAAAGAGGGAAGGGACCAGAAGTGATGGAAGTTGAGGGGGGGGGGGTGGAGCAGAGGCAGAGGCTGGCTGGAGAGGCGAGTACATGGTCAAGGCTTTGCTTGGTAGGGGAGGATGCTGAATGCCACGCACTGGAGTCAGACTGACCCCAGTTCAGGTCCTTCTCAGTGTATGAGCTTGGGCAGGTTACCCAGCAGTCCCTGCTCTGTCTGCCATGGGTGTTCAGGGGGCGAACACATGGGGCTGAGCAAGTGCTAACTGGTGGCTCTGTACCCTGTTTCCCACAGATGACGTGCCACCGTACTTCAAGACAGAGCCAGTGCGCACCCAAGTACATCTGGAGGGGAACCGCCTGGTGCTCACGTGCATGGCTGAGGGCAGCTGGCCACTGGAGTTCAAGTGGTTACATAACAACCGGGAGCTGACCAGGTTCTCACTGGAGTACAGGCAAGTTGTCCCCTCCCATCTGCATGGAGCTAGCTACCCCTATCCTGAGAAAGGAGGGTGGGAGACTAGGGTACATGCATGGACCACAGGCTCCCATGTAATACTCCTGAGAGGCTGGGACTGCCCTGCTTGGAGTTTACACCTTACCCTGGTGATGCCCGCACTGGATGGCTGAGTGGTAGGCCTCGGTGTTCCCAATACGACACTAGATGGGGCAGAGATGATTTTGAGGATGTAAACAGTGCCTTCCTCGCCCGGCCCCCACTGGGAAGAACCCCACCATCTCTAGAAAGTTCTATGGAAGGGGGCTGGATTCAGTGGAATGGGGTATGTAGCAATTGGGGGGGGGCATTAGCATAGGAGACAGGTCTTCTGGGGATCGTGCAGATGGGACATGAAGTGAGGCTGTCCTGAGTATTGGACTTCATGACTCCCCTCCCTCACTCTGGCTGAACAGGGACAAGCAGGGAGTGAGAACGCGGGGTTGGCACAGGTGGGTTTGTCAGGACGACTTTTGCCACCAGGAACATGTCGGAGGGGCCCTCCCACAGTGGAGCCCGGCCTCTGCATGTTTCCTGGCCCTGCAGAACAGGGATGTGGTGCCCCCTACTCCTCTCTTAGCCTCCCATCTCGGCCTTTCTCATTGGCTCCCAGCCCCCTGCCTATGATTAATCCCCAAGCCCGATGTGCATAATCGGTTTTGTTGGGGAAACAAGATTGTCCTGCCCTGGGGACGCTGATACAAATCTGTCACCAGGGATGAGAATGCAAATGAGAAGAGGGGGGCTCACCACTGGAACATCTGCCCGTCCTCTCCAGGGAGTCGTCCTTTCCATTATGAAGCAAGGAGGCCAGAGTCTGGGGTGACCTCCCTTCTCAGTCTGTGACCTTATGCTGACTCAGCTGGTGCAGGCTGACCATATCAACCAACAAGGGAGGAGAAGAGGCCACATCATCCCTCTGTGGGGGTTGGGTGGAGAACACTGGACCAGGAAGCAAGAGCTCCTCTTCCATTGCCAGTTAGTCTAGACAGGAGCCTCCTATAACGAGGCCAGAAGGACCTCTCCAAGCAGCCTCCATGATGACTTTTATCTGGGGACTGGAGCCATTTCTGATACCACATGGCATTGTTGGGAACAGTTGACAGTGTGTGAAGAGCCCCTACATTCTCTCTGGTGGGAACTTAACTGAATGGGGTACCAAGAGCTTTCCAGGAACTTATTGTGAGTACTGGTTTAGAAGCAGCCTCCTGCTTCCCTTGACTAGGAAGCTGGAACAGGACCCTGGAGGAAGAGACTTTGCTCCCTAGCTGGATCAGAGCCCCTTTGTGGTATTCTGTACTGCTGGGACACAGATGGGTGCCACTCAGCAGCAAAGCCCAGTTCGGATCAAGGATTGGTTTTGTTTGTTTGTGTGTGTGTGTGTGTGTGTGTGTGTGTGTGTGTGTGTGTGTGTGTGTCTGTGTGTGTCTGTGCATGCATGAGAGCAGACATGCACATGTGTTCATGCGTGTCTGGAGGCTAGAAGAAGACTTCAGTTCTTCCTCAGGTGTCATCTACTGTGCTTTTTGAGATAGGTGTCTCACAGGTCTGGAACTTACTAATTCAGCGAGGCTGGCAGACAAGTGAGCCCTAGGGATCTGCCTGTCTCTACTGCCCCAGCACTAGAATTACAAGTGTATGCCACCAGGCCAGATGTGGAGGAAAAAGAAGTGAGTTCTGATGTTCAAAGTCAGGTCCTCGTGTTGGCACAGTGAGCATTTCTTCAACTAAGCTATTCCTTCAACGCCTCAGCACTGTCAACGATCAGCTTTGCTCGGCGATGGAGTGGGCTGTCTTTGGAAATGGTTCTTGGCCCCCGAAGCGTCTAGTGAGCAGTCGGGACCCAACTACTGCAGATGGTAGCAAGGCACGACTGCACAGGTCAACAATCCCAGCCCTTGGGAGCCTAAGGGCAGGAGAATATTGAGTCTAGGACCGACCTGAGCTACCTAGCAAGTCTCAGCCCAGCCTGGGATAAAGGATGTAAAGGATAAGATGAAACCCTGTCTCAAAAACAAAACACCCATACCTCCCCCCAAAAATCATCAGTGACAGTTATGATGATAATAATCATGGTCAATGAAGAAAGGACTCATATAGGGTCGGCATGGTGATATATGCTCTGGGGTAATGTCACTGGATTCTGCCAGCAAGCCAATGGATTTCACAGGTGCACAAACTGGAGCTTAGAGGGGTTCAAGGACACACCCGAGGTTGGCTCTGTAAGCTGAGCTTCAACGATAAGCTATAGAGACTTGGGGGTGGCTCAGTGGGTAAAAGCACTTACCAGCCTGGCCACCCGAGTTGGGTTTCTCAGAACTCACGTAAAAAGCCAGATGTGGCGGTACACATCTGTAATCCCAGCTCTTTTACAGCGAGGCGGTGGGAGGTGAGACAGGAGATCAGGGGCCAGCCTGCCTGGAGTGTGTCATGAAATGATAGAGAGCAGTAAGAGAGACCCACTTCAGAACACGGCAGAAGGGAAACACTCCCAAAAGTTGTCCTCTGACTTCCACCTGTGCTGCAGCGTGCTCACATGCACGCACAGCGCACACATACAAACATTTTATTTTTTAAGATTAGCTGGGTGACTCCAGAGCGGAAATCCTTTTTCATCCACCACCCTGCCTCTCAAGGAGAAAGGATCGCGGCAATTGTTTCCTTAATGTGTATCTTTAGCAGTCTCTCTGCTAACTGTGCTCTGCAAATTCTAGAAAACAAAGCAGTGGGGGAATGCAAATATCCCAGTTTATAGCTGTGCTGGGTGGAAGTCATCCAGGGGAAATAAATGAGCTTCCACTCGGGGAGCACATCCCTTCACTTGGCCGCTGCGGGAACGCCGGCTTTTGTGGCATGGTAGCAATGAGATACTTGAATGGGAAGCTGGTTTGGATGGCCAGTTCATCAAAAACTGGCTGTGACTGTGAGTTAGGGCTCTGCTCCTCAGTGTGACCTTAGCACTCTTCATGGTTGGTTTCCAACGGCATCTCCTGGTCTCATGCTGATTCCCTGGTTCCATCTAGGGTAGACACTGCCAGCAAGCCAGACACTTTATGGGTCTCCAGACACTTCCTGCATGTTCTTTTTCTCTTGTCTTTGTCCAGACTCTCCCAGCCTTCCTTGAGCCCCATCCAAGTGACTGTCAGAAAGCCTGATTTTGTCTGTCTCTGTCTGCCCCCCCCTCTCTCTCTGAGACTCTCTCTCCCTTTCATTCATTCCTTTTTCTCTCTATCTCTCCATCTGTGTGTGTATCTGTCTGTCTCTGTATATTTCTCTCCCTCTCCCTCCCCCCACCACATGTCTCTCCTCTGTCCTTTGATTATTATACCCCATGATATCTTGCCTACCAAAAACATATATAGGACACTATGAACAGACCACAGGACTAAGGTAAGAACCTCTACAACACTGATAATTCCAGGGACTTTGGGTCTTTGAACCCAGAGCCTGACATCTCCTGGCCCTCTTCCCTATGGGCTATTTTGCTATCCCTACCTCTGGGTTCAGCTTCATTCCCATACAGTGAGCAACCCTGGGGAGTCCAGGGGTGGCAGGTTATGACTATTTTGAGTAAGGACTTCCTGAGAAGCTTTCCTTAGGAAATTACAGAAAAGGATCAGATTGGGCAAACTCAGATCATCTCCAACCCATTACAATGGGCAGTAGTAGCATGCCACCCTGGCCAGGCTTGTGTCATGTGCACCATTGCTGGGCATTCCCCCACACTCCACCCATGAGGTAGTAAAGGAGGACAAAAGTCATTAGCAGAAGTGGGGGAAAGGGTGATGGGCAGATAGAAGCTGCCAGTTTCCACTACACTCCACCCCATGCCCAGTGGGGGCCTGGCCATAGTAGGTGCTTTTTCTGTTTTCAATTTTGAAATTTCAAGTTAGGAAAATGGTAGATAGCATGATATCCATGAACATATGCACACATCTTACCCTTTAGCCATCACTCACATATGACCCCTTCTCTCTCCACATGCATACATATGTTTGCTCACTATTTTTGCTCAACTATTTAAGGATTGGTTGTGGACTTCACGTGGCTTCACATGGTAATATTTCTTCAGGACAAAATCTTCTACAGAACTGTGACATGGTGGAGACAGATCATGGATACATTCTGCCACCTTTAGTGTGGTTTGTATCTAGATTTCTCCATTTGCTTCATCTAGCAGTGCCTCTCCTAGCCCAGTGTCCTTCATGGCCATTCAGTTTTCATTTGATACAGGATACAGTCGAGGAGGAGCACACTTGGCATCTCACTGTCCTGATTCTCCCCCCACCCCCGACTTAACTGGCATGGATACATGTGAGACACCAGCCAGTTTTACCAGATTTCCCCCAGAGTGGATTTTTCCAGTTGGATTATCCTCATCAGGGCAATGTGACATAGATGTGGCCTGGAGACACCAGCCATTGGGTTGTCCCCTTTCCCTTTTCACCTTGTTACCCGAGTACTCATTCAGGATCACATGATGCAGTATAGACACACGGTCACTGACATCTCACACCTCTCTCCGATGACTGCTCTGCAAGGCGACTTCTAGTCTTTCACAAACTCAGCATGTAGGGAGTGTGTGTGTGTGTGTGTGTGTGTGTGTGTGTGTGTGGCCCGGCAGCGCCGCGTGTGTGTGTGTGTGGTGTACTTACACCAAGGCAGTCCTATGCATCTCCATACAGTCATGCATTCCTTAATGTCCAGGATGTGTTCTGAGAAATGTGTCCTTGACAATTCTGTCATTATGAGCGCATGACAGAGTAAACTTACAGAAGCATCAATAGCAAAGTCAGTCCATGGACGTGGCCTCGTGACTCAATCAGGAGACACGGTGAACAATACTGCCACCATAATAAGGCACACCAATTTACAATACTTGGTTTTATTAGCAGATCGAGTGCACGAGAAAATAATGCTAAAAAGTGTCGTGTGGTAAATATATAACCCGGCCCTTCAGTCCCTTCTCATCTAGCATGTTCTGTTCATAATTCAGAGGATAAGATGTTTGTGTGACCAACAGTGCTGCTGGCTGGAGACACATCAGCACAGGCACACACATGATGCATTCCATGCTGGGATGTTATGGTGGCCACTGTGTACAGCCAGATCTTTTTAGCTCTATTATATCTTACAGGATAGCTACCATAGCTGTGGTCCATGGCTGACTTCATTATTGCTGTTATATGGTTAGTCTGGTCTTGCTGGTGAGCAGATTCATGCCCATCTCTAGGGGCAGAAACTTTGGAGTTGGCAGCAGTGGGCTAATGCCCCTAACTGGTTCTATGATCTTGGGCAGCATTAGACTCTGATTCCGTTGTCTTCTCAGAGCAATGCAAAGTGATGGTCACCCTAGATGGGTCCATGGAAGTCTACAAGTCAAAGCCCATCCCAGCGTAACAGACATGTAATAAATGGTGCTGTAAGGGTTATATCAGTTGTCTGTCTCCATATAGAACCACAGGACAGATCTGATAACCAAGCCGACATAACTCAGGGTTCAGGCAGACCTAGCTCCTCCTCCAATACCTGGTGCTCTGTACGCCTGTTCCAACCTCACTGTCATGGCCCAGAGACCTTTTTAAAAGGACCCCACAATGACAAGTGTTGGGCTGGCTCCTTGTTGGTGACAGACCTTTGTTCATTTTGAACCGGCCCTTGGATTCTGATTCAAGAAATAGCATTCAGGTGGAAAGGTGGCCCTTGGCTACAAAGCGAATCTTAAGCATGAGATCATACTTCTCACAGGTGTGTCGAACTGCCAGGGAGACCCTCCCAGAGGTGACTGCCCTTCCACTCCCCACTCCCTGCTAGCAGATGTCCAGTTTTCCAAAGTGATGGCTTGATGGTAACATGCCTTGATGGAACTAGGAAGAGGCAAGATACTCTCCTAGATCAAAATGGTCTAGTGTGTCTGTACTTTGCAAACTATGTACAATGATGACAAAGTCATCAGGCAGATTATTCTGTGTTGTGGTGTAAGACATAACTACTTTCACACTTAAATAAGAAGATAATAATTTGATGAGACTGGTGTCCCATGTATACACATACTGTTTTCCCACATGTAGGTAACTAGCAATGCCCACATTTGGAGGAGAGCTACAGTCTAGCAAAGTTGACAGTGCCAGCCAGAGACTTTGCATTGAGCCTCTCATAGCAGCCCTGTGAGCTGAGTGTTATGACTCTTAGGCACTCATTCTGCAAACACGGAGCCTGGAACTCAGAAAGGGGAAGTCCGGGGAACGCGAGTGTGTTATCGTTCTTGTACAGATCCTCACAGACTTTCTAATTATACCTCTTCTGTCCCCTCCCCCATCTCTGGTTGCCCTTCTGTCCCAATGGGCTAAAAAACAAAGACCTCTTCTGAGGGGTCAGGGCCAGGTGTCAAAGCCTGTTCCAGCGGGGAAGAGCCAGCATAGAGGAAAAGGCAAGGGAACTGAGCCTCTGGCCAAGTTACTGCTCTGCTGACATCCCTAGGGAGGGAACTATGAAATCTAGGAGCTCAGAGTAGGGGAGCCTGGGGGGGGGGGGCATGTGTGCTGGCCCCGTGAGAGGCACAAGGCAGGGGGATGTGCACACACTAACAGCATGTAGAGCCTTTGAACCACTTCAGAGAAAAAGGTAACAACAAGCTTGGCAGGCCAGGCGCCCCAGCTGTGCCCTTCCCTCCTCCACCAGCCCTATCTAGCCTCTCTTCGAAGTGAGAGACACTGACAGAGGCAGCAGCAGAGAAGAGAGGCCACCTGGGCTCCTAGCGGGCGGTGGGGGGGTTGGGGGGGTAGGAGGGTGGGGGGGTGGCTGGAACCAGGAAAACCTTTGTTGGTAACAACTCCAGGACACCAGCTGCCTCTGCCTTACAGCTAGGAATTGCTGGCAGCTCCCCCAAGATCACACAGCAGTATTTGGAGAGTCCTGTTTCCTCTGGTAATCTTTTGGACCCCAAACCTACATTCTCCCTCTCCCATTCCATGCTCTGCCACCCCCCAGGGGTTGAGGGGGACTTGTCCTTCCCAGGATAAGGCCACTTGCAAGTCCCAGCCTTTTGAGTATGATCCCAGCCAGCCATGTAAATTTACAGTGCCGGAAGATGTGTGCTCCTGAGGACGCTGGGCCAGAGTTACCCCCAGGCCTAGGCCTGCTCTCAGCACCTCCTGTCTGTCTGTCAACTCTCATTAACAAAAGCTCCAAACCAAATGGTTGATTGATGGATGCCCTGCTGCCTGGTCTGGTGACTCACTCGGGTTCCTCTCTCCAGCCCCTCCCCCTTGCACAGATGTGGGTACTGCATTCATCTGACAGTTGTTTGGGCCAGAGAAGGGAAGGAGGCAATACTCAGAGCCTAGTTCGGGATCGGTCCAAGACTATGCAGCCCTTGACTGGAGCAGGGAAGAGCTGAGAGGTGTGCACAGGCTCCATGAGGGAGGTGCTCCTGGCAGGAGGTGGTGACTTCAGAGACATCACAGACCACGCAGCGCCATGCAATCGGATGTTGATGCATGTCATACAGTGTGATGATGACAGATCCTTGCCCCAAAAGGATAGGAGGAGAAATAATGATGCAGACATCAAGAAAAACTAAAAGAAGTTTCCATGAGGGATACTAGCCTCAGAGGATGACCCGGGCCCAGAGGAAGCAGGAGGGTTGTCTAAGAAAGCAATGAGGATACATACATGAAAGCCAGAGGGGAAGAAAAGTCAACTTAACACCCCTGCCTGCCTGTGCTCACCCCTCTTCCACACCTCTGCTCCCTGGCAAGCCCTGGATCAGCTACTAAGATCTAGCACAGCACCAACAGCGTGTGTCCCAGACCTGCCTCCCCAGGCCCTCACCATCCACTTTTGAGCCAATGATTTCTTCCCAGCCTCCACTGCCAAGTCAATAAAATGGGAACAACTGAGAAACTAATAGCTACCTCCCAGAGTGGTCCTAAAGGCAAAAATCTAGGCACAGATGAGCCTCTGGGTACTGAAATAGAAAAAGTAGTTCTAACTGCCACCAAGAAAATGACACCTGCCCCTCCCACCTGCCTCCCCTCAAGGGACAGGCAACCCTGTGTCATTCACACCCATGGCCTCCATCACTCTGTCCCAGGAAATCTGAGCTCTTCCTTTCCATGAAGCCTGCCTCTTTCTGCCTGCCCCAGCCTCCTGAAGATTCACTCCAGACTGGCCATCACTTTGGACATCTAAAAACTGAAGGCTAACCTGAGCCAGCCAAAGTGCAGGAATCCGCTCTGATGGACATAAATTGAATTTTAATAGAGATGTAGGTGGCATGAAGCCAGTGTACTGGGGCAGAGGCAAGGCAGTAATTAGAAGTTAACGTGTTTAGAAATGTCGTAATCCATAGGGAGAGTGGGGAGGTGGGCCAAAAGGAGGAAGAACACCCAGCCCGGTGTCCTTCCCCTGACCCAGAGGCCGACTCCTTTCACTAGGGAGGAAGGCTATAGGGAACCCTGTGTGCTGTCATAGGCCCACCTCCTGCCATATAGCTTGAAGGACCCTCGGGGCCCAGCCTTGTTCTGTCTGAGAGGAACGAGAGCAGGCTTTCCCAAACTGGGTGCTCCTGGTATTAAGGGAAAGCAAGTTCTTTGTCATAGGGGCATCTCTGCTTGCTAATGTGTAGGCCACATCCCTAGTCTCTACCCACTAGATTCCAATTGCTGCCTTTCACAGATGTGAAAGCAAAAACAGAAGTCCCCAAGCACTACTTACACGCACAGAGGAACATCACCCTACCTTAGGGGCCTGTGTCCAACAAGACTCTGATGTCCCCAAGGTTCTCTCAGCTGAGTCCCCATTCCTGAGGGTCCCTAGATCAACACAGCTGTAAAGGACAGAGACAGCTGGCTACCCAGTGGGTCCTCTTGGGGACATCTTTGGTCCCCTCCTCTTCTCTACACAACAGCCCAGGAGGCTGCCTCCTGTCGAGTTCATTTTTGTCAGTGTGGCACAGCTAATCATTAGGGAAGACGGAACCGAAATTAAGAGAATGCCTCCATCACATAGGTAAAGCTGCAGCGCTTTTTTAAATTAATGATTGATATGGGAGGGCCCAGTCCACTATGGTTGGTGTCATTCAAGTGGTCCTGGGTTGTATAAGAAAACAAGCTAAGCAAGCCATGGGGAGCAAGCCAGTAAGCAGTGTTTCTCCTCGGCCTCTGGTTCAGTTCCTGCCTCCAGGTTCCTGCCCTCCATTCCTGCCATGGCTTCCCTCAATGACTGACTGTAGTCTGTAAGCCAAATAAACCCTTTCCTCCCCAAGCTGCTTTTGGTCATGTATTTTATCACAGTGATAAAAAAAAGCCAACTGGAACACAGTCACTCTGCTGTAGTAGGAATCTTAAAGGTACTTGTTAATAAAAACAAACCTGAGGCTAGTTATTGGGGTGATTGCTGGAAGATCAGAGAAGCAGAACAAGCCATGGCTATCTCAACTTGCTAGTTCCTCAGGTGATCCTTTTTCTTCAGGCTGGAAGCTTCTGAGTCCTCCTCCACATGAATCTCAGCTGAACTGTGTTGCTCCAAAGCCTGAACACTTAACCAACCAAATGCTTAACTAACTACATGCTTTACTCACTTAGTTCCTGATCCTCAGCCTTATATACCTTTCTCTTTCTGCACCCACTCCCTGGGATTAAAGGTTGGGTTTCTGGGATTAAAGGCGTGGGTCACCATGCTTAGCTGTTTCTAAAGTGGCCTTGAACTCAGAGATCCGATAGCTCTGCCTCCCAAGTGCTGGGATTAAAGGTGTGCACCACCACCGCCCAACTTCTGTTATGGCTTGCTCTTCCCATTTTCTAGCCACCATTTTTGGCTTTGTTCTAGTGGCTGTCTGTTCTCTGACTCCAGATATGTTTATTTCAGGGAACACACAATATTTCAGGGAACACAATACCCACCACACTCTGCTATTCTTTTTAAAAATTTATTTTAATCAAGATATAATTACATCATTTTCTCCCTTCCTTTTCCTCCCATGTCCCCTCTCGTCAAATTGATAGTCTCTTTTTCTTTATTATTGTTACATGTATGCATACGTACAAATACATAAATATAACCTGCCGAAACCATTTAGTTCTGTTTGTGTGTATGGTTTCAGAGCTGACCATTTAGGATCAGATAACCAGTTATAGGGTCCATCCCTGGGAAAGACTATTTTGCCCTTTCTCGGCCGTCTTTAGTTGCCTGTAATCCTTTGTCTAGGGGTAGGGCCCTGTGGGATGTCTACCTTCCACGTTAGTGTGTCTGAACAATGGCATAATAGACATGCTACTGTGTCCTTTATTAATGCCCCAGCTCCTTGGCCTCAGACAATGAAGGCTGCCATGAAACCCCTACTACATACCTATAAAAATGAAGACTCAGAGAGGCCCCAGAGCCTGACCATGCCCATTCATCTGTGAGCTGGGCTCCAACCTCAGCTCTCTGATATAGAAACAACCCTCTCTGGCCTCCTCCAGGTAGCCTTGCCAAATGCATTGGTGGGGAGGGTCAGGACACTGTTTTGGTGGAGAGGGCATGGGCTGCGGCCATGGTTCTTGGTTACCTGTGGCATTCTTGACCAGTCCCCAGAGATGCTCAGAAATGTCTCCTGGCACAGCCTGAACTCCAACTTAATCCACTCCCTGGGGAGGAGCCCTGTGTGCCTCTATGCAGGTTCTGCCTAGGCCAACCTAGGGTGCAGACCTGGCTTCAGTGTCCTCTGTGAGTGGCAGGAAAAGCCAGAGGAGATGCAGATAAGAGAAAGAGAGGCGACAGAGACGGCCTCAAAGGGTCAGGGATGGCAGTGGGTGGCAAGAGGCACAGCTGGCTCCTTGTGCCTCTGGTGGACATTGCAATAATTATGTCAATTAAAACTAATAAGTTCAGAGTGTAAGTGGAAAGGCAGAAAAATCAGGCAAAGTCTCAAAAACCTTGGCTGGCTAGGTTTCCATAGCAACCTGTTTCCTCACACTCTCCTTTTAATAGGTTCTGATTTGAGAGGAAGTGAGGCCTCCATTCCCCCATTCCCAAAGAAACTGGGTTTAGATGGGGGTGTCATTCACTATACCTGACCCTAGGGAAGGGCATGCTAAGGGTAAAGAGAGTGAACACCAAGGGCCTTGAGGGCATCCCACAGATCCAGAAGGCCTTGTCTGGCATCTAGGCCAAGCTGTTGGTCTCACAGCTGATACATCATTGCTGTGCTGGGATGGGTAGGGCAGTACATGACCACGAATCCCTGGATTCCCCCTGAGGCTGCAGCAGGCAGGGAGGAGCTGTGGTCTTTGGGCGTTGTGTGTCCCTCTGTGGCTCTGCCTGTCTGTCCATCCCAGCCTGACCCCAGCACTGCTCAGCCACTCAGTGTACCTCCATTCCTGTTTTCACTTGTCAGTCACAGGGTGGCATGGGAAGCCAGGACACATTTATTGATACAGAGACTTGGAGTATGTGCATCTGGGAAGCGGAAGCAGGAGGATTGCCAGTCTTCAGGCCATCCTGGGCTACATGCAGTGCCCAACACAAACTGAAAGAAGAGGAGAATTCAGAAGAAAAAAGGAGGAGGATGAAGCAGAGGAGGAGGGGCAGGTGGAGGAGGGAGGAAGAGAAGGAGTAAATGAGAGGAAAAGAGACAATAAGTCCCAGACAAGCAAAGTGACAATGTAAACACAAATTAGGTCAGGCCAGGAGCCATGGAATCATCTGGAACAATGTAGATGCCTAACCACACCTCTCTTCTCTCCCTTTTTGCTCTCCCCTCTTTTCCAACAAGAAATGAATTTCCCATGTCCAGTCCTGATTGCCCTGTGGACCAGTGGCCACACCTCCAGACTCCCTAGAGTAGGAAGCACAGAACACACAAATGAAGGGCTGGCTGCTGCCATATAGGAAAGGCTCCCAAAAGCTCGTCTCTGATTAACTGAGGCTATTTATTCCCACCACGAAGAAATTTAACATGCAAATTAAGAAGGATTTGATCATCCATCACCTAAAATTGACATGCTCGAGTCTGGCCCGAATCCCTGGTAACCATCACACATGGATGGGCGTAGGGCATGCGTGCAAGGTCTATAGGGAGGTAGACAGAGGTAGCTTCCACCGAGGCCCATATGCTTCTGATCTGGGGCCTCTCAAGGCGTGCAAATGAGTTGATCATTGATTCTTCCCACACATCTGGGCTGGAGAGCAGAGCTGCCATTGCAGGGGGGGAGGTTCCCCTTCCACGCTTCCTAAGTCTTCCTGTGCCCCCTACCCTGTTCTCAGCCAGGACACAGAAACAAATCCAATCTCTCTCCATTGTGGTCTAGGCTGTACAGATGACCGGGACCCTGCTCCATGGGCTGTTTCTTGCCTGCCCTGTCCTCACACTGTCATCCCTCAGAGCCCTCCCTCAGAAATCTCATCTGGGATTTCTCTTTCACCCTTCCCGAAAGTGTTGTTCCCCACCAAGGCCCACTCTTCTGACGTCTGCCTTGTGGCTCTAAAGTTCAACCCCAGTCTCTTCCTGAGAGTTTTCCAGGTCTCCAGGGTCACAGAAACTCCTGTGAGTGAGCATGGAGTGGTGGGGAGGGATACAGGAGGGGGGGATTTAGCAGGAAATATAGCCCCAGAGGCTGAGAAATGGAAGGTGGACCAGCTCAGAATGAAGAAGCATGCAGGTAGTTTTCAGGTTCTGAGCCCCAGAAGGCTGGGGGAAAGAGGTCCTTGTGAGTCCCAGAAGGTGGGGAGGAGAGGTCCTTGTAAGCCCCAGAAGGTGGGGAAGAAAGGTCCTTGTGAGCCCAAGAAGATGTGGGAGAGAGGTCCTTATTGAGCCACAGAAGGTGGGTGAGAGGTCTTTTTTCAGACTCAAATATAGGAACCAGGAAAGGCCATCTACTGAAAGAGCCTGAGCACAGGCCTAAGGGACAGCCATAACCAATCCAAGGCCTGCAGCCACCGTGGTACCTCCTTAACCTTAGACCCCTAGAGAATGGGGTCCTGCCTGTGAGACCACACTCAGCTTGACCGTGAGCATGGCCTCTGGCCAGGGACCTCATTCTGCCTCCAAAACCACCCCCAAAACTTGATGGCTTCAACAAACTACCATCTATCATTTCTCTGGCATTTCTCCTAGTTGCTGACAGTCCACTTAGGCTAGCTAACTCCTGGAGGAGCCTGAGACTGCCCCCCTGTGTGGCCTCTCCTTCCTGACATGGGGGACCCTGAGTCAGATGGGAGACTCAGGGTCTAAGAGGCACATGTAAGAGGCAAGTCTACTGAAACCTGTGCTGTCACATTCTGGGGAAATATTCTGGGGGATGCACCACAAGGCCAGCCCAGATTTGGGGAGAGGGAGATAGATTCTACAACCTGGAAAAACTGCAGAAAAATACCAGGTTTGCTCTCAGTCCCCGAGCTTTTGCTCAGCCTTGGCCAGTGTCCAGTGGCTTCTCAATCACCTTTTCCAGATGGTGGCTCCCAGGCAGGTCCCCTTGGGCCTAATTAACACGGTTCTGGTCTACTTCATCCAGAAGTTGCCTCTGAAGTCACCTGCAAGGGTGACTTTGGAGAGTCCAGAGAGAATGTGTTGGAGCAGGTGGGTTGGAGGAACAGCAGGGGGCAGCAGGAGAGGGCAGAGTGATGGGCCTGGCCCTAGATGCCAGTCTGAGTGAGTGTTCTGAGGACAGAGGAGAGTCCACTCAGGGGGCCAGGACATAGCCATCACAGATGAGCCCCTGGTACCTATGCAGCAACAGCATGGACACTACCCCCAGGCTGCCTGCAGGTGGGGTTTACCTGGCTGTGTGAGCCTCAGGCTAGTTTCAGGACCATGAGGAGGAGAGCCGGCTTTGTTCCTTCCTACCAAGGTAGAAGGAGTGAGCAAGAGAAGCGGCAGTAACAGCGGTGCTGAGTCAGACAGTGTGTGTGGCATGCCTTATGGCAGGCCCTGAGCACACTGCCTGTGTTGTCACACTTAAACCTCGGGGGATCACTTCAGGCAGGAGCAATGGCATGCCACTTAACCTCTCTGGGCCTCGGTTTCTTCATCTTCTCCAACTGGCTAATGGAGACACAGTTCTGATGTGGGGTGGTTAATAAAGTGAATAAGAGAAAGATAGGAAAGATTCATTACTGTGACCTGCCTTGGGGAGGGAGTGATGAGCCAGGCATGTAAACAAAAAACTTATATATATAGTATAGTATAGTTCAATGATGTAGATAGAGAACCAAGACAATGGAGAAACTCAGCCATACTTTGCCATGGGGAGGGTAGGTCATTGCCGACCTTGAGTCCAGTTTGCCTGGGTCAGGGAACTCAGTCTGATCGCACCCAGTATAGTGCCTGTGTTGCTGATGGTGGGCACTGCAGGGTGCCAGGGAGGCCTCTTCCTAATCTCCCCCCACCTACCTGCTTAGCAAGTTGCAGGGAGCCCCTGGAGCCCCTTGGCTCAGCCTCCAGGCTTATCAACATTCATTCATTCCACAGACATCTGGCCTGGGGGAAGCAGGAGCCCGAGGCAGCCCAGGGAGCAACATTGGGCTGGGTAGGAAGCTCATGCCAGCTGGGCAGAGCCAGGCAGGGTTCATTGTATCACAGCTCACCTGTGCCCACCCAGTACCTACCTCAGTGGTCACTCAGTGTAGCCATTGCATGCTTACCCCTCCTCAAGATGCTTAGTGACAATTGAAGAGGTCTACTGCAAAGTCATCTGTGCCCACAGATACACAAATCCTCATCCTCTTAAGGTCCCAGGGATCCAGAGATGCTGTGACAGGGATGAAATTTAACACCATCCTTTCAGTCTCCAGGAAAGTCCCCTCTGTTATCTTGGCAACTGGTCTTAGGAATGGATGGATCAGAAGTGTAGCTGAGGATCAGTACCGCTCTAACCCACCACAGCAAGTGTTCATCCAATTGTAAGGATGATGGCATCACTGTGGTTGCTGCCATTGTTGCTGTTAATATGCAGAGCCCCACATAGCATCTGGCCATGGAGTGTTCCAGGGAGGGTGGAATGAGTCACAATGACGATGAGCTATACAAGAAAAGCATATTTCCTGGCTCCTGACTCAGTTTCTGAGACCTAGCTAAGCTGTTGGCAGCCAGTTCTGCTATGATGTAACCTACACATTCACAAATATCCCCATGCCATGCAAAGTCATGCAAAACTCTGCAAGGCTTGTGGGGGAGGGAGAGGGGACATGGCACTCAGAATCTTCATGGTGGCCACACAGAAAAAGAGAAGTCTCTGATAAAGGTAGCTGTGCGGCTTTGCAGGTGTTCACTGGCTAAGAAAAGCGGAAGGGCTACGACAGGGGTAGTGCTCTGTTGGAAGGGCTGAAAGTGGGTTTTTGAAGTGGGCGTCAGAAGGAATGCAGTTGGTGAGCTGTTGTGCAGTGGTAGCAGAAGAGCCATCTAAAATCAAAAAGAATATCTTAACTCAGGTGTGGGTGGGTAGCACCCGCAGGGAACTGAGGACCCTAGAGGTTTGAATATTTGGTGCATACGTGGTTCAGGTAAAGATCTCTGCACATGCCTGTTGTCTCTTGAAGACAAAACCATGCATAGGACCTATATGAAATCGGCCATCAGCATTCTGTAGTGGCCCCACCCCACCCTGAGGATCTGTGGGATATAATGGTTGCTGGGAGAGGAAGAGGCATTTACTTTAGTGATGTAGCCCACACTCTGGTAAACAGCCCCTCACACATGCTTCTGAAAGCAGCCATGATGAAATTCACTGGGACACGGGGACACACACACACACACACACACACACACACACACACACACACACCATGAAAGTAGAAGAGAGATTTAGTTAAGAAGAGAAGGAGTATTCCCCACAACTGTGAGGGAGACAAGAGAGAATAATAGGAGCTGAATATGATCAAAATACATTATATATTGCTAGTGTTATATACACAGGCTAGAGAGATGGCTTGGTGATTCAGAGCATTTGCTGCTCTTCCTAGGACCTGAGTTCAAATCCCAGAACCCATGTTGGGCAGCTCTCAACCACCTGTAACTCCAGCTCCAGGGAATCTGACACCTTCTTCTTGCATCCTCACACAGTTACACTTACAGCTCCTCAATGCAGGGAAGACAGTCTAGAAACACAAGGAAGCCAGTCACATCACACCCTAGAGCAGAGAGAGAATAAATACATGCATGTTACTTGTTTGCTCTCCACTCTTACACAGTTCAGGATCTCCTACCTAGGGAATGGTGTCACCCACAGTGGGCTGGGTCTTCCCACATTAATTAACTTAGTTAAGACAATTCCTCATTGAGACTCTTTTCCTGAGTGATTCTAGGTTGTGTCAAGTTGGTGATTAAAGCTAATCATCATCTAATAAAACCCATTATTATGTATAATTATTAATAATATATGCCAATAAATAACTTTTAAAACCATGTATATGTATTTCTAAAATGCACAGGTGCTTGGAGCACTCCTCAGCCTTTCTTCAGAATTAGACAAATGTGAGTTTTCAAAGCAAGCCTTTCAGCAAACCAGCCTGTACTTATATTTCTTCTTGGGCAGCTACCCTGATTTTGTCCCATTTTTGAGATGAAGTACCTAAGATTTGATAAGGTTAAGTCCTTTGAGGTCACATGCTCCACAAACAGTGGAGCAGCTGAAACTGGAGCAAGGATGGGCTGAGGTCATAGCATGGGCTCTTTAAGGCTGATTTTTTGGGAACCCCATCAGAGTCATTTCCCAGATGGGGAAACTGAGGACAGATGAGGCTGCACTCTGCCTCATGGTAGCTACAAGAGCTCTTCTGTTCTGAAGCCTTACTTCTGACATCAGGACAGTCCAGGGTGGATAACATGGCCTCACCTCAGCCTCCCTGTCATCACACACAGTCCGGGGTGGCTAACATGGGCACTTTTTCCTTCCATGGGGAGCCACACTTCAAGTGGCAGGTCTGGGGGAAGACTTCCTCCTCTTGGTCAGTCCCACCTGAGCTTTGGAAATGTTTCCAGCCTAAGCCATCATTTCCCATGGTTTCCAATGTCTTTCCTTCTACCCCTTACCCCTTCCCCAGGAATCTGAAACCACCATACAGAATTTTTCCACTTCCTGGGCACAAGACACCAGAACCCACCTCCTCTCCCTGGAGATGGCTCTCATCCCTTATTCTCTCCAACTGCTCCCTTATGCCAGAGTTCAAGCCTGTTCAAGGATCACAAAGCCCCTCTGTGATCCTCATTCTACCCCACATGCTCTTCAGATTTTCTGTCCTCCTCATTCTTCTCCTCAGTCCATGTCCTGGCTAGTTTTATGTCAACTTGACACAAGCTAGAGTCATTAGCAAGAGGGACTCTCACGTGAGAAAAGCACCTCCATAAGATCGGCCTGAGGGCAGGTGTGTAGGGCATTTTCTTAACTAGTCATTGATGTGGGAGAACTCAGACCTCTGTGAGTGGTGCCACCCCTAGGCAGGTGACCCTGTAGTTTATAAGAAAGTAGGCTGAGCAAGCCATGGGGAACCAGCCAGTAAGCAGCACTCTTCCATGGCCTCTACATCAGTTCTTGCTTCCAGGTTCTGCCCTGAGTTCCTGCCTCAGTTCCTAGCCTGGCTTCCCTCAGTGATAGACTTCTAAGCCATAAGCTGAAATAAACCTACTCCTCCCCAAGTTACTTTTGGTCATGGGGTTTTAGCACATCAATAGAAACCACAAAACAGCCAGGACCTGGTACCTCACTTACTCAACCTCTTCTCTCCTCAACCTGCTATGCACCCCCCATAACTACCCCACCACCAACAAGGGTTGTCAGAGTTCCTGTGCCAAGTCAAAGACACCTGTCCATCATCTCCAGTCTCCAACACCATCACATGGGGAGCCCCCCCCCCATCCTATCTCCCTTGTGGCAAAGACCAAATTAGCCTGCCATTGACCTTGACTGTCTCGTCTCTCCACCAGCTGAACATGGGTTCTGTGACTATGTTTCTCCATACCAGGCTAGGCAAACCCTTTCTGGGAAGGGATCTTGAGGGGTCTTTTCTGAGACTCTGGGAGAAACAGCTGGGTGCCACTGTGCTCATCCATGGTGACACTGGAGCAGCCACGGATGATGCAAATGGTGCCTGGGCATGCTTGCAGGTACTGAGACTTGAATTTCATGCAATTTTTACCTCTCACAAAGTTGTCATCTTTTGTTCCAAGACCTACCCGTGTAAATACTATTCTTAGTACACTATTGTAGATTTGAAGTGCCGTGGTTTGCCTTCCTGCTGTATACCTGGCTTAACATCCTCCCAGGATACTTTTGTCCTGAAGGAAAATCCCAACTCCTTAGCCTGGCTCAGGAGAGCCTATAGGACTCATGGGACCATCAGTCCAGCCTCTTTCCCGCCCACCCTCATCTCTGTTCAAAGCCACATTGGATCCTTCCTCCCCTCCCCTCCCATTTGACAACAGCTCCTTCCCAAAACCTTTCCTGCAGCTGCTTCCAGATCCCTGCCCTCCATCTCAGGCCCTCCCACTACCCCACCCCTAAGCCCACCTACCCTAATCTTTGAGCAACTGCAAGGCTAGAACCTCAGTCATTAGATGGCAAATATCCTTGGGGACCCCTTGTTACGGAATGAATTGTGCTCCCTTTTTTCCCAAAATGTATGATGAACCTTCAGCCCCTGGCACCTCCGAATGAGGCTTCCTTGCAAATGTCGTCAGCTCAGGTGAGGTCACACCGGAGTTAGTGAGGTGGCCAACACAATGACTGACTTACAAGAGGAATCAAGGAAAGATGAGGAAGAAGCCACAGGAAGATGAGGCACAGCTTAGAGAGATGCAGCCAAGGAATACATGGATGCCATGAGAGCTGGGACAGGCAAGGTTCTCCCTGGAGCCTTGGCAGGGGCGGGGTTGGGGAAGGGGGCACTTAGATCCCAGCTACACCTTGCCTTCAAACTGCCGACCCTCAAGGCTATTAAAGAAGTTTCTATTGGGCTGAGCCACCGGATTCCTGGCACTTTGTCTTTAGAACAAACAAACTGGCCTTTGGATACAACAGAGACTCAGGTCCCCAAACACCTGGCCACTCCATTCAGGACTCTCCTGCTGAGGAAAAAGAAGAGGGCACCAAGGCCCACATTGTACTGCACTGCACAGGTCTGGGAGACAGTTTCCCCCTGCAAACCCTGGAACTGGATGAGGCCTGCAGGAGACAGGCCATGACGCTGCCCCCAGCCCTACCCATGTGGTCAGGCCTTGAGCCAGCCCTTGGCTCCTTGAGACCCGCTTTCCATGTGATCTCTTTATCAGTGTGCTTTGATTTGCTTTCTGTCTGCCTTGGAGTGAGAAGGATCATAATGAATCATAAGCAGGTTTCAGGTGCCCAGGACAAAAGAGCTCTCCTGGCCCTGGGGCAGGAAGCCAGATGATGGGGCTGTTCTCTGGGAAGAAACCTCCAAGCCGTGCTTGAGAGCCACCAAAGCAGAGGGAGAAGCCACGCTCCCTCAACATATGATTGTGTTTCCTTTTATTTGATTTTTAGCATTATAACCACACTGCTCCCATCAAGCCTTGGGATTTCTTACTTCCCAATCCATATATATGTCCAAACTGAGAGATCTCTGGGTAAATTCCTTGAACCCCAGATAAGTGCTCTCCTCCACAGCCCTTCACTGTTTCCTGCTCTTGATAGTACATTTGGACACCTCCTGGCTGGATGACCTAGGGTATGTCCAGCCTCTCTGAGCCCAGGCCTTAGAATGAAAAGATGGGTAGCCTCCACCTGTGGTTCACATGGGATTGTAAACCAAATAATGACATCAAGTTTTTGGCTCAGAACCCATTTCCACTCCCATTATGGGAGGAGGGTCTCTGCTTTTGCTCCAAGTGGCTAGGCCTACTCCCAGCCCTGACCCACCCTGCTTTCCCCTCAATGGCCCATTCAACTTTCACTCCCGTTTTCTCATCCAGCCAGTTACAGGTTGAATGGGAAATGATCCCCAACAGGCACATGCATTGAATACTTGGTTCCCAATTGGTGATGCTATTTGGAAAAGTTCTGGAAACTTTAGTTGTCACTGAAGGTGAGCCCTGGTCCCCAGCCCCCTCCTTGCTCTCTGATTCCCATGCCCCATGAGGTGAACAGCCTCTTCCTCCATGATGCTCTGCCCAAGTGTAGGTGACCTAGCAACCCTGGGCTGAACTCTAGCAAAATGTAAATCAAAACAAACTTTCGCTTCTTGTCTTCTTGGGTATTTGGTTACAGTGCTGCTGAAGTAACACGGGCTTCTTCTGGGGTCCCCAGGCTGATAGATAACAACTTAATGAAGTCTTTGTCCTTGTTCATTGAGAGCAGTTAATTGGCCCAGAAGGTTGTAGGGTTGATGGACAGCCAGCCCAAGCCAGGGCTGTGACAGTGTTAGCAGCCCTAGCTCAATAACACTGCCAGCTCTCTCATTGAGGATCGATCATAACAGCATGGGCTGCCCCAGGGGAGGCTCAGGGTGGCCAGGAGGCCAGGGCAAGCCTGGACAGCTGAAGACAATTCCTTTATTTCTGAAGCAAGTGCCCATTGCAAGGGGTCCTATGAGCCCATGGTGTACAGTGTCTGAACACTATCTTCAGGGAGAAGGACTCTGGCTCCAGACTGAACTGCCAAGCCACCCATTTCTTAAGAATCTGCAGGCGTTGACCAGATGGCTCAACAGATGCAGGCACCTGCCACCAAGCCTGATGACCTGGGTTTGATACTGGGACCCACATGGGAGAGAACAAAACTCCTGAAAGTTGTCCTTCAATCTCTACACACATGCCCACACACAAGCATGAATACAGTAAATAGATTAATCAATAAATTTATTCATTAAAATAACAATTGTCAGAGCAACTGGACCCTCTATCTACTACTACACATGAAAGCCTGTGACCTCCATCATTCCTCCAGGATCCCCAGAAAGAGCCTTCCTGTGTCCACCTCAGTCTGTGTTAGTTCCCTCCAACTGCCATGACAGATCATCACATGACAGATCAATACATACTTAAGGATTTGAACGCATACCTCAGTGGTAGAATGCTTGCCTGGCATGTTCATGCTTGTCCCCATCAACACACACACTTACTCCATTACACACACACACACACACACACACACACACACACACACACACACACCTACCTTTTAACTAAGATAACACTTGCAGGGTCCAGAGCTAGGATTTCAGTGTCTCCTTTTTAGATACACTTATTTTTATTTTATATGTATACATATGTATGTGTGCTGTGTGCATGCAGTACCCACAGAGGCCAGAAAAAAGCATCAGACCCCCCTGGGAATGGAATTATAGATGATTCTGAGCCACTATGTGGGTGCCGGAAATCAAACCTGGATCCTCCGCAAGAGCAGGCAGTGCTCTTAACTGCTGAGCTGTCTCTCCAGCCCCCAGAAACTCTTTTATGGAGACACAAATCAACCAAAACACAGCATAAAATGGCACATTTATGAACTTTGGGGAGTAGAGCATGGACAACTTTAGGGCATCCTTGGGCCTTCCTTACTAGTCATACCAATTCAGTCATCTAGAAATTAAGTGTATGACAGCCTAGGCAAGATGGAGGGATAGCATACATTACCTTGGGGAGTACATTGATGACTTTTTTTCTTTGCTATGACAAAATATCTCACAGACACAACTTTGGAAGGTCTCAGTTCGGCTCACAGTTCAGGGGATTCAGAGGGCACAGCGGCTGGTGGCTCTGCCAATAGTTGCACGGTTTGTTGTATCTTAGTGGAGCAGGATGTGTGGCATTCAGGCTAGAAATGGGGCAGGGTTCTAAGCTCTAAAGCTCATGCTGTAGCACAAGAAATGCCCTCCACAGGCTCATGATTTGGACACTTGGTCCCCAGATAGTGGCTCCATTTGGGGAGGTTATGGGACCTTTAGGAGGTGGAGCCTTGCTGGAGGAAGTATCTCACTCTGAATAATCTTTGAGTTTAGATAGCCAGGCCCTGATTCTATTGCTCTATCTTTCTCTGTCTCTATCTATGTGTGTCTGTCTGTCTGTCTATCACTGTCTGCCTGTATCTCTTTGTCTCTCTCTCTCCCCCCCCCCCCCCCCCCCTGTGTATGTGTCTGTATGTGTACATGTATGAAATGTGATCAGCCAGCTTCCTGCCCCTGCCAATATGCCTGCCTGTTGCAATGTTTTCCCCATCATGAATGACTCTGTCCTTCTGCTACTGTGAGCCAAAATAACCATTTTCAGGTTGGTTTTCTCAGGGTATTGTATCACAGCAACAGAAAAGTAATGAATTCAGGCCCATCTTCCATGGGACATTCTTCCATACCAGACCCTACCTCCTAAAATGGCTGCAAACACAGCACCTGTGGTAGTTTGAGAGTATTTGGCCCCCATAAGCTCAATGGGAGTAGCACTATTAGGAGGTGTGGCTTTGTTAGAGTAGGTGTGGCTTGTTGGAGGAAGTGTGTCACTGTGGGGGTGGGCTTTGAGCTCTCCTATACTCAAGCTGTGCCCAGTGTCTCAGACCACTTCCTGTTGCCTGCTGTTCAAGATGTAGGACTCTCAGCTCCTTCTCCAGCACCATGTCTGCCTCCACACCACCATGTCCCACCATGATGATAATAGACTAAACCTCTGAAACTGTAAGCCGCCCCAATTAAATGTTTTCCTTTATAAGAGTTGCCATGGTCATGGTGTCACTTCACAGCAATAGAAGCCCTAACTAAGACAGCCACATGCTGGGGAGAGAGTGTTCAAATATATGAGCCTGTGGGGGACATTTGACATTCAAAACTATAGCAGGGAGACATGTGCCAGTAACCAGGATGTTAAAATTAAGTTGTGATAAACACACCAGCTCTGGCAAAAAGAGGACCCTGGGGGATGGCAGGGAGATTCCAGAAAGGGCTCTGGAGGAGATGCCTTGGCTGAAAATACAGAGGAGCCTTCCAGGATGAGATGTCGTGTTTGGAGACGGGACCAGCTGCTTGCACCCAAAGCTGCCAGACAGAAGTTTGCTCAAGCCTGAGAATGTGTTGTTTGGGGCCTTCCACATCCTAGTAACAGGGCTGGGTCTTCAGGGGCCCTGAAGCTCAGACCACTTCCTGATCACTGCTGCCACCCTTCATATAACCAGACCCTGGCTACTGACTATTTCCCTCCTCATCTGTATCACAAGAGGATATTCTCAGTATGCCCAAAGCCTCAGCCTCCCACAACCCCACATGCCCATGTGGACCAGCAGGGGTATGTATAAACAGACTCTGCTGCCTGGCCCAGCATCAGCTTGTCCCCATGTTCTGAAGATGGTACATTATTTGAGGTTCAACCCATGTTGCGGTTCAACATAGAAACAGACTCAGTAAGATATCTGTGTGTATGATAGTATATCATCCTATATGTAAGATTTCAGATGAGACTTTGAGGCCAAGAAGTCTTACAATCTGAAACTCGAGACCCAAGAAAGATAGGTGGATAAAACACATGAGTATGAAGGCCTGTAAACTGCAGAGGCCACACTTCTAAAAGTCCAAGGGCTAGAGCACCAGGGAATCTAGTATCTGAGGCCAGGAGAAGGTGGACACCCCAGTTTAAGATCCACTCTCTCCCTTCTCTGCCATTTTGTTCTGCTACAACAGCCTTCAAGGACTGGAAAATGCCTAGTCATATTGGTAAGGGTAGTCTCCTTTACTCCGTCCTCTAGTTCAAATGTTGGTCTCTCCCTAAAGCCCCTTCACAGACACCCAGAATCAGTAGATATCAGCTTGCTGTGGGGTGGTCAACCTCAGCTGTCAACTTGTCTGGATTTTGGAATCACCTAGGATACACACCTCTGGGCATGAGGATTTTTTTTCAGAGGTTTCATTGAGGAAAGGCCATCCATCTTGAGTGCAGGTGACACCATCTCATGGATGTCCCAGACTGAGTAAAAGGAAAAAAGCAGACTGAACACCAGCACCCATCCCTCTGATTCCTGACTGCAAATAGAGTGTGACTGGGTGTCTCACTCCCCTACCATGGAGCCTCCCCTGCCACAAGGATGGACTGTATCCTCTCAAACTGTGAGCCAACTTAACTCCTTCCTTTTTCAAGTTTTTCTCAAGCGCTTGATCACATCAAGGAGAAAAGTGACTAACCTGGAGTGTCCCTTAACCTGGCCAGGTTGACTCCTACAATTAGCTGTCAGCATCATGGGGTCCTCCCCATTCTGGCCACAGTGAACATCATCCCTGCATCTTCCAGGGCTCTAGGTGGCAGGATGATCCTGCTGTGCTCCTGTCTGCCCACTGTGTCTCTTAATATCCAAATGTCCATCTAAGACCCTCTTTAGCCTCCCAAGGATTCTGGCAGACTTTGCTTCCCTGTCTGGGCCCACTGGCCATCTTGCCAGGCTCCTCATCAGCAGATTACTCCCACCCCCGCCAGAGTGCAACATCCTTCCCCAGATGCCATTGCAGAAACCAGTTGAGTGTGTGTCAGACTCTTACCTGAGACATAGGAGGGAATTACAACGTGGGACAAAAGCTGCTTAAAATAGAAGAGTGAAATTATTGCTCCCAGATTGTCTCTCAGGTGCTTACCATGACATCAGCCTCAGACTCCCTGTGTTTCCTGTGAAGGGGAATCTCAGTGTCTCTCTCTCTCTCTCTCTCTCTCTCTCTCTCTCTCTCTCTCTCTCTCTCTCTCTCTCTCCCTCCCTCCCTCCCTCCCTCCCTCCTTCCTTCTCTATCCTTTCCCTCCCCCTCTCCTATCCCCTAGTCCTCAACTCCATGAAGTAAGGTTTCTTGAGGCTGCTTTCAGTTAGGGTGACCTTATCATCAGCCACAAGGTGGCCCCAGCTGTCTCAACCCTTTCCATTCCTTGGCCCCCTTACACCACCATCAAAAGGCCCACCACAGGGGTCAGTGAGATGACTCAGTGAATAAAGGTGACTGCTGCCAAGCCTGATGCACTGGCTTCAGTCCTGGGGACACACATGGTGGAAGGAGAGAACTGACTCCTGCGAGCTACCCTCTGACCTCACACACATGCCCATGTGCACAAAATAAATAAACACAAATAAAACTGAATGTCTTTTCAAAGGCTCAGTGCAGGCTTCACACAAGCCGTGTCCAGCACCTTCATTCCAAGCCTCCCTTATTATTTCCATCTTCTGGATCCAGTTCTTAGCCTACTCAAAATGTCTCTCTCCTGCTGTGCATGGTGTCTCATGTCTGTAAAAATCCCAGTACCCAGGGCAATGAGGCTGGAGAATTACATTGAGTTCTAGATAAACCCAGGCTGCAGAAAGGGGTCTGGGAGCTAAGTGTGGTGGTGCATGCCTTTAATCACAGTGCTCTGAGGCCAAGACAGGCATATTTCTGTGAGTTCCAAGATGGCCAGGGCTGCCGGGTGAGACACTGTCTCAAAAAAAGAAAAAGAAAAGCTGTCTAAATCAACAGCCCGTTTCCACTATCCTTCACAGTTCTTCATGTGTAAGAGAGCAGGCAAACTATTCTTCCTAGTCAACCCCAGGAATGAAGAGTTCCAAGTTCCTGTGTGCATTCCCAGGGCTCATGTGCTCTACATGCCAGATTGCCCTGACAGGTTATGTGGCCAGGACAGGTTAATTTCTGTCTCTGGACCCCATTTTTCATCCAGGAATGGAGGTTCATGGGAGCTGTGCCTCATATGTTATTTCAGGGTTGATGTGAATTGGTTGTAAGTGTTGAGGCCTCAGGACACAGCATTTCTTACAGCCACCGTGGCTGTTAGGTGTGAGCTGCACGGTGGTGTGCTATTACAGCACAGTATGTGTCCATGGCTCCCTGTGAATCATGGACCCCTCTTTCCTGAAGACCTTTTATAAAAGCCAACTCCAGGAGGCTGGAGAGATGGCTCCAGTAGCTAAGGGTACAGACCTCTCATCTAGAGGACCCAAGTTCAAGTCCCAGAACCCATGCCAGACAGCTCACAACCACCTGTAACTTCAGCTTCCCCAGAGCCAACACCTTCTTCTGGCCTCTGCAGGTACCATTCATTCTCATTCACATTCTCTCTCCCTCTCTCTCTCTCTCTCTCTCTCTCTCTCTCTCTCTCTCTTGCTTTTTTGAGACAGGGTTTCTCTGTAGCTTTGCAGCTTTCCTGGAACTCACTTTGTAGACCAGACTGGCCTCGAACTCACAGAGATCTGCCTGCCTCTGCCTCCCGAGGGCTGGCATTAAAGGCATGTGCCACCACCGCCTGGCTGCAGGTACCCATTCTCATATGCACAAACCCACACTCAACCCCCCCCTATAATTAAAAATAACAACAAAAAAACACTTAAAAAGAGAAACTAACTCCATCTCTAATTGGCCATGTCCCATACTTTCTTTGTCCTCTGTGTCATAAGCAACCTGAAGACATCACACTCACTGACATGCACACATGCACGCACCCACACATATGTACATGCACATAGTGTGGTGCTTGCTACCTACTGTCCAAAACCCTATGAGAAGAGAATTGGATTGCTCACTCCCTGAGCTCAGCTGCCCAGTACTGACCCTGAAACCTGTATCTGTCCCAGCTGTCTATCAGCGGGTGGCAGGCAGAGGATCCCTGCTGACCACCAGTGGATATAGTGACCCTCTGAATATGTTTATATGAGGGAAAGAAGCCTAGTGAGAGCATGTTCACATGAGTGTGTATACACATGTATACCTATGAGTTTGCAGGCTGCTGGGATCCATGGCCGTATACATACATGCACAATAGTGTGTATGAATGGTGGTGCATGCTGTGGATATGCAGGAATATACACTCTGTGTGTGGCATGTGTGCTCCTTCTGTGTGCACGTGCACATGCACCCTTCCTCCATGTGAGCGTCTGGCATGCATCTCTAGGCGTCTGATTTATTAACCAGGACAATACAAGGAGATTGTGCCTATTATTCCTGGTGTCCGCATCAGCTCCTGACAGCTTCGTGGAATTGAAATATCTTATTTAATGTGAGTAAGAATCATTTTAAATATCAACCATGACACTCAAGGACTCCAACCAAAAAGGGCATTGTGTGTTCCACCAAGCACTGGGGACGATGCAGCGCTTGTTAGGCAGTTATTTGCTCACTTTCTTGTCTCTTGTCTCTTAAAAATCCAATTATCTGTCCTGGTCCCCCTCCCCCATGGCTCTGCTGTACACTCTACCCCAGCCCTTCTCTTCATCTAGGAGGAGTAGACTGAGAGGCAGGGCCCTGTTGAATTCAATCAGGGGCACACTTGACGAGCATCAGGACAGGGGTGGGTTCTTGGTGTAGCTTCCTGCCCAGTCCAAAGCCCCATCCCGGTGACCCTGTGCCCCCTCTGCACCCAGCTCCCTTGGGTCAGCTAATTGAGCAAAGCTCCTTCCGTCCAAAAGAGTCCCCCATGCTTGGCAGATGTGGCAGAGCCCAGGCAGCGCTGGGTGAGCGATGGGAAGAGGCCTAAGACAGAGTCACAGAGCAGGGGCCTGGGTTTGCCTGATTATAAAAGAGAGGGATTGGACATTTGAGTTTGCTCACATTTGTGTAAAGAAGTTTCAAAGACACATTTGAGAAGCTACTGCCTGTGAGTTTCTCCATGTGTGGGTCACAGGTCATCAATGACAGGCAGCTGAGGTACAGGGAGGGTGGGACTGCCTACTATATGTTTTCTATTTTAGTCTTTGAGTTTTGACTCATGTAGAGAAAGTCCTATAATTAAGCGAGCCTTTGAAGGGACTGGAGCTGGGTGAATTCAGATGTTCAGAGCCATCATCAGGCTCCTCCTTCTTGAAAATCAAAGGAAAGTAACTAGGCTAAGGGTTTAGAAGCCAAGCAAGGAAGTCTGAGCTCTCCTGGTGCTTAGAACAGCGTCATACCATGTTCTCTTCTTGGTCCTCCCCTGTGAGCCTCCCCACGTCATCCCAGAACCTTTTGCCAGTGGCCCTTACATTTGCTCTCTCATTCAAAAAGCTTTTGTGCAGAAGCTGCCCTGTGCCTGGAGATACTCACATCCAAGATGGCCACCATCATGCCCACTTTACAGACAGGGAGTCTGAGGAGCCAAAGCTTCGGTAGCTTATCCAAATGAAAAGCAATGAAAGTCTAGCATGCATCTCCACTGCAGCAGAGTCCTAACACTTTCCTCCCTCACCACATTTCCTCTTGGGGTAGCAGGACGGTCAGAAGCTGCTCATCCATGACGTTTCAGCCATGATCGCTCCTGATGGACCTGAACCAGGGCTGGCTCTTCCAGTTCCCTGCTGGCCAAGTGGCCACAGGTAAATGGAGTAGACAGAGCTGTGGCCTGAGGGTGTGTGTCCTCCCAGCCAAAGCAGGGGACGTAATGACAATAATGAATGTGGTTACTGTCATTTCTGGGGCTGCTTATGGTGTATGCTGAGTTTGCAAACCAAGACACTGACTGACTGACTCCCTCCCATCCCAGGCGGGCAGCAAGAGCTTCATTCTAGTGCTGTGTATAGGGCTCCCCTGGTAGAGAGGCATGTGAAGAAGTGTTGCTTTAAATAACGGTACCTGCAAGCCTGAAGCAGGTCTCCCAGGCTGCAGCAGTAGCTTACAGACAGGCAGGGAGAGGGAGGGTGGGCAAGGCACTACCAGTCCAGGGAGCATGCCTGCCCTCCACTACAGGACACAGGAGGGCCTTCCCCAAAGGTCAGGGAACAGACTAGCAGCTTATGTCCGTCTTCATGACCCCAGGTGGGGCCTGGGGCTGTCTGGCTGCAGGATGTGGACATCAGTCTTTGGCAGAAATTGGGTTTCATTAAAGTTTAAATTTTGCCACGCATCACTGACATTGGCAAACAAATTCAGCTTGAATGAGTCCCCGGTGAATTTTTTATAATGTGAACTTAAACTCTATACACAAAGTGCACTTTTTAAATTTTATCTTTAAAATAAAATAATCTATGTATATGGTAAAGATGATTCCAGTGACATATAGAAAGATATAATTTTTTTTAAAAGTACACATGTCCCTCCCCAACGTCAGTCCTGGATTCTTCTCCCAAAAGAGAAAGAACACATTATGGATACACTGTCTCAAAAATATTTGTATGATTGTGTGTGTACACATGTGTGTATGTGTGCACATACAAATGAGTATTAGTACACACACACACACACACACACACACACACACACAAGTATACTGTTTCAATTTACCCAAATGATGTCCTAACATGTACTATTTTTTTTAACTTGAGGATGGGGTACAATCTAGACTGTTTTTATTGAGGCAGTTTCCAACCATTAAGAATTTGATAACACTTCTCCAAACAGCAACATCCAGGGATACATTATCTCCTTGTTCCTAACAGTCAGTTCTGAGGTTGTTTAGCCCCTGCACAACCTTGTATTTGTATTTTGATTCATGTACCTCTCTGTCTCCCTGCTTTGATTTCCCTTCCTCACCCTGGGTGTCTTGGAGACTTTTCTAGTGCATCCCACACAGGTGTTTTGCTCGCACTCAGGAACCACAGCTTCATTTATTGATCTCATTCTGGTTTGATGGACGTGTCTGTTGCTTCCCAGTTCTCTCTGTTTCTGCTCCCACAAGCAGTGCTACAGTGAACATCCTCTTACATATTTTTTTTTCTGTCACACTGTTGCAAGTGTAACTAAAGAGCCACCTCCAGGGAGCACAAGTTCTTGTCCAAGAATTTACATGTTCTAATTGTCATAGATTGTTGCCCCAAAGGATAGACCAATTCCCAGGACCACCAACAAACCTGCAGGGATACCTCTGGTTCTTCCCTTCCACTGTCCTTCCCCTCCCCTAACCTCCCCTTCCTCTTCTCTCCCCTTCTTCTTCCCTCCCCTTTCCTTCCCTTCCCTTCCCCTCCCCTTCCCTTCCCCTCCTCTTCCCTCCCCTTCCCTTCCCTTCCCCTCCCCTTCCGTTCCCCTCCTCTTCCCTCCCCTTCCCTTCCCTTCCCCTCCCCTTCCCTTCCCCTCCTCTTCCCTCCCCTCCCCTTCCCTTCCCCTCCCCTTCCGTTCCCCTCCTCTTCCCTCCCCTCCTCTTCCCTCCCCTCCTCTTCCCTCCCCTCCCCTTCCCTTCCCCTCCCCTTCCATCCATTCTTGTCTTTCTTTAATTTCAGTTTCATTCATTACAACAGAGGCCAAGTATCTTTTCATGAACTTCTCAGCCATTTCTCTATTTCCCTTCCCCTGGTTTTTTTTTTAATATCAGATTCATTCTTTTGCTTTCATTTATCATCATTGTGTGTGGATATGTGTGGGGCATGTACACCTGTGCTGGCACACATTTACTTGAGTTCTGGGGATAGAACTCAGGCCCTCGGGTTTCACTCACTTTTACCTGCTGAGCATCTCCCTGGCCTCCAGGTCCCATTTCTAAAAGCAGATCATCTTTCCAGGCAGCCTCTTCTCCCACCACCCTATCAGGTTCACCTACCCCTCTAAAGACCCACACACTTTCCCCACGCAGTTGGCTCAGCAGGGGTAGAGCAGCAAGCAGCGGGGCAAGTACTTGGGACCATGTTGAGAATAAGGAAGGGGACTATTCACCTGAGAGAGTTTAGGTCCCTGCTATCTCCCCAACAAGGGACAAGAGACAGATAAGACCTATGGCTGCTGGAATAAATAACAGGCTATAGCAACAAGAAGGTTCTGGTGATACTGCAGAGCCCAGGAAAACTGTACACTTGCTCAGTCATATACCAGAGTGAGGCAGTCCCCAGACGAAGGTGGACCTGTTAGGGTTCACAGCCAGGCTCAGTGGGACCAGACCCTGCCTCTTATTATGTGTGGAACTGTAGGTCAGTGCCAAGGTATATCTGATCCTTGGAACTCTGAAATGGCTTGCTAAGTACCTTCAATAGTGTTAATGTGAGGATCAAGACAAAGTCCCTCCAATGCCAGTAGGGACAGATTGCAACTGTACGGAGAGCATATTAATGTAACACTAGCATAGGGAGCTTCACATAAATTTTAAATTGTTATGTGAGTTACCTTTTTATTAAGGTTCTTTTTATCATCTCAGAAATATCTTTTGGGGAGGGTACTAGCCATTTGTATTTATTTTTCTCTAGCACTTTATAATATTATTATTTTCTGTTTTACAATGGTTTTTGCTTGATTCAGTTTGCTCTTTGGTTGATTGGTTTTAATGATCTTGGCAAAGTTAAAAAGTTGATAGTCTTATGTAGATCCATATTTTTAAAGTACTGCTTGTCCATGGTATCCAAGAGTTGGGGAACTGTTGTATGAAATGAAGAAATCTATGAAAAGTGTCTGGAACACAGATGGTGCCACGTTGGGAAGGTCATGATGATGGTGACCATGGTGATGATGGCGGTGGAGAGGATGATAATGGTGGTGGTAGTGGTAATGATGGTAATATGATGGTGGTGATAATAATAGTGATGATGATGATGATGATGATGATGATGATGATGATGATGGAGAGGACAGTGATCAAGATGATGGGGTGTTGATAATAATGATGATGGGTAATGATGATGGTGATGGTGGTAGAGATGTTGGCAGTGATAGTGATGATGGTGGTGGTGATGGTGATGATTAGAGACGGTAAGGATGATAATGATAGTGGGGAAAATGTAACAATGCAACAGTAATGATATTACTGTGATGGTGTCGATGGTGCTGGTAATTATAATGATTATGGTAATGGTAGTGATGTGATTATGGTGATGATGACAGTTATGATGAAGAGTGATGATTACAGTGGGAAGAAATGATAGTAATAATGATGATGTGGTAGTAGTGATGTGATGATGTTGGTAGTGATGGGATGGGGGTGATGGTGAACATGGTGGGGAGGAATGATGGTGATGATGATGGTGGTTATGGTGATGATGATGATAACAACAACGGTGATGGTGGTAACGGTGGGAGAGGTAACAATGATTGTGCTGTTGGTGACAGTGCGGATGTTGATCATGATGGTGGTGGTATGGGTGATATGGTGACAGTGAAGAAGATAGTAGTGGTGAATGATTATGATGATGGTGACCGTGAGAGTACTGATGGTTGTGATGATAGTGATGGAAATGTAATGGTAATGATGGTGGTGATGGTAATTATGATGATGGTGACCGTGAGAGTACTGATGGTTGTGATGATAGTGATGGAAATGTAATGGTAATGATGGTGGTGATGGTAATTATGATGATGGCAGTGATGAAGATGGTAGTGGTAGGAGCAAAGATGATGGTGGTGATTGTGGTGAGGTGGTGATAATGGTAGCAGTGGTGATGATGATAGCGATGGCGGTGGGTCTAGGCTAAGACTTATAAAAACTAGCAACTCCTATGAATGAGCTACTCCATCCCAGTCTTGGCATATCCTGGAAGTAGATGGCTTTGAATTTGTCCACCAAGGTAGCTGGACAAACTCAAGGACCCTGAGAACTGGGGAGAGACATCAATGATCCTAACTCCTCTTTCCTCCAGGGACCTGCTGGACCATTGCCTACTGATACAAAAGGCATGTCTCAGGGCCACCATCCCCATCCCCACTTTACCTGGTGTCCTCTTGTTAGAACCCCTTCACTGACCTCCATCATTCCTGCCTCTGCTCTCCTGCCACCTGCCCATCAATGCCAACTCTGTGGTCCTTTGGGTGACAAGCACCTGATGAGCTGATTGAGGCCTTGGCTCTGAGTCAGGCATGTGGGCAGGAGCCAAGCCCTGTGGCTCCGGAGGCTCTGTCCCCAGCTCCACTATGTAGCACTGTATGAAGCATAAACACTTGGGGAGATGTGTAAATTTCCTTGCCTCTGTCACTTGTCTCTTTTGATTAATACTCACACCACAGCCCTGTGCCTGGCCAAAAACCAAATATCTCCCGTTTTCTCAGAGAGTCACAAGCAGGAGAGGACAACAGCCTCTAACAGAGCAGCCCTGGGAGGCGTGGTCATAGGCAGGAAGGTGTGGCCATGGGCAGGGGGCATGGCCATTGGCAGAGAAAAGAACTTTAAATTGAATCCTGAAAAGATGAGCAAAGTCCTATGGCCTACAGGAGGGACCACATCCTATTGATAAGGACTTGCTGGGATCCCATGACATGGCCCAAGAGCTTCCTCTAATCTTCATTCAGAGTAAGGTGACCCCATGACCTTTGACCCTGAGCCCAACTTGACCTCTGCACCTCTAAAACTACCTACCTTACTTATTGGCTGTGTCATCTGTCCCCCAGGTACATGATCACCAGCCTGGACCGCACCCACGCTGGCTTCTACCGCTGCATCGTGCGCAACCGGATGGGGGCCCTGCTACAGCGGCAGACTGAGGTCCAGGTGGCCTGTGAGTACAGCGGGGACTGGGGAAATAATGGGCCACTGCTGTTACCTTTCACCCTTGTGTAAGTCAGTGGAACCCTTCCTGCATGGCCAGGTCAGTCCTTTCATTGCACACCTGGTAGAACTGAGGCCCAGAGTGGGCACCGGAGCTCTCCCAAATCACACTGCTGATCAGTGGCTCACATCATCCTTTCTCTGTGCAGAGGCTGGAGAGCCGAGCACTCCCTGGCACTTTGTTCCAGAAAAGCATGACCTTGACTCTGTCATCCTCTAGCTCATTCAGCAGGAGCAATGGTTGCGTTGTCTTTACTGTCCTCCAGATAACTTACCTGGAGCAATCAGAGCATAGGGTTCCCATGATCTTCAGGAGGCACTGGGAGACACCTCACGTGGGAGAATAATAACCCTAAGAGGGGGTAAGGAATGATGTATTGGGGCTCCCAGAAGTACCAAGGGGGCAGAGGGTAGTGGTTGACTCCTTCTCCTCAGTGCCACCAAAGCCCAGAGAGTTCCCTCAGGTGAGAGGGAACAGTGGTGTCAGAACACTAGGTCCCCCCAGGGGCCACCACCCCCAAAGCACTCGGCATCCCTTCCCCAGACCCACTGCTTCCTGAAAGACCTGCTGCTTGCTGCAAAGGAGACCCATGGTGGGTTCTTTTAAGCTGGCCAAGGACACATTGATGGTCACAGAAGTCTGGAAAATCTTCATGAGTGCTGAAATTTTGCAAGAGAAGCCACCTACCTCTGAAAAGTAACTGCAGAGTGAATACCAGGGAGAGGCTGCTATGGAGAGAGACGTCGAGGATAGGAAGCATAGAGAGAAAACCTCCAAGCATGTCAAAGAGTGTGTGATAATTAGGGGAAACAGCCGTAATCAAAAGTGAAGGACAGGCCGGCCCATAAACCAACATCAAAGACAACTTAGTTCACACCCTAAGAGCAAGGCCTGAATCTCAACACTGGGTTTCAGGAAGCTGGCAGTGCTAGGAGATGGCCATGGGGCATCTTCCTTTACTGCCAGGCATGGCCACCTTTGTGACATTTTGACATGATGTTGTCATTTACAAAACTCACTCTCAAGAGCCCTGCATTCAAGTTACAAAGGAAAAATACACATTCACACAAATCTCATAATGTTTGAAGTGCATTTCTGATTTTGCATTGCCCACATCCATAACTATAGGGCACATGCAGCCCACAAACTATGAGTTGGACACACTAGCTTCTCATCATGTCCCAGAAACCTTCAGGCAAGGTGCTGGGGGAAGCCTCCAGAGAGATTGTATGCCCCATGTGCGTGTCCATGTGCATGTGAGTGTATGCACATGTTCAAATGTATTCATAGAGGTTGATCTGTCTTTTGATTTATGTGTATAAGAAGGATGAACACATCCGTGTGCAAGTGTGTATACAGACACATGTGTCTAGGTCAACCTACCTCTACTCAGCAGTGCATGTGTTTGTGCAGATGTGTGTCCACACACTGCATGGATTTGTGTGTGCAAATGTGCACACAGGTGTGTGTGTGTGTGTGTGTGTGTGTGTGTATACACAGCATAGCCTGTGCTCACAGGCATGTGTGTGCATGCATCTAGGGATGTGCAAATCTAACTTGACCTGTTCTTTCCTCTTGGGAGTACAGGAGAGAACATGCTCTCCCAGCTTTCTCCATCTGTCTGTCTGTCTGTCTGTCTCTCTCTCTCTCTCTGTCTTCTTGCACAGGGACACTATTCTAAGAGTGGGTGGTACCTGCTGTTTCTCCCAATCCCTGGCTTACCCTCCCCTCTTTTGCTATGCCCACCTGGGGGCTGGGGAGAAGCTGGCTCCTGTGACTTCAAGCAGCTTGCTCCCCAGTGGCCTTTATAGGGATCCTGGAGCTGACAGGCCCCACCCCAGCTCCTGCCCCTCTAAAGAGGGCTTGTGACTTGTGTTCTAATGAGAAATTAATAAGGGCAGCTGTCTAACAGCTAATGATAATGGCAGGGTCGTTTTTAAAAAAGATTCTTTACATGTTTTTAATTACAGCAATTAAGAGGAGTCAATAAAACCTCTCCCCTGACCCAGCCCCCTCCCTGGCCCCATGCAACGTCTCTTCTTTGTGTTTTAAAAGTCGCCATAAATTTCTGCCATTGAACGAATGGAATGAATGGCCAGGAGATTGGAAAGGCTCTCCAGACTCGGGATTCCCAAGAGCTGGGCTTTCACCACATCCAGAGCCTGTTGGTACCTCTCTGTTCCCCTCACCTGGGTGATGTTCCATCTCCCTCCCCTAGACTTTGCTGACATGCTCAGAATGGAATTTGCCGGCCCATCCCATCCCACCCCACAATGCCAAACAGGGCATGGGAAGGGTCTGCTTGTCCCAGGAACCAGACCCGCTTCCGTTGTTATCGGTGGGATTCAGCATCACTCTGTAGTCATGAGGACTGGGCTGACACTGAAATGCCTCTGAGTGGCCAGCTTATCCTGGTTGCCCATCTGCAGCATGAGTGTAGAGTAAGGATGAGATGGCAGGGACTGTGCAGCTGCTTGGGGCAATGTGACAGGTTTGTCATGAGCGTCCATTGCAGAATATTTACATTAGTCATGAATGTCTATAGCTAGCTATGTGTAGTGTAGTGCCTGTCATCCCAGCTCTCAGGACTCTGGAAGAGAAGGATGTCATTGTGTTACAGGCCAGCCTTAAAAACATGGCAATACCCTGCCTGGAGAAACAGTAATAATGAGTGTAATTGCTGTAGTGTCCCACAGCATTCCCAACACTGTTCCAGGTAGTGATGATATAGCAGGAAATATAATCAAGATCCCTCCCTCCAGGAAAGCTAAGCCATCTATACATATAATATTATATATATGAGGCCCATGAATGAATGAATGCAATGTATTTTTCTTGTAAGAAAAAAATGGAGCCATATGAGAGGAATAAGGGAGAGAGGCAGGAACCCTACCCCATGAAATAATGGAGAATTGTCGATCCCGCCTCGACCAGCAAGGAAGACGCGATACCGGGATCCTTCTCATTACAGTTTAATCAGACCTTTGATTAATTGCATTGTGTCTCTCTCGCCTGGGGCAAGCCTCTCCCAGCACCTAAGTAGGGCTGGGCTGCCAACCCCAAGCAGCCACGTGGGCACTGTCCACAGGTTCACACATATGCCAGCAACACACGAATCCAGCCATAGCCAAATAAGGAGCTGTTTACCATAAAGAGTGTTTGCCATCGGGAAGGCAGAGGGTAGAAGCCAGAGCCATCTTTAGGGTGCGGCTACACGCGGCTCTCTACAGAGAATGGCCACTAAGGACATGAAACTGAGCAGGCTGGTAGGAAGGTGGGTGAGCCACATAGAAGGAAAGATCATCCGAAGCCAGGGAACAAGTGTAAAGGCCCTGTGGTACATTTGAGTGTCTGAGGTTGGGGTGGCTGGAGCAGAGCGAGACCAGCAGAGAGCATCAGAAGGTTGACTGGGGATATGGGGTTTTGGGACAGACCATGGCATAGTACGCTGCCCTCAGAATGAGCTGGAAGTCATTGATGGTTGAGGCAGGGCTGAGGTAGGATCTGGGAGAGAGATGGGTGTTGTTTTCATGATAAATACATAAATCCATAAGGAGATACTTGGCTGTGTGCACCCAACAAAACCCAGCCTGCAACCAGACCACGTGTGAAAGGGATACACCTATATAATTGGTAAATTGATGAGATTAGGGAAGTGGTGGGTGGCATAATTAGTCAAATTACCATGTATGCACCCTTCCAGCCAGCAATTGCATCTTTGGAATGGTTGCCCTAGAGGTCTCCCCAGAGCCTGTGTGCTGGGCGGGCCATGGGGGGGGGGGTGCAGGGGGCTGTGCACAGCATCAGCACCATATGACCCAGGGAATTCCAGGCAGCTATGAAGATGACTGAACTGAAAGCCAGGATTTCATTGGTGGTGGGGATGCCACAAGAACCACATTATCCATCCCCCCCCCAAAAAAAAAAAAATCACAAGAGACCATATACAGAGTAATCCCAGAGGTGAATGTTTAAAAATAGGTTGAATTAGCCATGAAAAGCCTAAGTAATCCCTGTTTATGAGGACATATGGGTAGGTGGCCCAGCATTCTGGAGAGAGGTTAGCCCTGAAAAGGCCAGAATGGGATGGGGAGGCAGCCAGGGAAGGGAACTGAGTACCCACAGTGTCCTGACTTTTGAGCTGGGTGTTGACTTTTTCTTCAAATTATACATATAATTATATTCATTTTTGTATGCATGATCCATCTGATGATTTAAAGATAAGTAGGTGCAAGGATGTATTCTGCAGTAGAGTTCTTACCTCATGGGCCCCTTTAAGCGCTAACAAAGACATCAAACATGAGCTCCAGGCCACATCCTGCTGTGCCTCAGGTCTGTGGTCCTCTGCTCCAGTGGGAGTGTGTCTGGGAGGCTGGCTAGGCCCTGCAGGGCATAACATGGTGGGTGGGTAGATGGATTAGCAGTATTTTGGGGAGTTAGCAAAGAGAGTAAGGAAAGTTCCTGGGGACCTAGACGCAGCCTGTCCTCCTCCAACCCATTCCCCTGCCCCCACCCAGCTGTGTGCAATGAGCTGAAAAGGGCAGATTTATACAATGGATGCTGCCTGCTTGGGCCAGGGGCTCTCTGAGCAGATCCTAGAGCTCATGTGACATTGAAAAGGAGAGGATTCCTGGGGCCTGGGGGTCACAGTGGGGTAGGGACTCTGAAGTAGAAGCATATAGGATGGGATCTATGCAGACCAGAGACCAAGGCTAACTAAGACCGTTTTTCCTCGACCCATCCCACTGTAAACATATACTTGCTATATGCCCACCTGCAACCATTCACACACATGTGAAAACATATCCAACCATCCAGCCCATCACACACACACACACACACACACACACACACACACACACACACACAACCATCTAATATATATATATATACACACATATACAACCATCTACCTATCCATAAGACAACCATACATAGCCACATGCAATCCATCCACCCATACATACAAACAACATATTTATATATAAACATAAAAAATTCAATAATCCATCCCTTTTTCCTTTTCAGCTACCCACTCCCCATCAATCCAGTCCTCCATGCATCCATTCCCCATGCAGTCCTCTATCTCTCCATCCATGCAGTAACCTTACCCTACTGACCTGTTTTACTTGCTGCCTACCCCCTCTCCTTCTGTCCCACCTATAACTTTCCTTACATACCACAAACACCCACACATTCACATGCATGCATACACACACACATGCACAGGTGTAGACACATGTGCATACACACACAAACATACATGCACACATACCTAGCTACACCTATGCCTTATTTATGCCTCAATTTGAACGATGCCTCCCTCACCTCCCAGCCTGAGGAAGGTTTTGTTAGCGCTTCTTGGAGAACTCTATCTTTTCCTTCCCAGCAAATTGTCACAGATGCCACTAAACACTTCCTTGTGGTCTTGTCTGCCAGGCCAGACTGTAAGCTCAGTAACCAGGTCTTTCCTTTAACTTTTATGGGTAGGTGTGTGTGTGCCTGTGTGAGTCTATGCATACCATGTGCATGCAGAGGCTCAAAGAGACAATAGAGGTCACAAGACCCCCCGGAACTGGGGTCAACACATGGATGCTGGGAGCTGAATCTGGGTCCTCTGCAAGAACAGCTCCAAGAGATCAGGTCTCTCATCAGCACCTTCACAGAGCCCACCTGACGTGCGGTGGGGCTCCATGAGGAGCTCTTGGTTCTAGGCAGAGCAAGGACCTAGCCACCTGGTAGGGAGTTGCTTGTGAATACAGTAGAGTCCAGATGTCTGTCCGTGCTGATCTCCTCCGAGGAAGTAAGAGAGTGTGGGTGCCACACAGACGTCCGCCTCACTGTGCTAGACCCTAACTGCTTTGTCGTCGGATCAGCCACTTCATCTCCATGAACCTTCATTTCCTCACAGACCAAATGGAGCTAATAAAACAAGAGAGAGTGGGGAGAAAGAAACACTATTATCATGAAATTGCTTTAAATTGTTTAAATCTATCTTCTGAGTTCTGCGAAAAGTTTTTTAAAAATAGATAAAAATTATTATAAGAACTAAAATCAGCCTGATTTATTGATGTGACTTTTTTATAGATAGGGCCAAGTAATGGAAATTAATAAACAACTAAAAATGCATATTTATTAAAATCTAGCTTGTCATGTTATCGGAGGCTCAAATGAGATAATGCATGTGTAGTCTGTCTGGAAAGAGACCCGGGATAGGGTAAATGCTGGGTTTTCATTCTATTTGGATGGTTTGGGATAATCTTTGTTGAAGAGGTAATGTTTACACTAAATCATGAAAAATGTACAAGATTCCAGTATTTTAATGTTGGGACTATTAGATATACTTATTTGGCAGCTTTACAGTCTTCCCGTTTCTATGGCTGCATAACAAATGACCTCACAACAGTGTGGTGCCAAACAATGTTTCAAAGCTCACACTGTGAGTCTGGAATCTGGACGGGGCACAGTGGGGACAAGACAGAGCCAGTCCTGCTTGGTGGCAACTAAGGTCTCCATAGTGGCCACAGAGGCTGCCGGTGAAATCACTGGTGTTCATCTGGGCATCTAGTGTTGATGGCCATCACCTGGGAACCCCAGTTCTGCTCCACCAAGGTATTCCCATGCCCACTCAGCTGAGCTCCCTCACAACATGGTGGCTGGATTCTAAGGGCGAGTATCTCTCAAATGGAGCCAGGTAGATGCTGGCTCCTCTGAATGACTTCACCTTTAAGACCAAGTAGCATCCCTTCCAGGATGTTCTATTGATAGAACAGTCTTAAGCTCCCAAGACTCAAGGGGAGAGTATATGTGGGAGAAGCGTGAGTCACACTGTAATAAGAACATGTGGGAAGGGGGATAAATATTGATTCAGGCACCTTTGGGAAGATGCTAGCTGGCATATACACATCATCTCATACAACCCCAGTACAACTCACGAGGAAGCTACCCTTGTATTTTGCTTTTGCAAGAGAGAAAATTATAGTTCCACAAAGTCAAGGGTCAAAGACTTGGGGTGCATGGGGCTAGGATTTGAATTTGACTCTTGACATCTCCAAAGTTACTACATAATGTATTCAGTGCCTGCCAAAGTTAAAACAAGGATGCTGTCAGTAGCTGTTTGCTTTTAAAACGAGTAGTTCCATTATGCAGGATGCTAGAGAGCCAAGGTACCGTGGTGAGCTGTGGCTCATCTAGTAGTCATCCTCATAGCGATCTGGGCAAGTGCATAGCAAACCTAAAGCCTTGCTGTGGGAAGTAGGTTGTATGCCACTCAAGATGGCAGGCCAAGACATGGGCATTAAAGCAAGAGAGGCCGTTTGCAGTCTGGTTATGGAGGACCTGGAATCCAGGCAAAGAGTATCTAGACTTTCCTGGGGTGGTAAGGAGACCCCACAGGCTCTAAGTGAGAAAAAAAAAAAAGAAAAGAAAAGAAAACAGCCTAGGACAGTGTGTGTGAGGATGGGGGCTGATCTAGATGTAGATTGGGAGCCAGTGGCTCAACAATGGGCTAACTTGTCGGGAGGGCCTTGGTTCGTGAAACCGAAGGAAGAACTGAGGACTGTGGAGGATGGGGAAGAAACAGCAATGACTGAGGATCTGAGCTCAGGTAACGGGGGAAAGGGATAGGTAGAGGGCAATAAACAGGACAAAAAGTAGAGCTTGTTGAGGATGTAGCAAGGTCTCCCCACCCTCCCACCACTCACCCACACTCACTCACACCCACCCACACCCACCCATACTCACCCAAAGAAGACTGTTAGGAATGGTGCCTTGGAGGCCAGGAAAGAGTTGGAGCAGGAGACCTGGAAGGTGTTTGCAGAGAAGTCATGGTCAAGGTTAGGTGAGCCAGCAAAGGATCAGGGTGTCTAAGAGGGTCAAGTCTGGGCTGGAGAAAGTGAGCAAGTGTGCTAGCAGCCTTACACGTGGGTGTGCTGCAGCACCTGCAAGCAATGGAATCAGGAACTCAGAGGCCCAGGTGTGTTCCTCAGGGCCTCCCATGTCCTGGGAAAGTGGGAAGTGGGGAGCACCAAGTCCCCAGGAACTGCCCGTGGTGGGGTAGAAGAGCTCAGGGCCACCTTCAGCCAACACAGCAGTTCTCAAGCCTGGCTCATGCCTGAAACACTTTAGAAATACTGATGCCTGAACCCCACCCACGCCAGCTCTTACCTCTGGAAAACAAGAGGTCCTAAGGGGCCCCTGAGCCAATGGTAGCTAGCTAATCGAGGACATGAAGAGGCCATGGAGTTAGGAGTTGGCAAAAAGCTTCTGCTATAGTAGGGCATGTGTTTTTGTAGTTAGGAAGGGGACCCTGGGTAAGGCAAAACAAGGGCTCCACAAGCCATAGTCTGAAATCCCAGTGCAGATCAGCCTGCTGGTCCGACAAGCCCAGGTCTAAGCGTGTCACAGTAAAAGATGGAGTGAGGACTGACAGGGGTATCCGCATCCACACTCCCTACCAAAGAAATGGGAAGCTTTGAGGGTGGGGATCCCAACAGCAGTTTTTAATTCAGGTGCCTCCAATACACAGCCAACCAGCGCTTGTCCCAGGGGAGCATGGATGCTCATCACTGGGTGTCATGAGTCTATGGGTTCTGACCAGGCAGGTCCAGGGGCTCTGAGACCCTGCCTGTCTCAAGGACCCCAGGGTACCTGTGCTGTGGTCTCATGCATCACACTTGGAGTCTCAAGGATATGCATTCATTGTCAAGGTCACAGAAGTCCAGTTACTCTTTCCCAAAGCCCACTCCAAGACACTGCTGTGGGAACCAATCCCTTCACCCCAGCCCAGCCTAGCAGGCAAGCACACAGGAGACTGGAAGACCCCTACCCACCTACTCTACCACCCAGTCCACCCACCCCTGCTCAGTGATTTCTCTGTTCTGTTTCCTCCTGGTTCACAGAAGATCAGGGCTCGCAGCAATGTCTCTGTTTATCTGCCAAGGGCTGGGCATGCTTTAAAAAGAGCAATGGAGTATTTATGTTCAGAGGAGGCCTAACTCATCCCAACATGCCCAGCCTTCCCACTGCCTAAGGGCACAGAGGTCCGGTCCCAAGATCCACAGCCTAATCCCCTGCTATACTGAAATAGTTCTACAAGGCAAAAAAAAAAAAAAAAAAAAAAAAAAAGAAAGAAAGAAAGAAAGAAAGAAAGAAAGAAAGAAAGAAAGAAAAAGAAAAAGAGGGAAATGCAACCTAATACCAGAGTTCAAGGTCTGAGTTCAAATCCTGGCTCTGTTCCTTAGACACATTAATTAACTTAGCTGAACCCATCTGAGCAGGTTTGTCCACTGTAAAATGTGTGAAATAACGATAAGCCTCTCGTGGCTGTTGGATAGATAGAGTCAAGGATGCATGGGTACAAATTACACAAAACCTAAATGTCAAAGCAGGACACATCACTTAGACTACTAGCAGAAGTGTCCAAGAGCATGCCCCATGACAGACCTCATTGTCTGTGGATGCCTTGAGCTGTATTCATAGCTATCCTGGACTGTGTGCCGCCAGGCCAGAGTACAGGCTGGACACTCCTGGGGGGCTGGGCGCTCCTAGAGAGGTGCCCTTTCCTTCAGGACCTTCTTCTTGACCGCATCCTTTCTCTGCTTCACAGTCCTAGAGACTGGATTGACCCCTGACCTCTGCACCTCCTCTCCCTACAGACATGGGGAGCTTCGAGGAAGGTGAGAAGCACCAGAGCGTGTCCCACGGAGAAGCCGCTGTCATCCGAGCACCTCGCATCTCCAGCTTCCCCCGGCCACAGGTGACCTGGTTCCGTGATGGCCGCAAGATCCCGCCCAGCAGCCGCATGTGAGGTCCTACTCTGTGAGGTCCTACTCTGGGTAGACCGGAGGGAAGCTGGTCCTGGGGGAGGAGGTCTGGGGCCAGATAGAGTCTCCAAATGCCAAGGAGGGCCCTTCCTATAGAAACTTCTCAGTCATTCTGTAACACAGCCAGCTGGGCACTCCCCTATATGGTAAAAGAAGTTCGGTTTATGAGGGATTTTCTTGGAATATGCGTGCAAGGACCAGGGTGTTGCCTCCACATTCAACCGGAGAAAAACTCTGCTCCCAGAGGATTTAAGTCACCCAAACATGCCCATACAAAGTTACTGTTGCCATAGGAACAGGCCCAGGACTCCGGCCATGGCAGGGGTGGGTGGGTACAGGTGTTTATGCTTCTTGGGTGTGGCTGGGCTTACTCAGAGTATTTTGACTGCAAGGAGTTGGTGTGGCCAGGGAAGGCTGGAATAGACACACATAACCCTTTCAGCATGCACAAAGACCCTTCTGTCTTCCTCTAGCCTCAACTGTGGGCTTAGCAGTAAAGGCAACACCCTTCACCCCCTAGCAGGCTTTACTTCCTGAGCTGCTCACTCTGGAGCTACCCCAGGCTTTCCTCTCCACTCCAACTCTCCTTTCCTTGGAGAAAGACTACCTTCTGCCAACCTGCCCCAGCTGGCTACAACTTGAGCCTGTGCAGACTGCATGGGGATCCCCCTCCCCCCAGCCCTACTACCTTGGTCTGTAGGGAGCAAAGGGAGGTGGGGACAGCTTTGCCTTTGGAAAGCATCAAGTCCCACAATAGAAGCACAGTAATAGTAGCTTAGTAGCCAGACTGTGGTTACATACACCTTTAATCCCAGCATGCAGAGGCAGGCGGATCTCTGTGAGTTCGAGGCCAGCCTGGGCTACAGAGTGAGTTCCAGGAAAGGTGCCAAAGCTACATAGGGAAACCCTGTCTCAAAAAACAAACAAACAAAAAAATAGTAACATAGTAATATAGCAACTACAGAAGTTGCAGTAGTGGAGTTAAGTTCTCAGGACTGTGCTAAGTACAACACACATGTCCCCTCTCCCTCTGGGCTGAGCAGCTGGTGAAGAAGGAAGGAGACACTCTCTGCCTTGCTCTTTTTCCTGTCCCAAGAGTATATCCTCGCAACTTTGTTGCTCAGTGTTCAACCCTCACATCAGCCCTCGGAAGCAGTTGACTTCACCCCACGGCAACACTAAAGCAGAGTAGCCGATCTTTCCTAGCTGCTGAGTCCTGATAATCCTTGCCTTCCCTGACACATATGTGCAGACAAGCACACAGACACAATAAGTGCAGACAAGCACACAGACACAGTAAGTGCAGACAAGCACACAGACACAATAAGTGCAGACAAGCACACAGACACAGTAAGTGCAGGCAAGCACACAGACACAGTAAGTGCAGGCAAGCACACAGACACAGTAAGTGCAGGCAAGCACACAGACACAGTAAGTGCAGGCAAGCACACAGACACAGTAAGTGCAGGCAAGCACACAGACACAGTAAGTGCAGGCAAGCACACAGACACAGTAAGTGCAGACAAGCACACAGACACAGTAAGTGAAGGCAAGCACACAACCAGTAAGTGCAGCAAGCACACAGACACAGTAAGTGCAGGCAAGCACACAGACACAATAAGTGCAGGCAAGCAACACAGTAAGTGCAGACAAAGCACACAGACACAGTAAGTGCAGACAAGCACACAGACACAGTAAGTGCAGACAAGCACACAGACACAGTAAGTGCAGGCAAGCACACAGACACAGTAAGTACAGACAAGCACACAGACACAGTAAATGCAGGCAAGCACACAGACACAATAAGTGCAGGCAAGCACACAGACACAGTAAGTGCAGACAAGCACACAGACACAGTAAGTACAGACAAGCACACAGACACAGTAAGTGCAGGCAAGCACACAGACACAGTAAGTGCAGACAAGCACACAGACACAGTAAGTGCAGACAAGCACATAGACACAGTAAGTGCAGACAAGCACACAGACACAGTAAGTGCAGACAAGCACACAGACACAGTAAGTGCAGGCAAGCACACAAACACAGTAAGTACAGACAAGCACACAGACACAGTAAGTGCAGGCAAGCACACAGACACAGTAAGTGCAGGCAAGCACACAGACACAAGTAAGCAACTGTGCTTCACAGAGCTGATCCTGACACAGCAATTTTCAACCTGACCCTGTGGGAGCTCTGAAATGAACTTATCCTTAGGTTGTTACCTAAGGCACTCGAACTCAATTTAAATCTCTTTGGCTGTCAGAATTTTTTAAAGCTCTTTGTTTGATTCTAATGTGTAGCCAGAGTTGAAAACCATCCTCAGAGTCAGGTTAGTAGCACACGCCTTTAATCCCAGCACTTGGGAGGCAGAAGCAGGTAGATCTCTGTGAGTTCAAAGTCTGCTTGGTGCACATAGTTCCAGGACAGCCAGAGCTGTCAAGATAGTGAGACCCTATCTTGAAAAAAACAAAACAAGGGGAGATGAAGAAAACTATTCTCGTATGTATCAGCTATTTACAGCCACGATGTTGCTGTGTAACAAAACATCTCAATAGATCAATAAGCATTTACTGTGTTTTTCTTAGAAGTGTGCAGATTGGTGGTCTAGCCTAGGTCAGGCTAGGTCCTTCTTCTGGTTGGGCTTATTTGTTTGGGATCATCTGTTATTGACTTTCCTGGAATGAACTTTAGCTAAAAGGCAGGTCACTTGGCCACATTCCAGATTCCTCATCCTCTAGCCTGTCAGCCCCAGGATATTGTCTGGATGTTTCACAAGAGCGAGGGAGGAAATACACATATACCAAGCCTCTGCTCACATCCCATTGATAGGAACCATGACACGGCAGAACTCAGGCAGAAGGCTCTCTGTATCCACACCACTGGGCTCTGGGTCTTGTCCTGAACAGATGGCCAGCAGGCAGCATGAGGCATGGGTACCCAGCAAGGTGAAGGATGGAATATGCTGCGGATGAACAAGTGGACAGCTGCCCTATGAGTCAAAGTGTGCCCCCACCTCAGGCCTAAAACTCAAAGACAGTTGAGTGATCCCACCCATTGTGCAGCTATTGAGATCACATTGTGGAAGGGAAATGGTCTACCACAGAGATGCTGGGGCATGTCACTGAGTCCCAACCCCATCCTAACTCCCCCTCTGAGTGTATCTCTTGGCCCCCAGGTGTTATCAATGAAGGCATCCTGCAAGCTAATCAATTGGCAGTGGCTGCCTGGAACTCAGAGCTGGAAACAGTTCTGAGGCTTCACTAACACTCATGGGAAAGAACATCATGGTTTGATTAGTAATGTCTGCCCTAACTGTGGAAGGGAGCATGTTGGCACTCACCTACTGCATTTGCAGAGGGAGATGAATCCTTTACTCCAGACTCTCTTCTACTTTCCTACCACCATTCTTCATCCTTTTCTCATCCCCATCCTCCATCCTTACCTGCTTCTCATGCCTAGCACTTTTGCCAACAGGCTAGAGCAACCTTTGACTGTGGAACTACGCACGCGCACACACACACACACACACACACACACACACACACACACACACACACCTGGTTATGCGTGACCACTCCCATCCACTTTCATAAACACGTCTACCAAATTTATGATGAAGCACTAGAGGAGTTTTATTTTGGTAATTATAGCAAATTAATATCCATAGGTGAGCAGGAAGGCACCCTGGAAGCAGGTCTCCTGTGCTCAATATCTGATAAGTGCTATTGGCCGTCAGGCTGTGCAGAGCATGAAAGGCCGCACTATCTGCAGAGTGTGCCTCTCACCACCAGGCAGGACTCAGCCCCAAGCCTGCTGGTGAAAAGGGACATGATTCCTAGCAGAGACACACTCTGGGGGCTTTGGGCGCACTGTAGGATGGCTTACTCACTCCTTAATGAAATTATGGATCCAGCACTCTCGGAACTAAGGAAGGAGCTACCGAGTGAGAGTAGCAAGTTGGAGGCAGAGCTAGGGCTAGGCCAATCATGGTGAACAGAAGAAACAAGGGGAGAGGACCCAGCCCCTGCCTGAGAGGTGAGCGTTGCTGTTGGTGCCCCACTCAGAGTTCCTCTCCCCAGCTTCTCCCAGTGTGGGTCTGTTGGGGGTGCAGCAGGCTGGATGCTGTGGGCATCCTGGAAAGGAAGCACAGCATCCTTCCACACTTACCTGAAAAGGGACAGTCGACAGGCACAGGGCTAGGGACCCCTCCTGAGCTAGAGTGCTGGAGCAGGCAGTAGCAGCCATAGTAACCAGTAGACGACATTCCAGGGCGCTAAAACCACAGCTATGGGCAGGAAGGGTGACCTCACACAGTCACCTGAAACCAAGGTCACTAGAGCTCTGCCATCACCAAAACTGACCTCCAAGGTTCCCCTGCTCCAGCAGAGGGGAATGGTGCAGGAGTTCCCATTGTCCGAGATTAGAGGTGTCCACCACTCCGCCCCCACCCCAGGTGAGGCAGATGCAGAGCTATGCCTTGCTGCCCAGCAGCCACGGCCTCGTACAGGAGAAGCAGCAGCTTACGGCTCCTCTTCAGACAGGCTTTTACAGTGTCTTGGTCCACTTTCCACTGCTAACTGCACCAACCTACAGGCTGACGAGTTAGAAAGGGGAGCTGGAGGTCCAAGTTTGAGGGGTCTTAGCTGGTCAGAGTCACGAGGTGGTACAGGGCATCCTATGACTAGAAACATGTGTGTGTGTGTGTGTGTGTGTGTGTGTGTGTGTGTGTGTATTCATTCTGGTCTCTTCCTCTTATGAAACCCCTAATATTCCATCATGAGGTTCAGCCCTAATGACCTCTGAACCCAACCCTAATCAAGTCCTTCAGCTCCACCCCTAAATGCCGGGGTCAGGTAAAGTCCCTCCCCTTTCCTGCCTCATAATGAGGATTAGATTTATTTCAACTCATCAAGGTTGAAGAAGACATTCGAACCACACCCAGGCCATAGCACTCAAACTCCCGCTGGACATCCAGGGTCAGACATATTCCCTTGGGGACATGTATACTGGCACTCAAAGGATGCCCACTGAGCAGAAATCCTGGGCTCCACAACTAACTGTCCATGGTGCTCTCCCACAGCTGTGGCGATCATTTGTCCAACAATCATATAAGGTTCACTGGGAGTAAAGTCACTCCTGCTGGTTGAGAACCACATATGGCACACATGGTGTGTATGCATCATATCATCATTGGCCTTGCAAAACTGCCACTCCCATCATGCATTAAACACCATGCCACATCTAGAAAACTCCCTAAAAGAACAGAAAGGGTCATAAATCCTGTTCTAGAAAAACTTTAACCCTTTCCTAAAATCTCCCCTTAACTCATGAATAATGCCCTCCTCCAGTAATTTACTCACAGAATGAGCTGTCTAAACTCCCAGTGTCGTGGGGTGGGGAAGGACAAGCAGAAAGCTCAGTTAGAACATGTGCAAGGTCAGCAAAGGCTGAGAGTGGGAGTTAGGCCAGAGGGCTTCCCAGTCAAGGAGGGAAGAGTTGAGTGTGCTCCTTCTCTGGTACAGAACATGTGGGAGACTAGACAGTGGGTCCCCTGGAGACTCTGTGAGACCTGTCCTACAGTAGAATGACTCAGGAAGCTGGATCTACATGAGTCCAGCACCCTGAGAGTCCCTCCATCCTGAAACCACACTTTGCCAGGAGAGGGCTATAGGGGTGAGGCCAGGCAGTGGACTACTCTACTGCCAGGGACCAAGTGACAGAAACAGCCACGAGGCTGGAGATGGCTTAGCAAATATTCACTTCTACCTTTGCAAGGACAAGAAGACAGGGCCCAGCTAGCACTGGAGGAAACACATGATCCTCAGAGGCCAGGGACCCACACCAGAGCTCAAACCCAGCTCCACCCACCCTGCACAGCCCAGACCCTTCCTCCAACTCGCAGCTCCCCACTCCACAATCCACACCTAAGGACAGGGCTCTAGGTGAGATAAGGAGGCCCTTAGATGGAAAGATGGCCACCAGCCCAATCCCACACCTGGCATTTAATATATTCTAGCATGGTGCTGGGAAAGCTGGACCTAATGATCCAAATACTCTGAAAGTCCCTCCATCCTGAAGCCAGACTGTGCCAAGTGAGGGCTGTGGAATGGGTTAGTAAAGTGTTTGTCTTGAAAGCCTGAGAACATACTAAGCACAAATGGGGGCTCCCACTTGTAATCCCTGCACTGGAGAGGCAGAAACGGGACGATCCCTAGGGCTTCCAGACCCTCCCAGCCAGTCTAACCCACTTGGTGAGTTCCAGTCCAGTAGGAGACCCCATCTCAGAGTGGGTGGACAGCACGTGACGAACAACCAGCATGGGCCTTTGGCCTACACACACACACATACACACACACACACACACACACACACACACACACACACACACACACACAGTATTCTTCTAGCATAGCTATAACTCTATTCCTGTTACCTTATTAGCTAAAGATAAAAAGAACTCTCCATGGGGAAAATAGGGCATCACTAGGGTCCCTAAGCGTGGGGGCCAGACAACTTGCCACCCTACTGCCCAGAACTCCCCTGATGGTATGAGGACTCTCATGCTGAAAAGCCCCAAAATGAGGAGCAAGGGGGTAGAGATAGCACAGCCAGGCTAGGAGAGAGCTGGGCCAGAGAGACATTAGTGAGGATGTTTATCTGAGAGCCTGTTTAAAACTCTGTAACATTCACCTAATGGGAAAATTTGAAGAGAATTCAACTGGATTTGTCCTTGTTAAACTAACATTAAGGATGTTTAACAGCTGTCTCGGGTACATCGCATTACAATCCGGAGACAGACTTGGCAAACTAATGGTTTTGTTTGTCATCAGGAGAATGGGTAAAAGAAGCTGGGCAGAGGCGGTGTGGGCAGCACTCCAGAACCCCTTCACACCCGTTTAAGGGGATCCCTGGCTCCCTGTCTTCCTGCCTGCTGACCTTGCGATAAGAACCGGGAAAGGGAAGCAGCTTGGAAAAATAAACCCAGACCTTGTAGACCAGCCCAGTTCACAGAGGGAAGGGGAAACTGATCCCCAGGGTGGAGTCTAGAGGGGGGTGGCCCTCAGAAGTCTGGTGCAGGCGAGCTGTAGCCTTAGAGTCAGCTTCAACAGGTTTAGGAAGCAGACCAATCCCAGGGCTGGGGAGATGCCTTCATCCAGACCATGCCTGCCTTGCAAACATAAGGAACTGAATTTGATCCCCAGAACCCAAGTGCAAAAAGAATTCTGCGGTAGTGAGTCACAGTTGGAACCCCAGTGCCGGGGAGGCAGAGACAGGATGATCCCTGGGGTTCACTGGCCAGCTGCTCTAGCTGAATCAGTGAGTTCCAGGCCAGTGACAGACCCTGTGTCAACAAACAAGGATGGACACCTGAGATTGACCTCTGGCCTCGATGCGTGCGTGCGCACGCATGCACACTGATCCTGAGCTTCATTTCTTGTCACTCATTGTTCATTGTCAATCACTCATTCACTCTGCAAACTTTTGACAGAGGTAAACCTCACAAAGCCAGCAAAGCAGTGACCTGGACAGGAACAGAATTCCAAGAGGGTCAGAGAGAATGGCCCAAACCTGACCCAGGGGTGGGCTCTGAGAAAGCCTCAGCTTCAGGGAATGAAGGGATGGTTGGGATGTGGTGGGCAGCACCCCCAATCATGGTAGAGTCTCTACAGACACTGTCTGGGTTTTAGCAGTGAACGGCTGGGTGGGGCTGGGGGCCTCTTGGAGGCTGCTAGAGAAGGAAGTACAGTCAGACCACCTACATCAGATCCCCCAATCACACCCCCTGGCTCCAAGCCCTTTGGGCCCCTGTCCAAAGAATCTCTTGCCTCTTCTCAGAGCCATCACGCTGGAAAACACCCTGGTCATCCTGTCCACAGTGGCTCCCGATGCTGGCCGCTACTACGTGCAGGCTGTTAACGACAAGAACGGGGACAACAAGACGAGCCAGCCTATCACTCTTGCCGTGGAGAGTAAGTAAGCGCAGGGCTGGGACGTCACTGAGCAGAAACCAGCGGGTCATTAAATCTCAGGAATGGGGCTCCAGGGGGCTGTTAGGAAGATGGAATGGTAGGGGAGGCAGGGCTAGGGTGGAGGGGTGGAGCTGTCTCCAGAGGAGGAGGAGCCACAGCCTGAGTAGGAGGACACCATTGAGGGAAGTGATGAAGGTCACAGAGGGGGAAGTGGAGTTCTAAAAGGTGCTTCCATGGCAGAGACAGCTCCAGGAAAGGGTAGGCTTATTATTAGCACTACCATGTCCACTGGCGGCTAGGAGAAGGCAGAGGCAAGTGAGAGAATGTGTGCTCACATGTATGGATGCCAGCCACCCCAGGCTCAGGTGCGGATGGAAAGAACACCCATGGAGATCGGAAGCTCGTTTTAAAAGAAGTACACACTAACTGTCTGCCCAGCTGGCACATAAAAGTGCTATTTCCGCTCCAAGCCAGGCATTCCTCTCAACAGGCTCTTCTCCAGATCTCTACCTCTGCCCCTCTTCAGATGCATGGCTCCCTGGGAGAGACAGGCACAGGAGCTCAGCCCAACATAACCCACCCCAGTATCCTAAAGCACAGAGACACTCACTCCTTCAGATGAGACCAGAGCAGGGTTCTCCCTACTAGACTGGGCTCAAGGCTAGAGAAGGTGGGGCGGATGGCCAAGGTGCCTCCTAGGCTGGACTTCATCATTAAGATGAAGTCAGGGTTTGGGGACAAGACCACCACTTCTTGAAGCAGCTGAGCACTATACAAGCTGGGAGAACCAGATGTTCACATACCTCCACATCTGTATGATTCCCACTCCCAAAGCACATCTCATTTATCATCCATGCTGCACCCAGACACACCCAGCAGCAAGTTTAGTGTCTCTGCCCCTCTTATCCTAGCTTCTGTCTGCTAGTATCCAGAACATTCCCAGCCCCTGCTGTCTCCTCCCTGGGCCTTCTGAGCTCCAACAGGACTCTTTTCTGTGAAATCTGAATTAGGGGTGGAGAATCCACTCTGGTTACTGACCAGGGAGGGTCATGGATGTCACCTTTGACCTTGACCTGAGCCAGGACTATTTATACAGGAACAAGGAATTGGTTGGCAAGGGGGAATGCTTTTTCTAGAGATTTCTCAGTGATAAGGTTACTCAGAGTCTCCTGGAATCCAGACATCTTTTTCAAGAGTTAGTGTCAAACTAGGTACAGCTCAGTGGGTTGAGGATTTGCCTACCATACACAACCCTGGTCTCCATCCTCAGTGCCACATAAAAATGGGTTGGTGACAAATGCCTGTAATCCCAGCACTTAGGAGTTAGAGGCAGGAGAATCAGGAGTTCAAGGTCATCCTTGGCTACATAGGGAGTTTGGGGTAATCTGAGACACCTGAGACAGAGAGACATGCTGGGAGTGGCCGTGCATGCCTTTAATCCCAACACCCCGGAAGAAGGGGCGGGAGGGTCTCTCATGTAGACCAGGCCATTCTTGTCTAGATAATGAAATCCTGTCTCAGAGAGAGAGATGGGGAGGGGAAGAGGAAGAGGAGGAGAAACACACACTGAGAGACAAAGTCATGGAGTGAGTTGTCCAAGTTAAATCCAGGCATCTTCTTGAGTGACTCAGTTTACCCCAGAGCCCTCCTCTGTTCCTCCTCCAGCATCTGGCTCCTCCTCTTAAGAATTGAGGCAGCCCATGCTGGCACTTTCTGCTCTACCTCAAACCAACCCAGCCTTCCAAACAGCCCAGGTGAGGCCAGAGAGCCCCCTCCCGCTCCCCTCATTGCCTCTACCCCCGCCCCCCCCCCCCAGCTCCCGTCTCCGTCTCCCTCATTCCAAAAGCCCTCCATTGCTGCATCCTCGACTGTGATTAAAGCCGGATCCGGAGCAAACTCTGCTGATTTTTAGCTAATTTCCCTCCCACGAGTGATTGCACTTCGGAACCCTGTGCCTGCTCTGACACGGTCCCCCAGCCTGCCTGCCAGCCAATTTGTGAGAGCAATTGCCACATGTCGCCCACCAGCAGCTCAGCTCCCCTGTTACCTGGCTTGAAGCCACACCCTCCTTCTCTGTCCTCCTCCCTTCCTTTCCCCATCAAGCTCTGCTCCCTCCAGCTCAGCAGCTTCTGAACAGCCCTTGGGGGAGCCATGCTCATCGTTAATGGAGAAGGAAAGAACAAGGCTGGTGACCCCTGGCATCAAAGTCCTGAAAATCCACACCCATTTGATACACACACACACACAGAGAGAGAGAGAGAGACAGAGAGAGAGAGAGAGAGAGAGAGAGAGAGAGAGAGATCAGACTTCTACTATTGTATAGAAATATAATATAGAACTAAAGAGAATATAAATATGAGCCCCACATAACGTTTAAAATTTTTCCAGTGGCCCCATTTTTATTCACTTATATTATTTATGTATTTTATTTTTTTAGAGTTGGTTTCTTTGATTTTGTTTTTGAGGCAGAATTTCACAGAGCCTTTGAACTCTCTATGTAGCTGGGGATGACCTTGAACTCCCTGTATAGCTGGGAATGACCTTGAACTCTCGATCAGCCTGCCTCCACCTCTCCAGTGCTGGGATTACAAGCATGCACCACCACACTGAAGCTTGCCTCATTTTTCACAAAGTAAAAAGGAATAAGCAGAATTCATTTTATTAATGTGTTTTATTTAACCCGATGTATCCAAAATATCCTTTTAGCATGCCATCGATATAGAATATATTAGCAAGATATTTTACATCGGATTTTTTTTTTTTTTTTGCGTGCTAAGTCTGTGAAATCTCTGCGTGTCTTACACTTGAAGCGCATCTCAATTTGAATGCTAAATCTTCATCTGAAATACGTGATCCGTATTTAGATTTCATCAGATTTACAGCCATAAAGGTATGGTCTTACACCAAAGTTGTTCCGCTTCTACTTAAAAGTGTTCTAATAACTGGATTGGGGAATCCACTTTTAATTAAATGTAAATTAGTTAAAATTAAATCTCATTAAATCATACGGACGCGAGCCACATTTCAGGAGCTTAGTGGGCATGCGTGGCTTGTGGTCCATACTGGATGGCCTGGACTTTGAGGCCTGGATACCCTGAGGATGGAAAGCTGTTGTCCTCGGGGTTGGAAATGAGCAGGTGTCCACGTCCATCAGGTCTTTTCAGGAAAGAGCTAACAGCCCTTTGATGCCCACTTGCAGCTCCTGGGGCCAAGTGAGTCACGTGTTCCCTGAGCCTGGCTGCTTCCACTATGTGGTGATATCTGAGGAAGTGCTGAGAGGAACCCGGAGGGAACTGCCCCTTGTTGCCACTGTGACAGAAATAGTCCTAGGCTGCTGGATCCAACATGGCTTCCACATGGAGCACTCCATCTGGTGCCTTGTCCCTGGGACCTTTTAAACCAGCAGTTCTCAGAAAGATGTCCTCCCTATCTGGGCCTGTCAATGAGGTCACAGCTTGCCTGTTGAGGTTCTGGTCACCACATCATCCCAGGACTGTGGGGACTGCTATGATCCATACACTCCAGAGCCACCTTGTTGGTTGTCCATCCCAGCCATGCTTGTGAGGGCCTGATCTACTTCAAGATCAATAGCCCCTCCCAGGTACCAGGTCTTGCCTCCCCAACCCTGACTGGTGGCAGGACCCTCACAAGTATGAGTTGTTCCCACAGAGCCCCAAAGCCAAAGCCTCGGCCTCTGCCCATTCTGCATCGTGGTATTGAGGATTAGCTTTAAGCCTTTATCTAGAGCGTGAGTTGAATGCAGCACACACCTGCATTCTGGTGACTGGGCTGTGCCTCACCACAAGAGGTCACAGGAAACCTGGTGGCCAAGCAAACTGATTGAGCACAGTCTCCCATCAAGCAGCACAGGACAACCAGGTATGTCCTGCAAAGGTAGGCACACCATACCTGGTGGCTTCTTACATCACCTTTGGTATCCTCCACTCTGAGGCATTTCCTCCTTCCTCGGGACTTAAGGCTCTGGGCACGCTGAAGGCTCCCTGGCGGCCTCTCTGCAGCAGTCCTCAGTGGCAGATGGTTAGGCTGCCATTATCCATACTTTATATTACATTTATTTGGGGGGCAGGACACTCATGCCACAGCACACATTTGGGAGTCAGAGACAACCTGAGGGAGTCCCTTCTGTCCTTCCACCATGTGGGTCCTGGGGATCAAATGCAGATCCTCAGACCTGGTGTCAAGTGCCTTTCACTGCTGCGTCAAGTGCCTGGTTCCCATTATCCATATTTCATAGGTGACAAAAACTGAGGGGACTGGCCAAAGAAATAATATCATCCACTTCCCGGTGGGTTTTACTAATCACTGGCAGAGTCAGGCATGGGACACATGCTAGGTAACCACCAAGCCTGGGCCCTGGGCACCACCGTGCTCTTACAGGGTCCATATCAGAAGGAAAACAAAAGTTCCTCTTGAGCTGCTAGCCACAGAAGGTCACAGATATCTCCCTCCCCAGCTCTACCAGAGTCACCCTAGCTCAGCTTCTTCTCCCAGCTTGTTCCCATCTTGGGTTCCGGCCCCTATCCTATCACCTAGACACCCCATTCCCTTGCCCCTGGCCTGGCCCTATTACCTGAGCTGTAGGGGCCTGTACCACACACTCTGTACCTTTCATGGGTCCTCCTGCACTACCACTTCCTGTTGCAGGAAGTAAGAAAGTCCAGCTGCATCCAGGCTCAGCCTTCTTCCCTCCTCAATTTCCTGAATCGATGCCAAGTCCACACTAGGTGGTCCCAAGCCTGGCACCTCTGAACATCTCCAGCCATCTAGACATCCCATCACCATCTCAAACAATGTGACAGAATCCAAACACATCTTCCTTTGAAACCCAGTTTTCTCTGGACTTCCTACTACTCTATAAAGGGGCACCATCTCTAAGCTTTCAGTCTCTCAACTACCATGACCCTTCTTCCCTCTTCCTCCACCCCTAGACAATTACTGTGGCCTGTTGGCTTCCTCTTTTCCAGCTGGGCTCCTATATCTTCAGCCACCAAGCCTAATCCGACATCCCCCAGCCAAATCTGTTTCATCCCCATGGTGGGGATGGAAAGTGGGCTTCCTAGCATATGGTACCTCTGACCTTTTGTTGCACTGTGTTAAGAATGATGCTGAGGACACATGTGGGTTTGCCTGGGTAATGTATTAGAACCATTGAGCCCTTCCCCCAGCAGGCTGAAAGGAGTGGTCTGCAGAGGGGCAGCAAGCCAAGACCATGAGCTCTACCTCCCTCTCCTTATCTCCGAGGGCCACCACTGTAGTGTCTACACCCTTGAATACTTAGTTCTCCTGTTATAGAACATCCCTCTTTCTTTTCTCAATACCCCTCAAGTCTAGGGGCTTCTCTGAAGCCATACACCCGGTATCTCTCTCAGTTGGGAACCCTTGAGCCTCTGAAACTCCCACTTCTCAGCAACCCCAAGGCCAACACTCAGCTGTGAGGTGGTGGGAACATCTCTTACCAACACTTGTAGGCTGTTACCAGGAGGACTATCTTCACTGTGTGCCTACTGTGCACAGGGCATTCTGCACTCATGCTGGGCCAGCTGAGCTACCCTACTCCAGCCTTCTTCCAGCCTCACCACAGGCATCATTAAGTCACTAATGAGCTGGCATTGACGAGCCTCCCAGCTTTCCTCTCGAGGATGACAGATCCTATCACCTCTCTATGTAGGGAATCCCCCATTCCTGATATCCACCAAGCAAGCACCTGAATTCACACTGCCCAGACAGGTGCTATATTTTTTTCCAGTACTAAGAATCAAACCCAGAACCCACAGATACTAGGCAAGCATGCTATAGCTGAACTGTGTTCCCCAGTTCCTCTTCATTTTTATTTTGAGACAGGGCCTTGCTGGGTTACACAGGCTGGCCTTGAATTCTCTGTCTTCTTGCTTCAGTCCCCCCTTCTCCCCAAGCAGCAAAGGTAACAGGCTTGCAGCACCTGGCCTAGCTCTGGTGATGACTTTTTGGTTTGGGTTTTTTTTTGTTGTTTAGACAGAGTCTCCTACAGCCCAAGCTGACCTTGAACTCAGTATATAGTTGAGGATAGCCTTGAACCCGAGATCTTCCTACCTCATGCATTCTGGGATGATAATGTGCCACCATGCCCAGTTGTTGTTTTGAGACAGAATCTCACTATAAAGCCCTGGCTGTCCTGGAACTCACTTTGTAGACCAGTCTGGCCTCGAACTCACAGAGTTCCACCTGCCTCTGCCTCCCAGGTGCTGGGATTAAAGGCGTGTGCCACCATGTCCACTACCATGCCCTATCTCTGCTGCTTCTTCTAGCTACTGTGTTGGAAATTGAACCCAGAGCTTCTTGCATGTAAGCAAACACTCTACCTATTGAGCTAAATCCCAAGCCCTGGGTAATGATTTTTATTCCCCCTTTATCCCTGAGAAAGCAGAGACTGGGTGGAATAGAGTAGCCTATCTAGGTCTCAGTCTCTGTCTCTGTCTCTCTCTGTCTCTCTCCCTCTCCCTCTCTCATACACACACACACACACACACACACACACGCCCTACCTGGGACAGAGCAAGCCTTAGGCCCAGGTCTATCCTCCTCTCCCTGTACCAGGATTCTCAGCCACCATGGTTCCCCTCCAGCCCTGTAGGCCACTGCCTGGACCTGGCTACATGCTCCGGGGGTCTCAGTGTCACACCAGCCGTCCTCATTATTTAATCTCTACCTCCCCGTAACTCGTCTTCCTCCAGGCCGTCTGTTTATCAGGCCAGCAGCCCCGGCTTGGACTCTAACAGTCTGTCTCCTCGGTGTGGCCCATTAATCTGGGCCATGGTACCTGCGCGCGGGCATGTAATAAACAACTTAGAGCACACGTTTATGGATTCAGCTATATCAGCAGCTTTCAATCCGATCGCACTTTATGGCACCTACATGAGGCTTTATATTGTTGCAATTACTCTGCTTTATATGCTGCCTTCTTGCCCCTTCATTTTACTTTATTTTTACATTTTATTCCTATTCTTCCTTGGCTGTTTCTAACAAGGCCTAGAGCTCAGCTAGGAAACCTGCCTGGGCTGGCCACAGTGGCTCACAGTGGCTGCAAGGATCTGGTGCGCCCTCCTCCTGGCCCACAGAGGGTACCCCCACACCTACACCTGTGCAAGCTGTCACAGCCTGCTCCCTCTAAAGAGTCCTGGAAGGGGGCCAACTAGATAGATCTGTTGCACGAGAAAAAAAAGTCCTCTCGGTGTATTTTAAGAGCTGGGAACAGGTGCAGAGTGGATGTTGAGGCTACAGGCAGTGTTGGGCCTGTGCTGACCCACAGAGAGGAGCCAGGCACCTCTGGAAGGGCCCGGAGTCCACAGAAAGGCTTTGCTATCACCCTGTCCACACAGCAGGACTGCTTCTTTGCCTTTGGTTTCCCAAGCCCACGCATAGACCCTCCCTCTCATTTTCATCACGGGTTGAAAGTGGACAGTGACAATGACGGTGCACATTTCATCAGTCGAATGAGTGTGTTTGCACACCTACAGACCAGCATGTGCATGTTCTGTGCTGGAGACATGGTGGCTGCCAGGACTAAACATCAGCTCAGGGGCCGTGACAAAGCCGTATGTCCAGCCTTAAGCTCCATTCATTCATACTGTCACGGGTCTGCAGTTAGAGACCAAGGTCAGGGAGTCACATGGCAGAGCCCGTGAGGACATGATTCCTGACTGGGACTAATTGTCGGCTCCTTCACTGTGTCCTCCTGTGGCTGAAGAAGAGAGGAAGGGAAAGGGGGAGGGGAAAAGAGACAGAGACAGAAGTAAGGAGTAGTGAAGGGGGGGGGGGGGGTAATACAACAGAGGCGAGAGGAGAGAAAGCTGGGACAGGAAGGGAACAGAGAGGCTGGAGATCCTAACCCCACTGCAGTGGTCACACCTTCACAACCCTCGCCAATCTCCTCAGCTTCTACAGACTCACCTCCAAAGCCATCATATCAGCATTAGGGCCCCAACATATGAGCCCTCAGGAGACACAGGCCCACCACCAGCACCACCTCAGCTCCCGTGCCAAAGCCTGGACAGGTCCCATGTAGTCACCATAACAACTTGTCACCACATGGAGGCTTCTTAGCATGAGAACAGACTTTCTGGTGGTCCTGGAGGTAAAATCAGAAACCCAGGGGTCGGTAGGTCCTCATTCTCCCTCAAGGGGCCCTAGGGACCGCCACAGCCTCCTCCACTCTGTGCAGCTGGCATCCGTGGCATTCCCTTCTTGGCTCCCATCTGTACCTCCACCTTTGCTCGGCCTCTCCCCTGTGGGTCTTGTGTCTGGAGTCCCCAATTCCTGTGCAGAAGGATGCCGTTCGCATTGGATGGAGGGCCTGCCCCAATACGATGCTGTGATCTCAGCTGAACCAGTTACATCTACAAAGACCCTGTTCTACAGCTGCTGGGTGGCCCTGAACCAGGGGAGGAGACTACTGCGAGAGTTTCTCCCCAGGAGAGATGTAAATGTCTCCCCTTTATTATAAGGTGTCAATGACAGGCCAGAGTATAATTACACCAAAGTTCCCCGAGGTGGACTAGTTGTTTCTTGTTGCTCTGGTAAAACACTTTTGACTTATGGTTTCACAGGGAGAGTCCATAATGGCAGGGAGGCATGGCAGCAGGCAGCCAGAGCAGCGAGCTGAAAGATCATCATCACTCTTTACACTCAGACGTTAGGTAGAGAAAACTGAAAGGTGGGAAAGGCTATAAACTCTCAAAGCCCACCCTCAGTGACACACTTCCTTCAACAAGGCTGCACCCCCTAAAAGTTCCATAACTGGACAAGAAATACCCCCGGTTGAGGACCAAGTGTTCGAGCGTGTGTGCCTACGGAAGGCATCGCTCGCTCAAACCACAGTACCGGGGAACCAATGGGTTACCAGGCTTACTTAGAGAACAGAGGTGAGGGTTTATTGACAGGAGCTTGGGGACCCAAAGCAGCCATATTGGAACGCCTTCACCCAGCATGGTATTGGCTTCCCTTTAGCCTTGTAGCCTCTTTTGGTTAAATTTTCCCAAGCCTGTAGAGTAGACTCTAACACACCTGACCCTGAAGCCTCCTGAAATTAGGGCCTAACTGCATGCAGATGGCTAGGGGGAGCAGCCAGAATCTTGGCTGAGGGTCCAGGGACCCTCCCCACCACTGCCTTCTCTGAGGGAGTGTCAACTGTCCACAGACGTGAGTCCAGTGGTCTCTTGCAAGCGGCAGCTGATCCGAGGAAAACGGCAGCTCTTTTGCCTGGAGGACTGTGTTCTCTAACAGGGAGGAGAGTGTGTGGTCTGGTGCAGGGGCAAGGATGGATGATGAAGTAGGTCAGTAAGGTAAACCTGGGCAGGAAGGAGTATTTTGAGGGTAGTAGAACAAGATAGTGGTGAGTGGAAGGGCATGGTTGACTTATAGGCCTCTGAGAACAGAGGACCTCCCCATACTCTCCTGACACTTAGACTCGTGAGCAGAGGAAGAGGACAGTCCCAGTCTGTCCAGAGGTGCAGCTCTGGGACCTCCCATATAGCATACTCTGTGGTCTGAGTACTAAAGTCTCCGTGTACCACGTGGGCAGGCAGAGATGAAATTTCTGATTCCACCCTCCTAATGCTTGACCTCTTCTCAGATGTTGGGGGACCTGCTGACCCCATTGCACCAACCATCATCATCCCACCCAAGAACACTAGTGTTGTAGCTGGGACCTCGGAGGTGACCATGGAGTGTGTGGCGAATGCCAGGTGGGTGGCACATGCGGGATTGATTCCCAACCAGAACTGTAGCCAGGAACAATTGTCTTTGAGGAAGGGATAAGGACTGATGAGAGTCGGGGTGGAGTCTGCAAATCCAGAGCACTCTTGAGCATGTTCAACAGGGTTTCTTATTCTTGGGTGTCCCAGGGGAAAGAGCTGCCCATGGGGAATTAGTGGAAAATAGATTTTACCCAGGCTGGGGGCTAGAGGGTGGATCAGTGTGCTCCTAACACAGAGCCGTCAAGCAGGGAAGATGATCCCTCAGAGCAGAGCCCTTCTGTATGCGGGGCTCCTGGAAGGGGACTGTGTGTATGAGAGATGACACACAGGGTGAGCACATGACTCTGTAAGGTACTCTCGTGTCTCTGCAGTCTCTCACAGAGAAGAGTGTTAGACTGTCCCTGAGCCGCCTCCTAAGAGGATTGTGGGATAAGAGTTTCCCACGGAGCCTCTCTTTCCCCCAACATGACTTGAGTCTCAAGAACCTACAGCCCAAAGAAGCAGGCAGTCTACACACAGTCACCCACATGGCCAATAGCGGTACTGAACTGAAGCCAGCTCCCCTGGAGGCCCAGCTCCCCACACAATGGGCCTCAGTCTGCTCATCTATAAAGGGAGTGTGACCTGGCACACACCTCGCCATAAGACATACAAGGGGAGCACTGACCCCAACCTGCCCTGCCTGGGTCCCGCTGGGGTTCCAGGAGAGCCGGATCCTCTCAGCAGTGTTTCTGGGAGCACATTTCACAGAGCCCAAGGTTTTCACAAGGGTGGGGAACTTGACCAGGATGTGTATTAAAGACCCCGAGAAGTCCTGTAGCCAAGAACCTACCAGAGCTTTCCATACTTGCATACCCATGGAGATCCTTTTCTAGAAGGTTCTGAGTACCCCATATAGCTAGTTCCACTCTACTTGGGGAGTTCCATCCTTAGGAACCACTAGGAGCTGGGAAGGAATTTCCAAGCAAACCAGATCACAAGTTTGGAGTACAGTGGCCCATGATGGTGGGAAGGGAGCCAAACTCTCCTTACCTCTCAAAGGTGAGAGTGGGTCTGTCTGTCTGCCCTTGTTTCCTATCTGTCCTTATCATTTCCCCTCACCCTCCACTCCTCCCGAGTCACATATTCAAAGAAGGGAAGGTGTGGTGCCCAGAAAGAGCTCAGCAAATAAGCTGGGCCAGCTGCCAGTCTCTTCCAGAGCTGTGTGGGCAGTTACCACTGTGTACTAACCCTGTTGAGAGCATTATCTGTGACTGACAGGCTCACCTGTCACCCAGGGCCTCTACAGCTGCCCCCATTCTACAGATGGGGAAACTGAGCTTCAAGGTGTTTTAAGAACTTGTCTTGACGCTTTTGGTGGTGGTGGGGGGGGGGGTGTCAAAGTGCTAGCAACCCCAAAGCCAGCTCCATCCTATTCCTTCCTGTATTTGCCCTGCCCCCCCCCATTGTCCTTCCAGAAGCCCTTGTCTGAGGGCAACTGCTTCCCTTACCCTGTAGGCCTCTGATCAAGCTGCACATCGTCTGGAAGAAAGATGGGGCCTTGCTCTCCAATGGTATCAGTGATTACAACCGCAGGCTCACCATCACCAACCCCACTGTCAGTGACGCCGGCTACTATGAGTGTGAGGCTGTGCTGCGCAGTAGCAGTGTGGCCCCTGTCACCCGGGGAGCCTACCTCTTGGTGCTGGGTAAGTCAGGACACGTGTTGGGGCTCCTCTGCCATGGGAGAAGGAAGGAACAGGGAGCGATCACAGCAGTGTGGCCAGATGCCATCTCCACGGCGGCTGGATACAAAAGCAATAAGCCTCTAATCCTGTCTCCTGGTCCTTCCCCCACAGAGCCACCCCAGTTTGTCAAAGAGCCTGAGAGACACATCACAGCAGAGATGGAGAAGGTGGTGGACATCCCCTGTCGAGCGAAAGGTAACACAGAGCCATGCGTGTGGGGACAAGGACCCCAGACCTTCAGCCTCTCTCATCCCTGTCAGGACATCTCTAAGCTCCCCCCTCCTCCAGACCACATCACTAAGCAGTGACAGGCTGGCTAGGCACTGGCACCCAGGAAACAAACAGCCAAATTACGGTAATCTCGGGCTGCAAATCAACCCACGTAACTCCAGGGTTACAAATGAGCCCAAATTACCGTAATTTCAGGACAGGTGACAGACCCAAATTGCCCATAATTTGAGAGTTGTAGACAATGCCGAATCACCATTTTGCCAGCATCTGCAGACCTGGTGTGTCTCACCTGAACAAGTGTCATCCACTCAGCCCATTTGAGGTGGGGATTGCCTGGCTTGGTCTTCTCCCCCGCTGGTCTTCCTTAACCCCAGTTTCCCGTGCTTACTGCCCCGTCCTGACAGAGTCAAGCCCAAAGGCAGCTATAGCCAGGGGATAGAGGGTTAAAAAGGTACTGTCCTGTGGAGTATGGGGACTGAAGCATCATAGCATCCAGTAGCTGAGGCAGGAGGATTGCTGTGAGTTCCAGGCTGCCCAGAGAATAGAGAATCCTGAGCCAGGCAGGGAGGAGATGTGGCCCCAGGAGCATAGAGGAGTTTACAGAGCTGCAGCTCTTCTGAGACCCTTGGGTAGAGGCAGCGAAGAGAGCCCGTGGGAGCAGAGGGGTGGCAGGTGGACAATGTCATGGCATAATCTCAGCAGGGTTGCTCGTTCTTGGCCACCCAAGGGGAGTAAGCCAGGCTGGGTTCGCAGATGAACCACATAGCCAAATCCCTCCTGTTTTCCAACTTACACATTTGCACAGAGATGAAGAAACCAATAAACAAATAAAGCTGCCTTATTTCATCTCATTCAAAATGCCATGAGCTGTGAGGTGCCCCATTATTTTATGTGCCACTAAGAAAGAAAAAAGGCTGCCAATTAAATCATGGCATTCTGTCGATTGTAAGCCACACCCTGATCCCCCATCGTGTTGCAATGAATAGCCAAGAATTGGTGTCATCCAATGCATGAAACATGGTGATGGCTGACTGCAGGGTGGAAGCGGGGAGGGGAGGGGAGGCGGGTGCAGAGCTGTGGCTGCCTCTTGAGAGTGTAGGGTGCCTCTGGGGAAGTCAAGTTTGAGCAGAGTCAGAGAGGGAGTATGAAGGGGAGAACAGGAGAGCTGAGAGACATCTATGAGGAGAGAGAATCAGGCCAAGGGTTGGAAACATCCATCTTCCTCTGTATGCAGACAAGAGATGGGACTTCTGGGGACCTCCCACAGGACAGAGACCCCTCTGCCTGCTTCTTCACCTGGGCTCCATTGTCAGGGACTGCACATGGAGATTAGCACAATACACAGAAGGCTGAGCCAAGCATTGCTGTAAAAAATTAAAGACATACCTGCCATCTCTGCTCAGGAGGTGGAGGAAAGAGGGTTGACATGAGTTCAAGGCTAGCCTGGGCTATAGTGAGTTCCAAAATAACCTAGGCTATAGAGCAGGACCTTGTCTAAAATATATGATGATGATGATGATGATGATGATGATGATGATGATGATGATGATGATGATGTAGAAGCCAATGAAGAAGAAGACAGGGGTGGAGAGTTAGTTTAGTTGGTAGTGTTTGTGCAGCATGTGCAAAACCCTGGTTCAGTCCCCAGCACTGGTATAAACCAGGCATGGTGGCACTATGTAATACTAGCCCTTGGGAGGTCAAGGCAGGAAGATCAGAAAGTCAAGGTCATCCTCTGCTACACAGAAAGTTGGAGGCCAGCCTGGGCTATGTAAACCTCTGTCTCAAAAATGACAATAGGGGCTGGAAAGATGGCTAGCAATTAGAAGCACTTGTTGCTCTTGCAGAGGACCCAGATTCGACTCCCAGCACCCATATACATGGTAGTTCACAAGCACCCGTAATTCCAGATGTCCTCTTCTGAAGTCTGTGAGCACAAGACACATATGATGCATATACATACATGTAGGAAGAATTCTCATGCACATAAAATAAATACATTTAATAATAATGATGATGATAATAATGGCTCAGAGGTTAAAAGCTCATACTGCTTATGCAGAGGACCTGAGTTCAGTTCTCAGCATCCACAACAGGATTCTTACCACCTTTGTCTCCAGCTGTGGGTGGAATGAATGCCACCCACAGTTTAAGAGGTAATTCTTAATATGATGGGAGCAGATTAGATGTCTCTTTGGGTAAAGGTGCTTGCAAAAAAAAAAAAAAAAAAAAACTGACACTCTGGGTTCAATCCCTGGAACCTACATAAAGGTGGAAGGAGAGAACTAACTCCACATACATGCAGTGGCACATGCATGCCCTCTCCCAACAATAATAAAAAAATTTAAACAATAATAATAATAATGAACCTCCCCTCTAAAAATTGCCCAGTGAGGCATTTCTGTGGAAAACTGATTCTAGGAAATTTCCATTTTCCAAAAAATCTCTACTCAATCTTGAAAGTCTTGACATTTTTCAAAGAACATACTCCATAAAAATCAATGTCTATGAGAAGGTTCTAGAAAGCAAAGCACCATAGGACCTCCCACCAGCTTCTGGCTGACAGTGGCCCTGGCCTCCTGCAGGGGTACCACCTCCCTCCATCACCTGGTACAAGGATGCTGCGCTGGTGGAGGTGGAGAAGCTGACACGCTTCAAGCAGCGCAGTGATGGTGGCCTGCAGATCAGTGGCCTGCTGCCCGATGACACTGGCATGCTCCAGTGCTTTGCCCACAATGCTGCTGGAGAGGCACAGACCTCCACCTACCTGGCCGTCACTAGTAAGTGTTCTCCCCTGGGCTGTCCCTGAGCCACCCCAGGGGGCACCGTATCCCTCCACACTGCTGAGGGGCATGTTGGGGTGGGACTGCACTATGGTGGGATTCCAGGAGGCTATCCCCTATGGCACCAGCTTGTGAAGTCCCTCAGCACTGCGTCGTGCCAGAGGAAAGGGAGCCCTGCTCCCTCGTGATCCTCTTCACGGGTCCTGGGGCCATTGATGCCCTTGGAGAAAAGCCAGTTCCATGGCTGTGTCTGCTGACCTCAGATCAGAGGAGTCGCCTAGGGTTCTGGAGACCCAACACAAAGGCAGCTCTCCCCTGTTCATTCTTAGACAAGCTAGTGCATGTTCAAATAGAGGTCAAGTCCTACTGACTTTGTCACTGAGGGTGTGAGCTGCCCTCTGGGTCCTCAGTTTCCCCTCAGTGGGATCCTGAGGTTCCAGAGGGCAGAGCTATCCTGACAGGTGCCTCCCTGTAGGAGGCACCTGTAACACCAGGGCCAGTGGGCAGAAGGGAAGACCCATCTTTTTGTGGACTCAGAGCTCCTGGGCCCTGACCAGGGATCTTCCTAAGTATCTAACAGATCCTGTTGTCTTCCTCTACAGGCATCGCCCCTAATATCACCAGGGGGCCCCTTGACAGTACAGTGATTGACGGAATGTCAGTGGTACTGGCGTGTGAGACCTCAGGAGCACCACGGCCTGCTATCACTTGGCAGAAAGGTAGATGGGATGAACATTCAGAGGGCATAGCCATGTGACAGTCAGAGGAGAATCTTCAAATCTAATTTCGGAAGCTAGGCACATTGAGTTCCCCGTGTACAGTTGTAAAGGCTGTACACATCTTTCACAAACCACATCATCCTATGTTTTCCTGTGTCTTTCTGTCTCTCCCAGGCCAGACCCAAGACCTTCTACATCCCACTGCAAGAGGTCTGTCCTGACCTAGTAGTATCTTTATCCATCTGTCTATCAATCTGTTATCTCTGTCTCTCTTTCACATCTCCCCTGCACTGTCCCGCTGCACCCCTCCTCCATCCCTTTCCTCTTCAGCTCTCCAGAAGGTGACTGTCCCCAGAAGCATCCTGTCCTGTGGCAGGATACCCATCATCACCTTGTCAGCCTGTCTGCTGCCTCCTCTTCCCAGCCCAAATGCAGCTGCCTCCCAGGCCATGGCTGGCTGATGCTAGCAGCAATGACAGACAGAGCGTGGCCTCCTCTGGTGAAGGGCAGCCATGGTGGTGGGTGGGGGAGTGGCAGAAAGGGTGGCCTATAAAGGGTACTGCCACCCCGTGACCCTGTGAGCCTGAGCCTGACACCAAGCGCCAGCTCAGGCCTGTTCCCAACCCATTTAACATTTCCAGAGTTGGGTGGGTACCTGAGACCTTCTAGAACTGGAATATCTGGGGCCAGTATCAAGACTGCATCTGATACCCCAACAATCCCTATGTTACCTCAGGGGAGCGCATCTTAGCAAGCGGCTCTGTCCAGCTGCCTCGCTTCACGCTGCTGGAGTCTGGAAGCCTGCTCATTAGCCCAACCCACATCTCTGACGCCGGTACCTACACCTGTTTGGCCACCAACTCTCGGGGAGTAGACGAGGCCTCGGCAGACCTGGTCGTATGGGGTGAGTGACCATCCATCCGTAGGGGCAGGCTGCCAGCATCTGTACTTTCATACTGTGTTGCTGACACAGCCAAGGTTCTTCCTGTCACAGGGATGGTGACAAATTAACTTGGAAGCCAAAAACTGGAAGGTGACGGCTCTGCCAGCAAGGCCACAGGATGGGGATGCTGTGCCATGCTTGGCTGAGTCCAGAGAACTGTAAAAAGCTGTCTTGTGTATTTTAGGGCAGAAATCAACACAGAGCCAGAGTGTAAATATTTTTGGCTCTGTGGGCCAGACGGGGTCCCTCTCAGCCCCTTCACTGTCCTTGTGCTGCTGAGAAAGCACTGGACACATTAGTGCCATGGTGGTGAGGCCCATTCAGGTGAGCTTGTCTGCTCAGTACACCACCGGCCACTGCGGGTCTCAGCCTGCAGAGATGCCCCAGATGTTTCAAGCCTCTTCCACTTGGGGTGTACACCCCAGACATGCAGGTGTATGGCCACATGTCCAGGCTGAGCCCTAAGGCCTAGGATGAATGGCTAGACCCTGTCTGTCACCAACAAGCTGGCCTCATGGCCCTGCTCACTCTCGGCTTCCAGTTTCCATTCCCTCCCTGGCACTCTGAGGCCTCACCATGTCTGTTTGTGGCTTCTGAGAATCACAGTGTCCCTGGGACACTTTGTCCTCTCCACTCTTCTGAAACTTTTATGTGGTTTTCACACCTGTCTACACATGAGGTTGTCCCTCATCCTCTCCCAACATCCAGAGGTACAGCCCCAGATCACCGAGGAATGCCCCTCCTGTGCCAGGTCATACTAGGGTGCCCGCCCCACATCCCTGCTCGCTGCACTGTGTCTACCTTGTCTTCCAGCCCGGACCCGCATCACCAAGCCACCCCAGGACCAGAGTGTCATCAAGGGCACCCAGGCCTCCATGGTGTGTGGAGTGACCCACGATCCTAGAGTGACTGTCAGGTACTCCAGGCAAAGTGGGGGGTGGGGGTGCTTGTAAGTCAGGATGACATGATAAGTCAGGGGGAGCTGAGGCCATCTGTAAGGCCTTGGGGGCTATTCCCAGAACTGCGTATGAGGCTGAGATGAAGAAGAGGCTGAGTGAGCATCTGGGGGCCATGCTGTGTTGACAGAATGGAAGGCAGAGAAGTGGAACAAGGAGAAGGACTTGGGAGATGACACCGTGCTAAGAACACTTGCTGTGTAAGCACAAAGACTTGAGTTCAAATCCCAGCCCACAAAAGTAGGGTGCAGCTGCATACATACGTTAAAAGCAGAACATGGCTTCATGGATACCTGTAACCCTGGCGCTGTGGAGAGGCAGAGCAGGACTGCTGGGCTGGCTCCAGCCTACTGCTGGGTTCAGGGAGAGACACGGTCCAAAGGAATAAGGAGGAGCGCTACAGCCAGGTCACCTGACATCCTCCTCTGGCCGCCTCACACTCACACACACACACACACACACACACACACACACACTCTCTCTCTCTCTCTCTCTCTCTCACACACACTCTCACTCTCACACACACTCACACACACACACACACTCTCACACACACACTCTCACACTCACTCACACACTCTCACACACACTCACACACACACACTCTCACACACACTCACACACTCACACACACTCACACTCACACACTCTCACACTCACACACTCACACACTCTCACACACACTCACACACTCACACACACACTCTCACACACACACTCTCACACACACTCACACACACTCATACTCACACTCACACACACACACACACACACACACACACATGCAGCAAAAGAGGAGGAAAGGAGGGAGGGAAGGGAAGAGAGGCATTTAAGATGAGGAGATGGCGGACTCCAAGTGCACACTCCCCACTTTTCAGACCCCCAAGTAACCTCATGTGAACTAATTAGTTTCAGCACCTATTGTAAGGTCTTCGTGTCTTATTTTAACATTCATCATGGAGTGGTCTGGTTAAGAAGACAAAGAGGGGGCTGGAGAAACGGCTCAGCGGTTAAGAGCACTGGCTCTTCTTCTGGAAGACCCAGGTTCGATTCCCAACACCCTCATGGCAACTTATAACTGCCTGTAATTCTACCTCCAGGGGATCTGACACTCTCACACAGACATACATGTAGGCAAAACACCAATGTCTATAAAATAAAAATAAATAAATCTTTTAAAGAAGATGATGATAAAGAGGTGAGCATAGGGATAGGGCAGAAAGCAACCCCAGGGGATGACCAGGGAAGAAGGCTTGTAAGGAAAATGCCTAAACTGAAGTCACCCCCTCCCTGCTATGGGGGAGCCAGGACCTTGACCCTCAAGATACCTGGTCCCTCAAAAGCTCAATGTGGCTCTGGAAGCCAATGTAGAGGCTGGGAAAGTCATCTGTTACCCAGGTTTCCAAATACCCGGACTTGAACAAGGACACCCAGGGTACCCCCAAACCGTAAGAAGACTGGGATCTACAACCAGGAGGGATGTGTGGTGTCCCTTTGTGCTCTTCTGAGAGCTCCAGAAGGCTGGGGAGTCAGCATAGCTGCTTCTTTAGAAGATTCTAGCATGTTGCTGTCCAGCTAATGAGCAGTAACACTGTCACACAATTGGCATGGAGGCCAGGAGGGGTGGGTACTCCTGCCTCCCAAAGACATGGCCTCCCCGAGCCTCACAACTGTGTCCTGGGGTGCCACCTGGTGGTCACTGGGCAGAGGACCAGTGCAGAGTCAGTCAGTTACAGTAGAGTTCTGAGGCGCCAGGATTACAGGACACTAGGCCCAGCTAGATCCTTAGAGAACACAGTGTGCCCACTCAGGCTGAGAAATGTCTCATGGAGTGTTCAGCATTGACTTTTGGAGCATTATCACATGTCAGCACGAACACAACCATGAGCCTGAAAACACGTAGAGCTAGTTGGAATGTAGACAGGTCAATCTCAGGATCCTAATCAGGACTTTAGCAGATTTTTCTCTAAAAGAAAAAAAAAAAAGTTAATAAAGCAACAGTGAACATGTCCTCAGAGAAGACCCACATCCATGCCACTGTGACTCACACTCTTAGCATAACATAGTAGTGTCTTTTCTGTGTCTACTAGTTAAAAAACCTGAGTAACCACTGTATTGACTCAGCAACTGTTTCCAGAGAGAGAGTGTGTGTGTGTGTGTGTGTGTGTGTGTGTGCACACGCATGCGCGCATGCGTGCGCATGTGCGTGAGCATGCAGACCAGAGGTAGACATCAGGCATTGCTCTCTATCAGTCTCTAAGCATCTCCCATTAAACCTAGAGTTCACAGCTTTACCAGGTCAGCATGCCAGTGAGCGCCAGAGATCTCCATGCCCTGGCACTGAGATAGAACATATGTACAGCCTTGCCCAGCTTTTTTACATGGTCCTGGGGAGCCAAATTCAGGTCATGTTTCCATAGAAAGCGCAGTGTCCACCGAGCCATCTGCCCAGCCCCTCTGTTGATATTTATATATTAAAATGTCACTTATTAAAAAATTTAAATTAAAATTTTAAAATGTCACTTATTTCTATTTTAGAAAGACCAGTTCATTTTATTACTCTTCTGGGTGGTTCCTAATGGAATAGAACCTGGGGTACCCATGCTTCTACCAACCCACTCTCTGGGTTCCCCTGCAACCTACAAATAGGAAATCCCTGCTGGCACTTTCCTAGAAGTCATCTGCAGCTGAGGATGATGTAGCCATGTCACACATTCTTCTTAAGATGAGAGGAGAAAGAAGTGAGCTGTCATCACACCCCACCTCTACAAATTGGCAGAGTGGATGCTCTTTGTCTCTACTCCCAGCCTGTGTCTCTTGGGCAGGGGAGGCCCCTGCTGCCCTCTGCAGCCTTGAGATAAATAGGTGGTGAGGGCAGATCTCAGCATTTTTATAGCTCTCCAGTGATTCTGATATTTTTTCCAGAAACAGAGTATTCTAGCTACAAAGCCCAGTGGGGTCCCCTGAGCAGGCTAGAAAGGGGTAAACCAACCGATCACATTCAAGCCTTGGTCGCTCAAATCCCAAGTGATGTGTTGTCAAGACAAAGCTGGGCCCCAGGGATGAGGCCCAGACAGCTAGCTACAAGCTGCCAGCATGGAATGTCTCTAAAGCCATTCTAGAAGAATCTATTCGGTGTCTGGGTCCAGATCTAGACAGAACCTGAACGATACACTTTGAGACATTATTACTATTAATAATTTTTTTACTTTTACTGTGTAATGAATCGATTACATTTTAGGAGGAAAATGCAGATCAGCAAAAATAATAAAATAAAATAAGAGAAAAACACAAGCTAACTGTTCCCCTTAATTAGACACTATCCATAATGATATTTGAGTTCCATTAAGGAAGCCAGACATTTTCTGTTCTCTAATCTTTTTCCCTTAAGGACGTACTGTGCCCGTGTGCCATGTCAATAAATATTTTTGCATCAACTCAATTACAGGATTGCTTGGAGTCTATTGTGTGGGTGAAACATAGTTTACCAGTTCACAGTGACTGAATTTTTTTTATTATTTCTAAATTTTTGCTAATATGGAGAAATCTCATTATGAGCATCCCAGTATCCAAATTGTTGACACCTCTTTGATTTGCGCAGGATTGTCTATTGTGATCTAGAGCCAAGAGACTCCCTGAAGGACCACTGGCCACACAATTTGGCAGCCAGTTGTATAACTAGATTAGTCTGGAAACTGTCTACCCTAATGACTTGAAGAGACTTGGAGGTTATTTAATTTTTATTTATTTCAACTTTGATTTGTGGAAAATAATGCTAAGAGTGTGATTTGGGTAGAGGGGTGTGTGTGTGTGTGTGTGTGTGTGTGTGTGTGTGTGTGCGCCTAGCTTTTTGAGATAGGGTCTTATTATGCAGCCCAAGGTGGGCTGAAACTTGTAGTAATTCTCCTGCTTCGGTTTCCCAAGTGCTAAGATTACAGACATGGGCCACCATGCCTGGCTAAGTATGGGTTTTATTTACTTTCATAAGAAACCACCCAAGCCAGGATTGATGGCACACATCTTTAATCCCAGGACTCAGGAGGCAGAGGCAGAGGCAGGCAGATCTCTGTGAGCTAGAGGCCAGCCTGGTCTACAGAACAAGTTCCAGGCCATCCAGGGCTACAGAATGAGACCCTGTGAAAAAGGGGGAGGGGAGTGCCCAACTGTCTTCTAGAGGGGTGGTACACATCTTGGAGGAGTGAATATTCCCCTGACAGGCACTGGGTAATTGATGTTGGCCATTCTTTTAGTTATGATGTGGCTCTTGTTGCTGTTCTGAGTGGTTTTTTTAATTATGTGCATATGTCTGTGTGTCTATGTGGGGGTATGTGCCTGTGGGTGCAGTTCCAATGGAGTCCAGAAGAGAGCATCAGATCCTTTGGACCTGGAGTTACAGGTGATTGTGAGTCTCCTGACATGGTGCTGGGAATGAAACTCCATTCCTCTAGCACAGCTGTATCCACTCTCAACTGCTGAGCCATCTGTCCAGCCTATCAGCTGCTCTAATTTGCATTTCTCTGTGACCTAGGAAGAGAACATCTCATTTCTGTCTCCCTCTGTGTGTGTCTTCATCAAGGAGGTGTCTGTCAAGGACTTCAGCCTAGTTTTTAATCAGACATTTGTTTTCTTATGGTTGAGTTTTAAGAGGTCTCTGTATATTTTGGATAACAGTGCTTTATCAGATATTTGTTATGCAAACATTTTCTCCCAGTCTGTGGCTTCTCTTTTTATTCTCTTGGCAATATCTGTAGAAGAGCAGAAAATTTTAATTTTGACAGAGTCCATCTTATCAATCCTTTCTCCAGGGATCAGGCCTTCGGTGTAGTATATGGAGCTAGCACCAAAGGCAAGGCCGTGTAGATTTTGCATTATCTCCTAGCAGGTGGGGGATTCTGCATGTTACATTTAGATTTGGGACCAAATCTGAATTAGTTTTTGTAACAGGCATGAGGCATGTGACTACAGCTACAACTATTCCACATGTGACATCCAGTGGCGCCAGCATCATTTGTTGAAAGGACCTTTCCTTGGATTTTATTCTCGTCGGTCGTTGGTGGGAGGGAATTTTTACGTTGTTTTATTGTGTGGGCACGCATGCATGTGGAGGTCAGTGACAGTGAGTTCTCTCTCCCCAACTCGTGAGGTCTTGAGTCATCTGATGGTCAGCAAGCACCTTTACCCAGCGAGCCATCTCACCAGCTCTGTTTTTATTTTGGTTTTATGTCATTGAGTCATTGCAGAAACCAGATTTTATAACGCAGAGGTCAATAAACCATTTCTATAAAGGACCAGAAGTAAATGTTTTAGCTTTGAGAGCCACATTGTCTTTGTCACCACTACTCAACTCTATCTGTAATATGTCCACAAATGGGCATGGCCATGTCACAATAAAACTTGTTTATATAGGGGCTGGAGAAGTGGCTCACACACACACACACACACACACACACACACACACACACACACACACTACACATAAACATGCATTCAAGCAAACACATATGCACAGAATAAAAATAATAATAAATCTTGGTTTCATTTTTTAAAACTTTAGATATATAAGCATGTAATGGGCCATAGCTCACTAACTCCTATAGAATGTCTACATTCTGGATTTGGCTACATACAGTCTTGTGCTGCTAACCTATTCTTCTATCCTTTGTGTTTCTAATTTGAATCAAGTACCTATTAATTAGATTTGAGTTTAGTAACACAGTGCTTCCCAGGCAGGGACATATGTTCCCTGGAGCATCATGTCCTAAAGCAAAAAGTGTCTGCTTGCCATGGGTATCTCTTAAGCAGCAGTAACTCTCTGCAAATAGATCTGCTTTTAAGGAAAAGCCTGCTCATTCCTAGAACACTAGCAAAGATGATTCTTTTCTGGGTAACAGGAAGAATGGGAAGTGACTGCTATTGTCCATTCCTAAGCATATATTAAAAGCCTTTAAAATTAACTTGGCAGTTTCACTGCTGATAATTTATCTTTGAAGAAGTGGAGTGCAGGTAACATTATTAACTACAATCACGGAAAAGGAGGCAACAGTATGTCCAGCGCTAGCAAGTCAGTGAAGTGACATGGGGACTGTATCCTAACACCCTGCATCTGCTTGTTTGTAATTTTTAATGTATGTTTTGGAAATACCACATGACAAGAGTATGTGATGCTGTGTCAAGAAAAGACAGTTTAAAAAACAGGATGTATGGAAATGTGAGTGGGTGGATGGATGGATGAATGAACTCATGGGTGGATGGATTCTTAGATGGGTAAGTGAATGAATGAGGGGTGGATGGAAGGATGGATGGATGGATGGTTAGATTGATGTGTGGCTTGATGAGTGTATGGAAACTCAAAGGTAGGTATGTGAGTGGGTAAATAAAAGCTCCTATACATAGATGAGTGGATGGATGGAAACCTAGATAGGCAAGTGGTAGGTAAATAGATGTATGAGTGGATGGATTGATAACTGGAAATCATTGATATAAATATTCTTTGATGAAAACATCAATGGCTGACTTTCACTGACCACTTGCCATGTTTGGTACTCACCAAAGTATTCCATATTAGCTCCACAGTCTTTATAATCTTATGAAGTAAGTGGGTTCCACGTGTTACAGATGGCGGAGTCACAGACAGTTAAATAAACCTACCCAAGATCACATTACAAGCTGCTGGTGGCAGGGGCAGCCTTGGGCCTGAGCTTCCAACTCCAGGACACAGTATCACAGCAGTCCACCAGCAGGGCACAGGAGAAGAATCTAGAAATCGAGATTTATGTTCTCGTGTTGATCACAGGCTCCCAGTACTGAAAAATCTTTCCTTTCCATGTCTTTTTTCTTGTTTGTTTGTTTGTTTGTGGTTTTGTTTTTCTTTTTGTTTTCTTGCCAGTAGTTAACGCCTCTGTTGATTTTTCTATTTAAACTCAGGGTTAAACTATCACAGACATTGGCAGTCTTTCTTTCTCTGAACTTCAGATAACTTTAGAACCCTAAGGCTGACCCACTACTGTCTCCAGGTGACATCTTACCCTTTTGAGGACTCCAGCCCCCTTCCCTGGAGGGCACTGTGTATGCCACCTCCACAGAGCTAATTCTTGGAATCTGTCCATGATGGTGATAATGGCTGTGTTTTCTCTCTAACAACTCTAGAGAAGGTATTTTGTACTGTCATGCACCAGTGTGGATATCATTTCTCAAGTCTCCCTCCGTTCCAACTGGCCACAGCTAAAGTGATTTTTTTTTTTTTTTTTTTTTGGACACTAAAGTCAATTTGTCACAGTGATGCATCGATCTAATGATTCCCCTCATAGAACTAATTCCAAAATGTAGTCGACTCGGAAACTTTGATTCCTTCTCCAGCCATAATCTTTTAACATCTTCAGGGGAATTCCTCAGGCTGGCTCTTTCCCAGGGCTGTTTTGGGATGGCTTCTGGCCAAAAGTAACAATATTTTGACCCAGATCTGAACCCAGGGTGTAAATGGCCAGTAATGGCCTGCTGCTTGAATGGTGCTCCTGGACCCAGCACCTGCCCCAGGAGTGATAGTGTTCCAGGCTCTCCCCAAGGAACTGCTCCCTGCCCACACACCCACTCCCAGAGGCCACACATATATGGCCTCCTGCCTGCTTGGGCTCATTCTTTGCAGGAGGATGCTTGAGTATGGCCCACCCTGGAAACTTTCCGACCTCCTTTCACTGACCCGCCTGTCCTCCCCCTCCATAGGTATGTGTGGGAGAAGGACGGGGCCACCCTGGCTGTGGAGACCAATCCCCGGATCCGTCTGGACAGAAACGGCTCCCTACACATCTCGCAGACATGGTCAGGGGACATTGGCACATACACCTGCCGGGTACTCTCAGCTGGTGGCAATGACTCTCAAAATGCCCACCTGAGAGTCAGGTAAGGACAAAGGAGGCACAGGTAATGGGGGTATTGGGGTATTCAGAACCAACCAGCTCCTTTGGTCATGGCCAAATCCATGTACGTCTACGACTAAGCCCACCCACGTTCCCTAAGATACCTCCTGATCATCCTGCTAGGCCTTTCCCTCAGCTCACGGACACCCCGTGAGAAGCAGAAGTCTGTGTGGGCCTTAAATGGGACTCTAGTTCCAGAGAGAAGAATCTGTAGGTACAAATGTCCACTCACTCCAGATAGGTCACCAAGACATCAAAGAAATGATTCCACCCATGTCATTGGCCACTCATGGTGTGCCAATGAGTTTGTTGGGCTTACTCACAGGTGTGTGTGTGACCCCAAGGCAGCTGCATCACCAAATTGTCCCACTCCAGTGCAGATGGTGACTTCCTTGGAGTTGCACAGATGGAGTTCCCTCTTCATTTAGCCTTCTGCCCTGTATTTGCACTAGCCCTCCTTGAGAGCACATACAGCTAGAACAGGATTATATGCCACATGCCTTCCTGGGGACGAAGGACAAGAGGGATTGGTGGGACTCTCAGGTGACAGTCTAATGACCAACGCCCCCACCTCTTCCCATTCGGAAACCTCAATAGGCAACTTTTTTTTTTTTTTTTTTTTGTATTTGGTTTTTTTTTTTTTTTTTTTTTAAGGTAGTGTTCTTTTTTGTTTTTGTTTTTGTTTTTGTTTTTTTTTCAAGACAGGGTTTCTCTGTGTAGCTTTGCACCTTTCCTGGAACTAGCTTTGTAGACCAGGCTGGCCTCAAACTCACAGAGATCCGCCTGCCTGTGCCTCCCAAGTGCTGGGATTAAAGGCATGCGCCACCTATGCCCCGCGGTAGTGTTCTTTTTTATTATTAATTATTCTTTGACAATGGCATGCCCGTATATAATATAGTTTGGTCATTTCACCCCCATTACCCTTTCTCACTCCCGTTCCCATGAACCTTTTCTTTCTAATTCCCCCTCTCATTTTCCCATCTTTTTTTTTTTTTTTTGGCAACCTTTGTTTTTATTGTTTGAGAATTTCATACATGCGTGTTATGTATTTTGATCAAATCTACTCACATCCTTCCTCCCCCCCAACTCCTCCCCACATGCCCACCACATCTCCCTCTCCACTTCATGTACTTTGTTTTAAAACCCACTGAGTTCACTTATGCTGCCTGTACAGGCATGGGGGGGAGAACCATCTACCGGAGCATGGATAGCTTTTCTGGAATCACATCCCTAAAGAAAATTGATTCTCAGCTGGCCGTTTCCAACTAGGTATTTAGCTATGGGTAGGACTCATGAGCCCTTCCCCTTTCCATGTGGAGACTTTGGCTGATTTGGTCTTGAGCATACAGCCACAGCCACTGTGAGTTCATGTGTGCTGTGTCCCTGTTCGCCCAGCAAACACTGTTTCTGTGTAGATGTTCACTACCTCTGACTCTTACAGTCTCTCTACCCCTCCTTCCGAGATGATCGCTGAGCCCTGGTGGGGGTGGTGGGGGTGATGTAGATGTGTCATTTATAACTGACTACTTCACAGTCTCTCCCTCTGCACATTGACCAGCCATGGGTCTCTGTATTTGTCAGCCTTTACTTCAGGGAACTGCTTCTCTGGAGAGGTCTGAAAGATGCCCTAATTGAAAAGGATGAGGATAAAAACACAGGAGGCGGTTACTTTCTATGTCTACTTAGGACAATGATGGCATTAGAGTCCCGCCTATGACCATAGGCTTTAGGCCCATTTAATGGCATCTGACCTGAATTCCATCTTGTGAAGCAGGCCTTGAATCCCAGCAGAGAGTGGCCGGTTACCCCCATGACATTGGTGCCGCCAATGCACCCATGAGTGTAGCTTGCCAGGCTAGTTGTTACTGTAGCTTACAGGATTCACAACTGGGTGGGACTATGGATGACTTTTCTCCCCCAATAGCATGGATTGAACCTTCCAGAAATATAAAAGCAAGCCAGTAGGGATGAAGCTTCGGGTTGGTACCAGCTTGATTTCTCCATGTCCTGTGACACTAGTGTATGGTTATCTTCAGCAGTAAGGTCTTACCATCAAGCTCTGGAAGGTGATCAAGAGCAGTAGCAACAGCCTATAATGTTGGAGAGACAATTATGGGATCCCACCAACCAACAACTTGAAAAACAGATACTGCATACATGACACTGGTCTTTTTTTATCAGATAACCTATAAAATTATAGGAGAGTCATTGTGCCCCTATTAGAGAGTAACTCCGTCTGAACTCCTTTTATTTATTTATTTTTTAAATATTTACTTATTTATTATGGATACAGTGTTCTGTCTGCACACCAGAAGAGGGCACCAGATTCCATTGTAGATGGTTGTGAGCCACCATATGGTTGCTGGGAATTGAGCTCAGGACCTCTGGAAGAGCAGCCAGTGCTCTTAACCTCTGAGCCATCTCTCCAGCCCCTGAACTTTTATATATGCCTAGGAGTATTCATATTTTAGGAAACTTCTACAATAGTAGTAGGTTTCCATATGGTGATCTTGTTGAGGGTCCTCTGTGGGTAATCACAGCTACTTAGATGAAGATGGTAATGGCTGCTAGGCAGCAAATGCCTATAATCTAAGTATTTGGAAGGTAGAGAGAGGAAGATCAGAAGTTCAAGGTTATCCTCTTCTACATAGCAAATTAAAGATCAGTTTAGCATGAAGGGCAACATTCCATACCACGCACAGTGTCATGTACCCAGTGCCATGGAAACATATGACTCACTGGATCTGCAGTGTTACTGTCTGCTGATGGCAGAGCATAGCACTCGGGGTGGGCCCTCCACACATATCTCTCCTCCAGGCAGCTTCCCCATGCCCCTGAGCACCCTGTGGCAACACTCAGCACCGTGGAGAGGCGCGCCATCAACCTGACCTGGGCCAAACCCTTCGATGGCAACAGTCCCCTGATGCGCTACATCTTGGAGATGTCAGAAAACAGTAAGGTTCCCCACTATCACCTTCCCATGTCCCCCACAACCTGGGCAAAGGGGCACATGAGCTGGAAGGTCACGTGTGCAAGTCAGCCAGCTCCCATCATACACTTCTTGGGTCTCTGAGATCTCCCCCCTGGGCAGCCATCTCTTCCTCACATGTAAAAGGAGCAATGGACTTACTTCCAGGACCATGAATGACCCCTAAACAGCTGGTGGGTTATTATGACTTCCCAACAAGACTTGCACAGGGGAGCCTAGCTTGGGACTATACCCTGTAGTCCCAGCACTTGGGAGGCCAAAGCAGGAGAATCATGAGTTCAAAGCCAACCTGGGCTTTGAACAATATAGGGGAAATGTAGACCTAGGCCAGGGGCAGCCTCAAAGACAGCAGCTGTTGTTCTCACAAGTCCCCCACTGTGAACTTCAGTGTTAGCCGGTACAATCTGAATGATATCCTTGGTGCAGCTTTTCTTGAGCTCCTGGATTCAAGGGGGAGAAGCATCTCAATTCCCATGAACCCCTGCTTCCACTTCCTCCCAGCTCCCTCCAACCCCTGGGTCACATGGGCTAATGAGACCCAAAAAAGCTGACATGGTGACCTACCTATACTGGACCAAGTTAGGGAGACACTCACTCTCCTGCCAACCCAAAGGAGAGGGCTGGGAGTGGAGAGTGAAATCCATCACATCACTGGCTGATGAGATGGTTCACCCAGTAAAAGCATTTGCTGCCAAGCCTGATGACCTGAGTTGAGTCCTTGGGATCCACATGGTGAGAGAGAACCCACTCCCTCAAGTTGTCCTCTGACCTCCAAATGACACCATGACACATGAACACCCATAGACACACACATATATACACAAAAGGAAATAAATTTGAAAATTAATGTTTTAAAAAAGGAGCAGGTCTCATAGCCCACCTACACAATGCGCCTCTCTACCCAACCCCATGTGTCTGCAGATGCTCCATGGACCATTCTCCTTGCCAGTGTGGACCCAGAAGCTACCTCAGTGATGGTCAAAGGGCTGGTTCCCGCTCGTTCCTACCAGTTTCGCCTCTGTGCTGTCAATGATGTGGGCAAAGGACAGTTCAGCAAGGACACAGAAAGGTGAGGAGCACAAGTGTCCCCCTGAGTGAGACTCCACCTGCCTGCCACCTAACCAGGGTAGCACATGGGGCAAGCCACAGTCTCCCACTCTGTAGAATGGAGGAATAATATGTCTGACTTATTTCCCAGGGGAGGCGTGAGGCTTAAAGGAGGTGAAGAGTATTGTGGGTCCACAATAAGCATGAACAAGCCGGGGTCATTCCTGACCATGAGCTTAGCAAGTTTAAAGACTTCCCTGATTCTGCCCAGTCTCATGGGCTTCCATCATGGTTCAAGAGACAAGAAGGTACACAGAGAAGAGAGGCTCTTCAGTGTCTATGTCCAATTCCAAACCTGATGCCAGACCCTATGGGCATCCTAGCAAAGCTCTTACAAGATGATGGACACCAGGAACCAATAGGCAATCACATCAAAGCCTCTTACAGTTAGCACAGTTATATAGAGGCTAGTCCCCGCCTGGCTTAGCTTTTATAAGAAGCAGCCACTTCTAATGGGAAAGCAGTTGTTATTTAAGAAGTAAGAATGAGTGTGACACAGTATATGCACCAAAGCTGTGCACTTGGCTCTTCAGAAGATGCCTTCCAAGTTGGATGAAGAGGCATGGGTCTGTAATCCTCGTGTTTGGGAGGTGAAGAAGAATCATGAGTTCAAACTCAGCTTGGGCCATAAATCAAGTTCCAGGCCATCTAAGCTATAGAGTAAGACCCTGTCTCAAAAAATAAAAAATAAAAAAAGCAATGCAGCTTGAAAGATGACTCAGTGGGTGAAGTATTTGCTGCATAGGTATGAGAAATCTGGGCATGGTAGCACATGACTATAATCCTAATGCTGAAGAGGCAGAGATGGGCAGATCCTGGGGCTCTCTGGCCAGCCAGTCTAGCTGAAACAGCAAACTGGAAGTCAATAAAATACCAGGTCTCAAAAAAAAAGTGGAGGAAGGCCAGGCATGGTGGCCTTTAATCCCAGCACTTGAGTGCCAGAAGCAGGCAAATCTCTGAATTCAAGGCCAGCCTGGTCTACAGAGTGAGTTCCAGGACAGCCCGGGCTACACAGAGAAACCCTGTCTCAAACAAAGGGGGCTAGTGAGATAGCTCAGCAGGTAAAGGTATCTGCTGCCAAACCTGATGGCCTAATAGTTCGACCCCAGGGCCCATGTGTCCTCTGACCTCCATGGGTAGCTGTGGCACATGCCGCATGCGCGCGCGCGTGTGCGCGCGCGCGCGCGCGCGCGCACACACACACACAGCTACTTACTGAGCATTTACTATGTGCCAGGCTGGATTTGGCCCCCAGGTTGTACACTGAACAGGCAGTGGCTCAGCCCCTGAGAAGTCTCACAATCACAGCAGGGAAAACTCAGTGCCAGGAGCCCCTCCACACTTCCGTTGTGCCTGTGGCTGTACTATGCACCCATTCGTTCTTGTCAGGAATTTCTGTGCTAATAGCCTGAGTCACCATGGGAAAGGTTAAACCACCCTCACTTTAAAAGCTGGAAGCAGACAGGACTGTTTGGGAAGCTATCCATCAGAGAACGAGAACATAAAAAATAAACAAAAAGGGAAAGACATCCATCAAAAATAATTAACTTTTGTTTTTAATGGACAAGTGTCAGTGGTGTGAAAAATATACTTGGGCAGAACACTGTGTTCCCCAGCCATGCCACAGAAAGAAATGTGGTGCTTGGTTTACAGAAGGCAGGCTCCAGGCTGGGGCTCCTTCCCTGAACCATTGCCACCCACCTATCCTGGGGCTCTGCTTACCCAGCAAGGGGGGCAAAGCCTGTGGGGAACTGCTGGTGCCCTATTCCTAAAACAATAGCATATGCCTGTAATCCTACACTCACGAGGCTGAAGGAGAAGGGTTGCAAGTTCAAGGACCCCCTGGACTGCAAATAAAGGCCCTGTCTGGGGGGGGGGGGGGGGGGGATATGAATTCACGAAGAGACATTAACTGAGCTTCCCAAAAACACACAGCAAAGGTACAGAATTACCCCTGGACAGTAGGTAGTATGACTGGCCTCTTTGTCACCTATCACACACCTATGTCGATGGGGTAGAGATGAGGTAAAGGTCAACCACATTTGCTGTTCTCTTTGCTCCAGGGTTTCCCTCCCTGAGGAGCCTCCCACGGCCCCTCCACAGAACGTTATTGCCAGCGGCCGGACCAACCAGTCCATCATGATCCAGTGGCAACCACCTCCCGAGAGCCACCAGAATGGAATCCTCAAAGGTTACATCATCAGGTACCGGCCCACTCTAGGGCCTAGAGGGCACCCTACCCTGAGGGGGATGGGAGAAGAGCATGGATTAGAAAACAATATAAATTCATGCTCCATCCCTGCCAACGAACAAAGACCAGGTGATGAAAAATGCCCACACTGTGACAAGAAGGTTTCATACCAAAATTGCAGACGAATGGACAACAGGGATAGCCTTGAAAGCTAGTAGGAATGTCTGGACAAGGACACAGTCTAATTCCTTCAAGGCTGCATGGCAGCCAGTGCTGCTGTAGGACAGGGCTGATGTAGGAGCAGACAGGAAGAAAGAGATGCCGATGCCAGCAGCCTACCTCCTGCACGACTCATAACGTTCTGCTGCAGACCTGCCTTTAGAATAAGGTGTGTCCAGACCATGGGCCGCTTGTGGCAAGGCTAGCTATGAATGGGTCTCGACATAAAATCACAAACTGATTTACAATGTTATGAGATCTTTCTTTTTGCAATTTCTGTTTGTAATTCAATTGCACGGTTCTCAAAATGAACTTTGTAGATGACAGTGTCCTGTCACAATATCCAAAGGTTGGACACGCCAGCTAGATGGAGTACAAGTAGAGAAATTGATAGGGGAAAAAATTGACTGAAAAGAGAAACTTATTTCTCTGGTTCTTGCTGAAAACAAAGGCCGGTTCTGTGGACTTTTAAACTTTGCATTTGAGAACTGTTTCACTAGTAACCTAATAGAAAGCACAGGAGTGGACCAGAGTGAAATACCCCTACATTCAAGTAGCTCAGTGGGTGGTGACACCTGCCCCCAAGCCTAAGAACTTGAGTTCAATCCCCAGGAGAAAATCAATTCCTACAGACTGTCCTCTGACCTCCACAAGTGTGCATGGCATGGACATGTCCCCCACACAAATATTTTTTTTTTAATTTTTGGGGGATGAAGAGATAGCTCAATGTTTAAGCATGCTTGCTGACTGCTCATCCAAAGGACCCAGGTTCAATTCCCAGCACCCTCATGGCAGTGCATACCATGTGAAACTCTAGTTCCAGAGGATCTGTTGCCCTCTCATGGCCCCCCTGGGCCCCGAGCACATACATGATACATAGACAGATATACATGTATGCAAAAACAACCATACACATATCTTTTTTCAATTTTATATTTAATTTTTTTAATTATCTTGGGATTTGTAGTTACTGGAAACACTTGTCTGTATTCTGAATTTGGCTGGCTGCAAAATGCCTTTCCAAGCCTGTGCCTCCTCCATGTACACCAATATCCCTGGGTGCTAGAGCACTGTACAGTTAGAAGAGCCCATGGCTCTGGCTGTCCCATGATTGGTTGATTTTGCTGGTTTGGGGCTGATCCTAATGGTTCCCAGAGTGGGATCCCTAACCCAACAGGGTCAACACTACCTGAGCACTGGGCAGAGACCCTGATTGTCAAGTCTGTCCCCAAGACCTCCTAAATATGAAGCTAAGAGGATGGCCAAGCAGCCTGTGCTTTAATGAGCTTTTGGGTTGTACTGATTCATGCTAAGGTCTAGAACATACCAGCTCTGGGGTTCTGGAATGCATAGAAACACTTTGGGGGGCTCTGATTTTGCAACTGTTAGACCCCAAAATAGGTGAGCATTATACTTTTTCCTAGGACTAGTCCACCATCCATGCAGAGCACCCCACATTTGCTTGCTCATCTCCCCTCCTTTGTCGTGGTTGCTCTGCAGTGGAAGGTGGATATGAGGAGGTCAGTAGCTGTAGGGGTTCCCAGGCCCTCTCAGCAAAGGAGCCACTGTACCAGGGAAAGAAAGAAAATGAGATGAACTTGGGGAGTGCTTTCCTTACCCATGATCCCTAAAAGCTAACACCTGTGACACCTTCCCCAGGAACTCTTAGCCTCCCTGGCTGGCAATCTTATCCATGTCTCCCAAACCCATTAAAAAGAATGTTCTAGGGGTTAGGGATATTTGTGGCTCAGCTGATTAGAATGCTTGCCCAGCACACATGGAGTCCTGTGTTTGATACCGAGCATCACACAGACTGGGCATGGCTCTACAGATCTTCAATCTCAGCACTTGGGAGGTGCAGGGACGAGGATTAGGATTATCCTCAGCTACATAGTTCGAGGCCAGGCATGCTGGGCTACATGATTAAATGCACTCTCTAGACTTGTACTATCCAGCAACGTAGCCAACAGTCAACTGTCATGACTCAAAACAAAATTATCTCAAATTCAAATTCATTCCTTGTTGGCACTGAACCCTTGTCACATGGCCAACAGTCATGGGTCCCAGTAGTGACCCTATTAGACAGCCCAATTATGGCGTATTGATGGAGAGTTCCCAGAGTCACAGCAAGTTTTAACAGACAGCACTGCTCTGCGCAGTTTGCTGTTGACAAGTCTGCAGGCTGACTCAACCCACTTTCACCTCTGCCTTCAGATACTGCCTGGCTGGGCTACCTGTGGGGTACCAGTTTAAGAACATCACAGATGCTGACGTCAACAACCTGTTGTTGGAGGACCTCATCATTTGGACCAATTATGAGATCGAGGTGGCTGCCTACAACAGCGCCGGGCTGGGCGTCTACAGCAGCAAAGTCACTGAGTGGACACTTCAGGGAGGTGGGTGGAGAAAGGGGCCGTGAAGTACAGGTGTGGTCCTTTCTCCAGGTCCCTGGGCCTGTTGGGCTGCATGCCTGCTGGGCCATCCATATGTCCAGTCATGAACACCTGGATGACTTTACCTGGCCCTTCATACCTGGGGCTTGAGTGACATCTCCACCTGGCTCCCCTGGGGCAGATGGCTGAGGAGAAAAGAAGAGAGTGGTTAGGAGTCATGTGGGAAGAGGTAGAGGGACCCTCTGTGATGTTTCACCTTTAACTGGATCACAAGACAGCTTGGGAGGTGGATCAGAAAACTTTATTGAACTCTAATTAATCCAGGAAGTAGGAGAGGAAGGGAATCCTTGGTTTGGTCAAGCATTATCTATAGAGTCTGTCTGTGTCTTCTACCATGCTGGACAAGATGAACAGCTGCAGCCAATCTCTTCATCTCCTATAGTTCCCACGGTGCCCCCGGGCAACGTGCATGCAGAAGCCACCAATTCCACAACCATCCGCTTCACCTGGAATGCCCCCAGCCCCCAGTTCATCAACGGCATCAACCAGGGCTACAAGGTAGGTGAGGGTCTCTTCTGTCCTCTGAAAGGAGCCTGGAGGGACTCAAGAGGAGAGGGGAGAAATGGGAGACTCCAGGGAAGAGCAGTGGGGTCACTGTGGGTTTCTGAAACCAGACTCCAGCAGGCAGAGGTCACAGATAAAAGCAGAGGATACTCCTCCCCCCCCCCCCCCCGCCCCCGTGACTTTCAAGGTCACATACAGGCTTCTGTGATAGCACACAGTGCCCTAGCTGTCACCAGAAAGAGACTGTCCTTGGTAAACTCCAGCCACAAACAAGGCCTGCACTCCTGAACGTAGCCATATTCCATCAGAACAAAGCAGTAGTACTCCTTACCACTCTGCTATGGCGCTCACATGCTACCTGCCAGGCAGGCCTCCATGGGCTGTCCTTGGCCCCATACACAGTGTGGACAGAGGCGTGGGATTAGGACTCAGGCAGACTTGGACTAAAATCCCAGCTTGCCTCTCGCGGACTGATGTCATGAATTTTGGTGTGGATGCTGTGCCCTCTCCTTATAGCCCCATGAGGGTCTGTGACCTCACCCTCTTCTTCCAAGAGCACCAGTCACACTGGGTTAGGGTCTGTCCCTGATGACCTCACTTAACTTTAAGCAGCACTTCAAAGGCCCAAGTTCCAAACACAGCCACCCCAGGGGAGTTGGGCTTAGAACTTTGACATATGAACTCATCACAGACATGATCCACCAGCCAACAACCAACAGAAGTGTCCGAATTGTAGCTATACCAATGCTATTTGGTTTTCTGGCCAGGTTAACTGCTGGGCATCTGGACTTCTCAGCCATCCTGTCTGCATCCCAGGTCTGGGGTCCCCTTCTCCTCCTACAAGGAGGCCTGCTTTCCTCTGAGAGAGCTGAGGACATATCACATAGCACAGGGCAACACCATGTTTGAAACAGGGGGTACAGGGGTGCTTGCCCTCAGCAGGGGGAGGCAGGTAGTCAGATGCCGTGTGCTCATTCATTTCCAGGGGTAAAAAATAAAAGAAACAGGGATTTTAAGGAGGCTGGGAAGCCAAGGGAAAGGAGAGAAAACTACAGACTCTGGGTTTGAGCTATGGGTCCCAGTGATTTCAAGATGACAGCTGCCATATCCTCAAGCCCCCTACACTGAGGCTGTGCATATACCCCAGTCAAATTCATCTATAGGACAAGTGTCTGCACCACTGTGACTGTGAGGTTGGGAGGCCAGAGAGGAAGGAAAGGAGATTGTTTTGCAAGAAGAATGTTCTACTTGTGCTAGGAGCAACCTAGGGACCAGAGCTGGAGCCACCGGGCCGCAACAATTTCACTCCAACAAAGCCAGAGAGCGCAGGCCAAAAAAGAGTCTTCCTGGGATAGGGGCCGCAGCCCGAGTTCGCAGATGCTGACTGGCCGGAAAAGGCTGCTAATTGGGACTCGGGGGAGGGAAAGAGGTCTGCATGGCTGTGGAGCACAGAGGCCGAGCTGGGAACAATTAAGCTTCTGGCTGCCAAGTCTAAGCATAAGTTTTATTCTATGTGTGGGAAGGGTGAGCGACCAACTTCTAAGGCAGAAAGCTCCCCAAGGGCTGGAAGGCCACCAAGTGGCCAGGACAACTAGGGCAATGGCCTGTGGTGACCCAGAACAAGAAGAAAATGCAGAAGCCCCCAAACCTGCTTGATCCCAGGCTCTTCCAAGCCCTGTACTCAGGAACTGTGCCATATAAACCAATGACCACCAGCTGACCAATATTTTTAGCACAGGAGCTCATGGGACAATAACAGGGTATCATACCTTTGGGGGCATACCCAATACCAGCCAACCAGCTACATACCTCACTCATTCTCTCATGCAAGACCCCTAAGAATTAAGCATTATGGTCATCACCCCACTTCCCAGAGGCAGAAACTGAGTCATGGGAGAGAAGTCACTGTTCACAGTCTAAAAGTAACTGGGACAGAATAGATTGAACCCGAGGCCATGCTTTTTTTTTACATTAAAAAAGAAATTATGGGGCTGGATTGGTGGCTCAGTGGTTAAGTGCATTTACCGCTCTTGCAGAGGACCCAGATTCAGTTCCCAGCAACAATGTGGCAGCTATGAGCTGTTAACTCCAGCTCCAAGGGATTTGATACCTCTGGCCTCTGCAAGCACCTACATCCTTGTGGTGCACATAAACTCATATAGGTATATACACATTAAAACAATAAAATATAATAGGTAGACAGACATACAGACAGATCAATAGATAGACAGGTAGATGGAGGCTCATGTAGCCCAGGCTGGCCTTAAATTCAGTATGCAACCAAGGGTGACTTTGAACCTCTGATCCTCCTGACTCCACTTCCAAGCCTTAGGATTACAACATGTATACCACATCTGGTTTATGAGGTGCTGGGGATTGAACCCAGAGCTTCAAGCACTCTAAGCAAACACTCTACCAACTGAGATATATCCCCAATCCTGTTTTTAATTGTAAAATGATACCTACAACTTTGATGTTTTGGGAATACATGTGAATAAAAGTGAAGGTCTTTTCTCTTTGCTTCTTCAGTTTTTAGAATATCTCGGGGGTGGGGGTGGCTGTCCCTGAACCTCTCAGCTCCTCTCAGCCCTTAGCCTGGTGGTTCTCAACCTTCCTGATGCTGTTACCTTCTAAAACAGTTCCTCATGTTATGGTGACCCCCAACCATAAAATTATTCTCATTGCTACTTCATAACTGTAATTTTGCTACTGTTATGAATTGCAATGTAAATATCTGATTTGTGAGATATCTGATATGCAACCCCCAAAGGGGTCACAACCCATAGGTTGAGAACAACTGCCTTAGCCCCTCCCAGGGAACTTGCCAAAGTGAATCCCAGGGAGTTGGTCACATCATCCCTAAATGTTCTTGTAGAGAAAAAATTCCACAAGGTCTCTCTATTTAAAACAAACCCTCAATGACTATATTACCATGCCTAAAAATGTCAACCATCCCATCATTACATATCCTGCCAGCCTTTGGATTTCTATGATGGTCTCCCAACCAATTCCTGCTCCTGGATGGTTTATATATTCCCAGATGTAGATGAAGGCCACCCAGTTGCTGTTGGTTACAGGTTTGAGTTTAAAGTCTCCATTGATCTTAGAGGCTCCCCTCCCTCTCTCCCTCTCCCTTTCTCTCTCCCCCCCCCCACCTCTCGTGATTTATTTGGCAAAGAAACTTAGTCATTCATCCAATGAATTTTCCACAGGCCTGGATTTTGCTGATTGCCTCCCTATGGGGTCATTTAACACGTTCCTCTGAGAACTACATCTTCAGTAAATTGGAATGTAGAGCTAGCAGCCAATTGGATTCAAGTTTGTTTGATTACCTTTTTGGCAGGGAGGTGGGGGTCCCCAAATTGTGCTGTGTGTTGACATCAGAAGGTGCAAAGTTTGATTGTCTCTTTAATTGTGAACTTGGTGGCCATGGACAGCCCTGGTAGGGTTTGTGATTTTAATAGGAGCTACAAAATGAGGGTGGAAAAATGCTGTCATTTCTTCTTGATTAGCTGAAATGCCTTCAGGAAGGAAGAAAGGAGAGGAGAGAGAGCAAAAGAGGGAGGGAAGTCAAGAACAGGAAGGAAGGAAGATGATGTTTCCCTTTGTCAGTTTTCTACTACATTAGGAAAAATTTAAAACTCCATTCTTTTCCATGGCCTCTCAAGCCTCAGCATTATAAAGTAGTTCCCTAGCATTTTCTAAGGCAACAGTTAAATTGAGGTTGGAGGAGCTGTCTTTGGCTCCATTTTGCTTTTAGTGATGTCGTTATGTACTTAAGAATATTTAAACACATCTGCTATGCTCCAATCCACTGCAGTTATTATCCTTATTATTGCCAAATGATCACTGGTCCCTTCAAGTTGGCTCCTGAGTCTTTTTCAACATGGTCCCAGGAGTCTCCCGTGGCTGCCTGGCTGGCTGGGATGACAAGATACTTCAAGCTATATAAATGTATATAAAATCTACATACAAATTTTTTCCAGGGTTGGCAGTGCAGGCCTGTAATCCCAGCCATAGGGGAGGTTGAGGCAGAAAATCCACAAGGTCCAGGACTGCCTGAGCTGTGAGTTCAAGGCTGTCCTCAGCTGCTGTCTATCGTTGTATAAAAGAACATGACCAAAAGCAACCTGGGGAGGAAAGGCTTTATGTGGCCTGCAAATATTGACCATAGTCTATCATTGAGGGAAGCCAAAGCAGAACTTGGAAGCAGAAACTGAAGCAGAGGCCATGGAGGAGTGCTGCTTACTGGCTTGCTCTCCATGGCTTGCTCAGCCTGCTTCCTTATACAACTAGGACCTCCTGCCCAAGGGTGACACTGCCCCCAATGAACTGCATTCAGGCCCTCCCACATCAATCATTTACAAAGAAAATGCCCCCACAGATTTTTACTACAAGCCAATCTGATGGAGGCATTGTCTCAATTGAAGTCCCTTCTTCCAATATGACTCAGCTTGTGAGCTTGTGTCAAGTGCGGGAGGGGGGGGGGGGGACACGGGATGGGACGGGACATGACATGGGACTAGGACAAGGCCAAACTGAGCAACTCCATGATACCCTGTCTCAAAATAAAAAGTAGAGAGAGAACTGGGGATGTAGTGCAGTGGTGAGGTGCTTGCCTGGCATATGTGAGTCTCTGGGTTCAATCCCCAGCCCAGAGGAAAATAAAAATCTCTTCACTGTACCCGGGGTCAGACATTTTCCCAAGGAACTCTAGATCTGTTGAGATAGAAATAATAGTTAGATACCGTGATGTGACTACTGGAGTGTTTCTTGTACCAAAGACAGTGTTGTTTCTAGATTCTAATAGTTAGCAAGAAGGAATTTTTTTTTAATAAAATGCACACCAATAGGGCTAGAGACGTGGCTCCGTTGGTAGTGTTTGCCTGGCATGCAGGAAGCCCTGGGTTCCATCTCACAACATCACCATACAGATAACACCTGTAATGCTGCACTCGGGTTGTAGAGGTAGGAGGAGGAGGACCAGAAGTTCAAGGTCACTCTTTGAATTGTGATCCTATTTAGTCTTATCAATAAAAACCAGGAGTCGAATATTGGGGGAAGAACCTGAAAGATCAGAGAAGCAAAGGAGCAGCTAGCAACTTCTTACCTCTCCGGATCCTCAGACTGAAAGGGGGTTGAGATTCCTGTCTCCACCTCCTGATTGTGCTGGGATTAAAGGTGTGAGCCTCCCAAGTGCTAGGATTAAAGGTGTGCACCACCACTGCTGGCCTCTATGGTTAACTAGTGACTAGCTCCTCCCTCTGATCTCCAGGCAGGCTTTATTTATCATAACACAAACAAAATATCATAAAATAACTCTTGTCTACATAGCAAGTTTAAGGATATCCTAGACTGCATAAAATCCTGTCTCAAAAAAAAAAAAAAGGTGCTGGTAATTTCCATTCAGCATCAAGATTGCAAGTTTCCTCAGAAGTCGTTGGTCTTTTGTTTGCAACTTTTTTGTCCACAGTAGAAATCCAGTAAAAATCCAGTTCTTGCAAAGCTTCCTTGGTACCAGCTCCCTCATCCCACAGACACAATAGCTTCTGAACAGCGATGGGAGTGTGAAACTACTGATCAACACCCCCAAATTCTTGGCATCTTTTATAGTCTTGGGTTATAACCCATGAAGGCCACACTTCACACAGCTCTTCTGTGATCTCTTTTGAAGAGTTTCCCTTGCTATAGTTCTCTCACAGCTCAAGACCCTATGAGGTTCATCGGCTTCCTGTGGGTTTTGACTTTTAGGAATTGGGGTTTTTTTTTATTTAATTTCATCATATAATTATGTATAATATTTACATGGTTTCAAAGTCAAATCAACAAAACAAATTTTAAGGAAATCAGCCTTGGCCTGAGGAGATGATTGTCTTGCCATGAAAGCCCAACAACCTGAGTTTACACATGTAAAAATCTGGACACAGTCACCATTCACATCTATAATCTCAACATGCTCTACTAGGAAAAAGGGAGGCAGAGCAAAGAGGATTACCAGAAGCTGGCAGAGCAGCCAGCCTGGCATACACAACAGTGAACAAGAGAGACTGTCTCAGCAAAGGAGCAGGCAAGGATGGACACCTGAGGTTGTCCTCTGAACTCCACGTGGACAGTATAGCATGCTCAAACCCGTACTCACATTTGTACACATACACACAGAAAAAAAGGGAGGGAGGGAGGAAGGGAGGGTGGGAGGAAGGGAGGGAGGGAGGGAGAGAGAGAGGGAGGGAGGGAGGGAGGGAGGGGAAGGGAAGGGAAGGGAAGGGAAGGGAAGGGAAGGGAAGGGAAGGGAAAGGAAGGGAAAGGAAGGGAAAGGAAGGGAAAGGAAGGGAAGGGAGGAAGGGAAGGAAGGGAAGGAAGGGAAGGAAGAAAGAAAGAAGACAGGCAGGCAGGCTGCTCTGTGAATTCATCTATGGATTAACTCATTGATTATATGAGAGCATTTATTAGTAAATCACCTCCCAATGATTAGGCCCACAAGCCAGGAACCAAGTCTTCAATTCATGAGCCTTTGGACAGGAGGGTTGGGGTACTTTATCTCCAAACCATAACTCCCAGAAATCTGGGGAACTTTGTGATCCTATGGTTCTATAACCCCCCACACACAAGATGTGTATTTGATGAAGCAGTCTCGGAATGCCATACCCTGCTGCCATTTTGGGTCTCGGGGTGAAGCTAGAGGGAAAAGTTAATATGGTTGGTCCTTAGACTACATGTCCATTGCCTTGTACATGTCCCCATGGGTCATTTTTTGTGGGCAAGACCCAGAGATACTATTTTAAGACATCTGTAAAGAAACTCTTTTTTCCTTTATTTTGTTTAAAATGGTAGTGATTATAATTAGCTTAAGCCCAATAAAATAATATTTACCCAAATTTTACACTTGCTGGGGAACACACCACACAATTAATTCCAACAGCATAATTAATTCAAATTTACATTAATTAAATTAAATTAAAACATTAAACTCATTTCTTCATCTACTCCAAGGAAGTTGGGCAATTTAATTGCTATGAAACAAGATAACTGAAATAAAGAGGATATTTAACATACTTATTAAATGCCACTTAGTATTTCTGATTAGTATTTTTAGGGTCTAATTAGTGTCTAATTAACTTGCTATAGGCTATCTTTTCACAATACCAATTAAATTTCAAAACATCCTTTATAAACATCCGGCCCTGAAAAGGAGAAGATTAAGCATTGTTACTTGTGCGAGTTAATCAGGAGACATTGGCGTGGTATTGTTTTATATCTATAAATACCATGCTTATTAAAACTCTTCAAGTGTAGCTTTTCACCATTAATTGCTATTTAATCAACTTCAAATAAATGAGGAAATCTCTGGGACCAGCTGCCATTGTTGGAGACAGATGAAGGGCCCAGAAAACAGGAACAGGAGGTAAGAGTGCAGGAGAGGAGGGGCAGTGCAGGATGAGGGAGAAGAGGCAGGCTGTGGAAGGAAAACACCCATGGAGAATGGAGAGAAAGCAACCAGGTCCAGATGGGGTCTCCTGTCGTCTCCTCACCTCTGGGTGAAATGTAAGATTGACAACCTGACCAGGAACAAATGTGAGACATAGCAATCGACACAGCTGTAACCTATGACCTCAGAGAACCCCATGGGAAAACGAGCCAGTAGGAAAATGGGTAGCGGGGTGGCTTTGTGGATGTGTGACCACCGTTGACACCCAGGACTCCAGGCTTAGACAAGCTTCACCTCGGTGAAGTTCTCTGCTGTAGTCACTTAAAGTTTTAGAACTAAAGGGCCTCTGGTTCCAGTTTTGTGCCCAGTCTCCGGATCATAAAGATGGTTCTGGTAAAATGCCTCCTTTTTGGATAGCTGGGAGAACGGAGTGACAGGTCCCTATGGGAAGCACCTAGTACCATGTCTTTCCTGGAGTCAGAAGCCAAGATACCCAGAGCATGTATGTGCACAGGAGTAACCTGTCTTGTCTCTCTCTTCCCTGGGATGAGTGGCCACAGGAACAATGTCCCGTGACCTAACCTGTGGGAGGGAGCTTCACTTTTTCTAGAACATTCTTCTGGTTTCTCCTCAGCTGATTGCCTGGGAGCCAACACAAGAAGAGGAGGTTACCATGGTGACTGCCCGGCCCAACTTTCAAGACAGCATCCATGTGGGCTTCATGTCCGGTCTAAAAAAATTCACAGAGTACTTCACGTCGGTGCTATGCTTCACCACACCAGGAGATGGGCCTCGAAGCAGCCCCCAGCTGGTGCGCACCCATGAGGATGGTAGGTGCCATGGGCCTCAGCCCTACCCCCAGCTCTATTCCCACCCACCAACCCAGGCCCTTGGGAAGTCCCTGGGCATCCTGGAACACAGCAGCCACCCTACATAGGGTGGCCATGCTCTGACTCTAATGGGCACTGGTGGGTGGGGGACACTTTTGGGAACAGTGCCTGGGCCTGTGGGACACCTGAGCTTCAATGACATCCTGGACACCTCACTGAAGGTCAGCTGGCAGGAGCCTGGAGAGAAGAATGGCATCCTGACAGGTAGGCATGATGATGCACCTGAGCCCAAGGGTGGGACAGTCGGGACTGGGGTTTTCAGCTAGTCTGTCCCCTGCCTGCAGTCAGACCTCCCCACTGAGCCACACTCTCAACTCTCAGTTTTGCCCTTTCAATATGCAGCACCTCTCAGGGCTCCTGCCCCAGCTCTGCAGGACCTCAGGGTTTTGATGACCTTAAGGGTCTGTCATAATATGTCGTTCTCTCTGCCTGCCATCCCTGCCCACAAGGGACATCCCACTGAGACTCCGCCTGGGCCCTAGCATGACACCAGCAGCTCCTAGCTCCTTTGGTGCCTCTGCTCCTGGAGTGAACCAAATCACCACACTACAGAAGGAATGAGAATTGGAACAAGGGTCAGGGTCAATGCACAGTCTCAACCCAGCTCATGCTGCCACTGTGGACTCTTGCCAGGGTACCGGATCTCCTGGGAAGAGTACAATAGAACCAATACCCGTGTGACCCACTACCTGCCCAACGTAACCCTAGAGTACAGGGTCACAGGCCTCACCGCACTCACTACCTACACTATCGAGGTGGCCGCTATGACCTCCAAGGGCCAGGGCCAGGTGTCGGCCTCCACCATCTCATCTGGTGTGCCTCCAGGTGAGTGCCTCTGATCAGAATTCTTGTCTCTGCTCTACTAAGCAGCACTCATTCTTAGAGGGATCCATCTATCATTCTGGTTTGTTGGCTAGTTGGTTGGTTGGTTGGTTGGTTGCTGATAGGTTGGTTTGTTGGTTAGTTGGTTGGTTGGTGGCTGATTGGTATGCTAATGGTTGGTTGGTAGTTGGTTGGTGGTTGGTTGATTGGTGAGTTGCTGGTTGGTTGGTTGGTTGGCTGGTTGGTTGATTGGTGGGTTGGTGGTTGGTCAGTTGGTGGTTGATAGGTTGATTTGTTGATTGGTTAGTTGGTTGGTGGTTGATAAGTTGGTTGGTTTGTTGATTGGTTTATTGGTTGGTTGGTTAGTAGTTGAGTGGTTGGTTTGTTGGTTGGTTGGTTGGTTGGTTGGTGGTTGGTTAATTGGTGGGTTGGTGGTTGGTTGGTTGGTTGGTTGGTGGTTGATAGGTTGGTTTGTTGATTGGTTGGTTGGTGGTTGATAGGTTGGTTTGTTAGTGGTTACTTGATTGGTGGTTTGGTGGTTGTTTGGTTGATTAGTGGGGTTGGTAGTTGGTTGGTGAGTTGGTTGGTGGGTTGGTGGTGGATTGGTTGGTGGGTTGATGATTGGTTGGATGGTTGGTTGATTGGTTGCTGATTGACTGGTAGTTTGTTGGTGGTCAGTTAGTTGGTTTGTTAATAGTTGGTTAGTTGGTTAGTTGGTTGGTTGGTGGGTTGATGGTTGGTTGGCTGGTGGTTGGTTGGGTTTTTTTTTATCTAGAGTTTCAGTCTATAGCTCAGGCCACCATTGAATTCACTATAGTCCCATTATATAATCCACATTGGACTACAGATCGTGGACAGACTTATTGTGTGTGGTTGAACAAGATGGGAATAATCTCAGCCCCAAACATAAACACTAAACATGTCAGGCATCACCTCTGGGCCTTGGTTTCCCCATTTGTACACATACAAAGTTGGACCAGATCAACATGTGCTCCTATCCATATCAGAAAGGCTGTACCTGGATGACCCAGTCAGATTGCCTGGGCTCACCCACTGGGGTGGCCAAGGCACCTCAGACTCCTTCAACTCCCAGTGACAACATCAGGTAGATATCTGTATGGGACTTCCCAGGCCTAAAGTGATAGGCTTTCTATACTTCCTCAATGCAGGTCCCTGCTCTATGTGGTCATTACTGTCACCATTATTCTGAGACATAGAGAGGGAGGTAGATGGCTGTGTCGGTAGCTCCCCTTGATACTGTGACAACATGCCTGGAAAAGCAACTTAGAGAAGGAAGGGTTTAGTTTGGCTCACAGTTCAAGGGTACAACTGTCATGGTGTGAAAGTCACTTCAGGAGGAGCTCATAGCTGGTGACATTGCATCTGGAAGGAGGCAGGGGCACAATGCTGGTGGTCTTCAGCCTGTAGAATGATGCCACCTGCAGGTAGGGCGGGTTTTCCCACCCATCCCTACCCTACCCCCACTCCACACCCAACCTAGAAACTCCCTCGTATTCTCTGAGGCTTGTCTCCATGATGGTCCTAAACTCTGTCAATTTAACTGTCAGAGTTGCTCAAAGAAACAGTCTGTAGTGGAAGAGATGGAAGAGGTAGATTCAAACTGACATGTTCAGATGGTTTGTTTATCTGTTTGTTTGTTTTGTTGGTTGATTGGGTTTTTGATACAGGGGCTCACTGTATAGCTTAGGTTGGCCTGGACTCATTATGTACCCAAAGCTAGCTTCAAACACACTACAGAATCTACATTCTTTCTGTCCATCTTGAGCCCCAACAACTCCTGAGTTCCTGGTTGGAAAAAGAGAAGCTGCCTCCTGTCTGCCCCAACCTCAGCCCTTCTCATCTCCCAGCCATCCCTAGATATGGAGGGCTGTAGCATCGTGTGGTTGGAGACAGTTCTGATCCATATGCTTGTGCTGAGCCTAGCTTGCTTTGTGCAGCTTTGTGGGTATTTTGCTTATTGCCAAAACTTCCGAGGGAAGCCCCTGGCATGTAGAACTCCAGGGTGTCTCTACCCTCAGATCTGTCCCACCTCCCAGTATGAATGTGGTACCTGTAAGACACAGTGTCACAGATAGGCTTTGGCTGCACTTCTGTGATGTCGCCAAGAACAGCAAACTACTCAGGCTCCTTCCTGCTGCAGAGTCCTGTTCCAGGGGGAGCCACCCTCTTACTTTTTCTACCCTCTTCTCCCTCCCTAGAGCTCCCAGGGGCACCCACCAACCTGGGCATTTCCAACATTGGCCCACGGTCTGTGACCTTGCAATTCAGGCCTGGCTACGACGGGAAGACATCCATCTCCCGCTGGGTGGTGGAGGCTCAGGTAAAGCCTGCTAGAGGGGACCCAGACTCCTCCCCAGGCAGTCTCAGGCAGCCCTATGAAGATCCTGTAAAGGGTGGGGGACCCATTGAAGCTACAGGTACCTGGCATATCAGCTGGTCTTAGAGTCAGGCATAAAAATGTGTTTCTCTCCGGCCTGCTGTGAGGTCCTAATGCAGGAGGACTCAGAGCCACCCCACAGTAAGTTGTGGCTTTTAGACTAAGACCTTCCCTGGGTGGGGATGATGCCTACCAGGAGCTGGGACTCAGAGCATCCCACTTGAGCACAGCAAGTTGGACAGGCCTTAGGTTCCCTTTTCTAGGTGGGCGTGATCGGGGAGGGAGAGGAATGGTTGCTGATCTACCAACTCAGCAATGAGCCTGATGCACGCTCCATGGAGGTACCAGACCTCAACCCCTTCACCTACTACAGGTGAGGCACAGGTGGAAGGGGCGGGGAGGGGAACTGGCAACCTCCTCCATACCTTGCTCATTCCTTCTCTCCCACCCCAGCTTCCGCATGCGCCAAGTAAACATTGTCGGCACCAGCCCACCCAGTCAACCTTCTAGAAAGATCCAGACCCTCCAGGCACCCCCAGACATGGCCCCGGCCAATGTGACTCTACGCACAGCCAGTGAGACCAGCTTGTGGCTCCGATGGATGGTGAGGCTCCCTCAGGAACAGTGGGATGGGATAGTCACAGGACTATGCACAACCTGTACCAGTGTGATGACCTCAAAGAGGTCACTGATTGAATATCTATATAATTCTTCCTATTTATTTGGGATGGGGCAGGTGATGCTGTCTTGTTTGGGTTTTTAATATTTTTAAATTTCTTCCTTACTAACCTGAAAGGTGCCCAATAGTTAATTGTGGCTAAAGGAGAGGAAAGAGCTAGAAGATACTTTGTATGAGTTGGGGAGATAACCCAGTTATAAAGTACTTGTTGTACACACATGAGGACCTGAGTTCCATCTCCAGCATCAACCTTAAAATCCAGGCATGTTAGCGCGTGCTTAGAATATCAGTGCTGGGGAGGCAGAGACAGGAGGATCCCTGGGGCTCCATGGCCAGCCAGCCTCTCCTAGTTGCCCAGTTGCAGGCCAGTGAGGGACTCTTGTCTCAAAAAATAATTGAACACAATGGAAGCTGGTTGTTGGTGGCACAGACTTTTAATCCCAGCCTCAGGATTAAAGGTGTGGATCTTTGTGAGTTTAAGTCCAGCCTGGTCTACATAGTGAGTTCCAGGCCAGCCATGGATACCCAGTGAGACCCTGCCTGAAAATAACAAAAATAAAAGATAAAAAACCAAAGTGGATGACACCTGAGAAATGACACCCAAGTTTGTCCTCTGGCTTCTATACACACACACATACACACCTACACACACTTGGGGTGGGAAGGGGGAGGAATGTTGCTGATTAGAAGTATTGCCAGATGCCAAGCATCCTAAACTTCCTGTCCCATTGAACCCTCTCAGGAATGTTGAGAGGGACACAGTCCTTTTCTGATTTGCAGCTGAGAACATGAAGGCTCAGAGAGGTTAGAAACATGCCCATGGGCATACAGCAGCCATGAGATGGACCCAGGATTTAGAAAGGGTCCATCTGCTGCTGTGGTGGAGGCTGGGACCAGGCTGGTCCCACAGGTCAGGGCTGTACATTGAAGGTCTTGACAATGGTTGACCTGCAGGAAGTAGCTTGCTGATGCGCTGTGGCTTCCTCCCGACTCGGGTGCCGGTTCTAGGTGCTTTCTTCAGAGCCTGTCTTTAGATGTTCTCATTAAACCACAGCAGCAGAGTGAGGCTAGTCCCCATTTTGCATAGAAAGGAACTAAGGCAGAAAGAGATCACATCACCTCCCTAGGACCCCCACATTCCCTGAGTTAGCAGCATGAGACTGAGCCCCCAAATCCACAACACAGGCCACTGAGCACATTGTCCTCTCACTACCAGGAACCAAAAAACTGTGCCCCTCAGGCCACCTTGGGACAGCACGCCTCAGCAGGAGTCCCAGGCAGCAGTCCTAGAAACCTGTGGAGTAAATGAGAATAATTCCGAGAGTCATGAATGAGAGAGATGGCAACTGGCACCCTGTGCTCCTTGGGAGCCCCAGAACCTTTGCAAAGCAAGAGCCTGTTTGATGGCACCCACGGCCCCTCTTACCACACAGCCTCCAAGAGAGAGCACTCATGGGTTATGTAAACTAATGCATACCCCTGCACCATGGGGTCATGCTGCCATGTGCGACAGTGTGGCAGAGTCTGGCAGGAGCTGGTGGCTATGGGGGGAATTGGCACCATGAGCCCCCAACAGACACTGGTTATTAGTGATGGCTCCTCTTCAGGTGGCAAGCACTGAGTAATACTTTGGGGCCAGCCCAGTGGACCAGGGCATTGTGAGTGTGTAAGTGGGACATGTAGCCTCTTATGACCTCAACTTCAACTCTTTATTATCCCCTACCAGCTGATATCACACACACACACACACACACACACACACACACACACACTCACTCACCACTTACTGAAGTTAGAGAGTGGGTTACTGGGGTGTGGGGAGGGGCAGGGAAGTCGGCGTCTGTGCCATGCAGCCGCGTGGCTCGTAATAGTGCATGGCCCATTACCTCTCCTTAGCTGGTAGGGAAGTCTCATGCCAGGCCCATCTCAGCCTCTTATGCCCATCCATTTCTGTTTTAATTATCTCTAGCTCCTGTCAGTGTCTGTAGAGGGAATTGGAGGAGAGAGAAGGGTGAGGGAGGGGCTGGGAAGGAATTGGATAAGGTAGGTTGGAAAGTGATGCACTGTGGATTGTGGGCATTTGGAGCCCTGGGGAGGTAGAATGGAGGGAGGAGACTGCAGGCACACCAGCTTCAGAGGAGTAGAAGCCAGGTTCTCAGCTGATGTCTGCTTCAGGCCAAAGGCCCCTCTCCACCACCTACCAACATTGCCAGATTCATCCAACCTTGAACCAGCAAGCAGGACCCCTCCAACTGAGCTCTATGAACTTGGAAAAGAACCTACCTTTTCTCTTTGGTGAGACTCTAACCAGTAAGAGAAAGATCAACTCCAGCAGGAGAGACTAAGTTTTGCTGGATAGCAGGACTTCCTGGCAGTGACATGCATCCTGTCTATATGAGGATGCCTTCACCCTAGGCTCCCTCCTCCAAAGGGCAGCCTGAGCAGAGACCAGGTGTTGTAGGCAATTAACAAAGTGTTTGTTGACAGCCTGAGTAAGGGGGTTAAACAGGAAGACAGCCAGAGCCAAAGGGCCCTGCTAATCAGCACACTGGGCAGACAGGTTTTGAGCCTGCTGGGAAGGACCAGCCTCGGGGCAAGGTCATTAGTCAGCCTTGTGTATGATGAACAAAGGTGCTGCTTCTCATGGAAGTCCAATGGGAAGAGATGGAAAGAGAGACATGGAAGCAGTGTTACTTAGGGATAGCACCTCTTTGGGGTACTGGCTGCTCAACTGGTGGGTGGGAAAGAAGGGAATGTAGAGGGGTCTCCCCCCTAGCCCTCATCTCTCTGCCCCTGCTTTACCCCAGCCCCTCCCAGAAATGGAATACAATGGCAACCCTGAGTCGGTGGGCTACAAGATCAAGTACAGCCGGTCTGACGGCCACGGCAAGACCCTGAGCCACATGGTACAAGACCGTGTGGAGCGGGAATACACCATCGAGGACCTGGAGGAGTGGACAGAGTACCGAGTCCAGGTCCAGGCCTTCAACGCCATCGGGAGCGGGCCCTGGAGCCAGGCAGTGGTGGGCAGAACCAGGGAGTCAGGTACCACTGCCCTTCTTCAGGGACCACCCAAGAGCAGGCCACACTGCAGCCATTTCTACAGATAGCTCAAGCCACTATCCCGTGTTCCACCCATGGCAGAGCACCCTGCCACACCTCTAGCCCCCCAGTATTGCCTTTCCCTGGGACAGCCCCGACTCTTGGGGAGTCCATGGGATAATGAGGCAGTACTAGCTGTCCAAACAGCCCACCCCACCCCACTGCCCCAACACTCAGCTTTAACCCCAACACCTAACAGAAGGGTTTGATCTTAGAACATTGCAGAAATCTGTCTCTCCTAAGAGCCTAGAAAGGGGTCATCATTCCTAGAATATGAGCCATGATCCACAGACAGCCCTCATTTGTCCCATTTGTGGTTCATTGTCCTGCAGGGTTGTGTGTGTGTGTGTGTGTGTGTGTGTGTGTGTGTGTGTGTGTGTGTGTGTGTTCCTTGACACTTTTTAACTGGCAGGTGTATCTTCTGGCTTCCTTGATCCTCCAGTTCTGCCCTTCTTCACCTTGCTGGATGGGAATGCAAGGTCATCCAAAGTTAGTCTGGAAGCAGGGTAGACTGAATTCCTGAGCTCAAGGCCAGCCAAGCTACATAGTGATACCCTGTCTGAAAAACAGGTGAAGGTAGACAGCAAGATGGCTCAGCCGGTAGAATCATTTGTCATACAAGCCTGATGGCCTGAGTTGGATCCCCAGAATACATACAAGGGTGAAAAGAGAATCAATTAACTCTGCAGTGTTGTCCTCCAGATACACACACACTGGGGCATGCACACACTCCCTCCACACCCACCACAGGCTCACACAATAATATTAATAATAATAATAATTTTTAAAAGTTAATGAGCAGGAAAAAAATGAGAGAGGCTGGACTGAGGATGTAATTCATTTGGTAGAGTGCTTGCCTAGCATGCCCTAGATTGCATCTCCAGCATAAACTAGACATGGTAATTGAAACCAGTAACCCCAGCACTTGGGAGTTAGAGGCAGGAGGATTGGACATTCAAGATCATTCCTGACAGCATAGTGAATTCAAAGCCAGTACATGAGACCTTGTCTCACACCTTACATCCCCAGAAACGAAAGAGGGAGGAAAAGCTGACCCCAGAAATCACATCTACAACATCCCCAAACCATCATAGGATCATTTGTAGCTGTGTTCTGCATGGGCTGTCTTTTCTCCCATGGAACTGGTGACATGGAGCTGGCTCCTCGGTTGGCCCAGCATCTTGCTCCACTTCCCACCACTGCAGGGCTGTCTTTGAGTCCTTATTCCCCCTCTTCACCCCTCATTCCCACAGTGCCATCCTCAGGTCCCACCAATGTGTCAGCTCTGGCCACCACCTCTAGCAGCATGCTGGTTCGCTGGAGCGAGATCCCAGAAGCAGATCGCAATGGCCTTGTGCTGGGCTACAAGGTAGGTCTTGGGATCAATGGGGATGTGTAGCACCATCTTCCCCAGGCCCCTCATCCAAGGTGACCTGTCCTTCTCTTCTTTCCTATGGGTCTCTGCCTCACAGAGGAGGCACAGGGTATCTGCCTAGCCTCCCATCCAGCAGTAACCATAGCAACCAGGAAGTCCTCCCTTAGGGGTAGGGAGATAGCCAGTAAGTGACAAGGTCCTTCAGAATGCTTCCTCTTTCAGGAGGCTGGGCTAGAAGCCCCAGATCTTATCCTCAGCTCTAAGAGAGCCAGTCCAGTTTCTGTGATCTTCTAAAATACCTTTCCAAACTGTTCTGGGTCATGTGACCTTGTGGCCATGTGGCCATATGGCCTAGCCCTGGCCTAAAAGGTGAGAATCGTAAGATAATGTCACATCTCTGTCACTACTCCCTTGTGGACCTACTAGCTGTACAGCCAAGTCTCCCCTTGTGTCTTAAGCCTTCCAAGATCAGTAGCTTTGCAACTGACCCTTTGGGGCCAAGCCCTTCCAAGGAGCCCAGTGTGCCTGCCCCATGCCCCATCCACTCCTGGAAAAGACTCCAGACAGAGTCTGGCAGGACCAGACCAGTGCTAAGGTCCTGGTCTGTGTTGGCAACGGCAGGTGAGGTACAAGGAGAAGGACTCGGACTCCCAGCCCCGGTTCTGGCTGGTAGAAGGCAACTCATCTCGCAGTGCCCAGCTCACGGGCCTGGGCAAGTATGTGCTGTACGAGGTCCAGGTTCTGGCCTTCACACGCATTGGTGACGGCAGCCCCAGCCACCCTCCCATCCTGGAGCGGACACTAGATGACGGTAAGTCTACATACATCCCAGTGAGCCCAGAGGGCCCATCCCTCATACCCTGTCCCACAAGGATCCCCAGTCTCAGGCTCTTCCTATGGAAAATGGGGTCATTTGAGGGTACCAACCCACTGCAAGAGGATGATATTCATAGCCAGTAAGGGAAAATGGGGGGAAAGGACCAGGTGAGGACCATGGGATATCTCATGGCCCCTCTGTAGCACAACTAAATAGTACAAAGATTTGGTGTTGGTTTTTATTTTGTTTTCACCTGGGGCAGATCTTGCTTTGAGCACAATCTATGAGAGAGAAAGTCTTAATTCCTGGGCCTGAGCCTCCTTCCTGTATGCAAGAGTGACACCACCAGGGCTCTGAATACTGCAGATCAGGCTGACAGAGGCCTCTACCCCTCCACCCTCCTACACACAGCAAAATGGCCTGCCCACCACAAACATTTGCAAGGCCCAGACAAGTTCGGAAGGAAGCCCCAATACCATATGTCTGTATAGTCTCACTATAAATCAAGCTAATGAGCTGTTAAATTAAATATGTTCTATCCTCCTGCCTTGACAAATATACCCACATAATGACCTAGAAGGCCAAGTCGGAGTTTACACATCTCATCTCCTTGACATTCTGGGCTGGAATGGAGTGTCACAGGAGGAGTGCCCCCCCACCCACCCCCACCTCACCCCCGTCACTAGGACCTTCCTCACTGTCCTCATCCATGCTGTTCAGGCTCCAGCCACCACCCCCAAACAGCTTTCCCTCAGCCATTCCCAGGGCACATAGGAGATAGATCTGGGGAACAAGCCCACTCAGAGTCCAGGGGTACCCTTGGGACCCCCTGGGTTTTTAAACGCCAGGATTCCAGAGCCCAGTATGGAGGATTCCTGCAGGCTCACTATGAGCACTTTCTAATCCAAAGCACAGACCAGGCTAGGGTCTTCAAGGCCCTGGGTGAATGGAAGAAGCCCTGCCGGAGGCCTGGGGATCATTCCAGCACAGATTTAAAAGCCAGTAAAAATTAGAAAGCCAAGAACTCCATGCCCATTCCAAGAGCCCATGAATGGACACATGGAGCCCAAGGAAATTAGAGTCTTGGGCCCCTCACCAAATAACTAAAGCCTGTTTGAGGGGTACACACACCTCATCTCACCTTCTAGGTTCTGTAAGACGACCCTGATTTTGAGGATAGATACTGTTTTGTGATCATTTGCTCAGAGGTATACTGTACATGAATTCAGTAAGCCAAGAGGCCGAGAGATTTCCCCTCCCTCACTAAGCTAATGAATTACTGCCTACCCGCGTCCCCCCTCACCAGAGCTCAGCTGGGCCTGGACTGGGTTTGGGATGGAACAGCAGCCTCACCTTCTCCCTTCTGTCTCCTCCAGTCCCAGGCCCACCCATGGGCATCCTGTTTCCAGAGGTGAGAACCACGTCCGTGCGGCTCATCTGGCAGCCCCCTGCAGCCCCCAATGGTATCATCCTGGGTAAGGCTGCACCCTTTCCTGTGCCCTTCCTAGGAAGGAAAGAGGAAGTGGCAGGATGGGTAAAGGAAGCAGAGATGGGACAGGCCTGAGAAGTGTCCTCAGCCCCTGAGGAGTAGGATCATAAGTCAGTTATGGTGTTCACACCTGTAACCCCAGCACGTGAGAGGCAGAGGCGAGAGGATGGGGAGTTCAAGGCTGTCCTCTGATGCCAGCAGACTTGAGGCCAGTCTGGGCTACGTGACACCGGGTTTACTAGTTACAGAACACCATGAGCAAAAACAGAGTTTATTTGGGCTTACAGTTCCTGAGGGGTGGGAGTCCATCAGAGAGGGGAGGGAGGCAGGGTGGCAAATGGCAGGCTTAGTGACAGAAGAGGAAGCTGAGAGATCACATCTTTAACAGGAAGCACAAAGCAGAGAGTGAGGATGGGAAGTAGAGTGAGGCTCTATCACCTCAAAGTGATGTACCTCCTCCAGCAAGGCCACACCTCCTAAACATCCCCAAACAGTGCCACCCCCTGAGGAGCAAGTGTTCAAATACCCAAGCTTTCTCAACCCACCACACCACCTCAAAAAAAATAAAAAATGAACAAACAGAAATCTGCAGAGCCAAGAGTGATGATGTGTACATTGTGCAATCCCAGCTCGCAAAAGGGAAAGGCAAGGGGTGTGCTGCAAATTTGAGGCCAGACTGGTCAATATAGCAAGTTTTAGCTCAGCAAGATATGCAGATCAGGACCCTCTCTCAAAGTGATGGTGCTGGAGCTGGTGCTGGTGATGAGGGTGATGATGGGGTGGTAGTCATGGTGATGATGATGATGATGATGATGATGATGATGATGATGATAAATCTTGCCCTTCATCCTCACTTCTTTTCATGTTGTTGTGATAAAATACCCTAGCAAAAGCAACTGAAGGGAGAGAGGACTCATTTGGCTCACAATTCCAGGTCAGAGCCTGTCATTGTCAGAAGTGGCAGCCTCAAGGAGCTAGTCACATCACAGTCACAGTCAAGAGCAGAGCAATGAACCAGTGCATGCTCGCACACAGCTGGCCCTCCCCTACCCACGGAGTGTCTACAATCGAGATAGGTCTTCCCAAAGCAGTTAATGTAATCAAGACAGTCCCTCACAGGAACTCCCAGAAACCTGCCTCCTAGGTGAAGAGTTGTCAAGTAACCCCGGCCATCAGCCTTGTTTCTCCTGATGGAACTCTGAGCCCATCACAGTATCTGCAGGAGAGCAAGGTCAAGGTGTAGCTCTCTTAAGAACTGTGCATTGCCTTTATCCTTCCCAGTGCCTCTAGCTGGTCCCTTTCCAGCTTTCCATCTAGTAAATTTTGGCCAAGCAAGATTCCCTCAACATTCATACACACATGTAAACACACACACACACACAAAGGCTTGAGGAGTTCTAGGCCAGCCTATACAGCCTAGCAAGGAGACCTTGTCATAATAATAATAATAATAATAATAATAATAATAATAATAATAATAATAATAAATGATAATAATAATAGTTTTAAAAAGAATGAACTGGTCCTGGAGAGATGAGTCAGTGGTTAAAAGTACTGGTTGCTCTTGCAGAGGACCTAGGTTTGGCTCCCAATGTTCACAACCATCTCTAACTCCAGTTCCAGGGGATCTGATGTCTTCTTCTGACCTTCATAGGTACCAGGCACATGCATGGTACATATAGGTGCATATAGGCAAAACATTCATACAAATAAAATAATTTTGTAAATTTTTAATTAAATTAAATAAACTCCTGAACACGCACACCAAAGGTGCCTCTCTCTTGGGCTTGCACACTAGTCCTGAGGGAATGGCACATTACCTGAGAAGATAACATGATGGAGGATGGCAAGTCCTTTAGACTAGAAAGCCTTGGGCTTGGTGCTTCAGAGCCCCCACTAGCTAACAGGTGACTTGGCTTCTCTCATCCTCCCATGGACTAATCGAGGGGTCTAAGACACGATGCACTGAACTCCTTACCCCACCAAAGTCCACATCCCTCACCCACAGCGGCAGGTGTAAAGGTGACCAGAAGAGTATCACATAGCCAAACGAGGGCCAGGGAGGCATGACTGCACACTACACATGCTGCTGAGCCACGTAGGGGTGGACCAGGCCTCTTACAGGGCACTGGGACTGCTTGCTCTGCTGTCCATCATGGCCCTTTGCCTTTCTTCCCCACAGCCTACCAGATCACACACCGGCTCAATGCCACGACAGCCAACACCGCCACAGTAGAGGTCCTGGCACCCAGTGCCCGCCAGTACATGGCCACAGGCCTCAAGCCAGAGTCTGTCTACCTGTTCCGTATCACAGCCCAGACCCGAAAAGGCTGGGGAGAGGCTGCTGAAGCCTTGGTGGTGACCACAGAGAAGAGAGGTAACTGCCCATGGGGCTGGGGCTGGGGGGCTGGGAGCTGAGAAGAGGGGCTCTGTAGCCCACCCAGGGGCTTAGAATCCCTCCTAGTGGGTGACTGGGATAAGCAGTCAGGAGCCATGTTGCTTTAGTCTACAGTAGAGAACAGGCTCCAATATTGGAGTCAAGGTCAGTGAAAGATCATGCCATCTTACAAAATTGAACTGGGATTTCCCAGGATCCTACTCTACTCTGGGTTTCTAAAAGACAGGTGGAGGCTGAGGCATAGCTCAATGGAAAGGGTGCTTGCCTGGCATGCATGAAGCCCTGGGTTCAAATCCCAGCACTGCATAAACCAGATGTGGTGATTCATGCCTACAATCCTAGCACTTGAGAGATCCAAGTAGGAAAATCGGGAGTTTTAGGTCATCCTCAACTACATAGCAAGTTTGAGGCCCACCTAGGATACATGAGACACTGTCAAAAAATAAATAAAAATGAATAATACTAAAGAGATGGTTGATGACCATCCCCCACCCAACAATCCCCTTCTAGCCTTGTTCTGCTAGGCTAGAGCCTGGAGTCTAGGCTACCACTACCTTACTGCCCTGAGCAGGCACCTTGACTGAGAGTGGGTTCCCTAGATTCAAGCCTGAGCCCCCAAATGGTTAAAGGTGATGTTAGAAAACGTTCCCAAGGGGGGAAAAACAGTAAGACAGTGGATTGCCTCCAAGGACTTCTTTGCTCTTAGGGTATGTGGGGCAATATCTGTATACCTCTGGGTTACCCTAGTTGGGGAAAGATGTTCCTGGCATTGAGCAGGTTGAGGGGAGGGGCTCTATAAAGCATCCTGCAGTCACAAAGCAGCCCCACCACCAAGAAGCGTCAAGGCCAAGAACACTGAGGCTTGGAAGCCTGTCATTTGGGGTAGGAAAGTAGCTAATGAAAGGGGGAAGTGGAGCAGGGGGATGGTGGGAATGAATTCCCACAGGGAAGCATGGCTCACTCCCACTCAGTCAGGCACAATTCAGATCCCATCTCTGTCACTAGCAGAAGCAAATGTGTCAACTCCTCTGTCAGGGGCTGTCATGAGCGACATGACTCTCCAGGCACCCAGGGCTCTGGAATCTGAGGGCAGGTCTCACCTGAGGACTCATGTGTTGACTGCTGGCAGAAACCATACAAGGCTCACAAATGTGCAAGTGAGATAGAGAAGAGGTGTCTGCCCCAAGTTCAGGACACTACCTCCCTGCCCTTGAGAAAGGACACTACCACCCTGCTCAGGCTACACTGTCTCACCTGTTCCCTGCCCTGTCTCCCAGACCGCCCACAGCCCCCTAGCAAGCCTGTGGTGCAGCAGGAAAATGTGAAGGCACGCAGCGTGTTGCTGTCCTGGGAGCCAGGCAGCGATGGACTCTCCCCAGTACGCTACTACACCATCCAGACTCGTGAACTGCCCAGCGGCAGGTGGGCGCTGCACTCAGCCTCTGTGAGCCACAATGCCTCTGCGTTCACTGTGGACAGGTAAGGTGTCCCCTTCTCTACTGGAGACAGTACCTCAAGTGATCCTTGCAGGAGGGAGGCGGGCGGTTTCTGAGAGCATCTTCAGCTGGTCACCCAAGCTTTCCTTCACTCACCCCACCATGCACACTCACCCCTTCCAGCTCTCTCCTCCTCCCTGGGAAGCCCATTAAGGCTACCTCTTAATTATCTGTGGAGCCTGCCAGGCCCCCTTAGCGAAGCTTTGCCATCCTTCATTAGCGATTCTCCCGACAGCCTGTGTCCTCCTCCTGTCTCTAATAGGGGTACGAAGCTCCTCTCCAAAACTCTGGCCTCAATCTAATCCCCAGTGGTTATATTTTTTGTATTCCACTCAACGTGACCTGGAACTTGAGCAAGCCTTTCCTCCCCCCTCCCCAAGCCCTGTAAATCAAGAAGAAAGATGTTTATTAGGAAGAAAATGAGGCTCAGAGAGACAACTCACTTTCTCTCTGGGGAATTCCACCCCTACCCCACCCCCCCAAATTGTAACTTTAGGAAAGGAAGTACAGCTTTCAGGGGACCATGCATGCGATTGTGTGGAGAGGGAGGTATGAATGTTTTTGGTTTTGGTTTTGGTTATGAGACAAGGTTTCTCTATGTAATAGCCTTGGCTTTCCTGGAACTCATTCTGTAGATCAGGCTGGCCTCGAACTCATAGATATCCCCCTGCCTCTGCCTCCCGAGTGCTGGGATTAAAGGCATGGACTGGTGGCTTTATTCAAGCTGCCCAGCGTGAATGTTTTCACGGCCACCAAAGCATGGGTAAACATGAGCCCGGAGAAGTGTGGCTCATCATTACAATGAAAGACAGCCTGAGCAGGGATGTATGGGGCCTGGCCTGGGCACTCGGCGGCATCTCACTGGGCCTGTCCCTAGGCTTCATGTTTCCATCTGCCTGGCATGTCAGCACCCGTGGCTCCCCTCTTTCAGCAGGGATAGGTAGGACCCCACTGTGGAAGTGTTAGGGGACCAGGTCTTGAGGGACACTGTGTCAGACTTGTCATCACTGTGACAGACTCCTGGAGGAAGCAACTTAAGGGGGAAGGCTTGTTTGGGGACACAGCCTTAGAGGTTTCAGCCTGAAGCCAGCTGGGTCTGTGACTTTGGTCACAGTGAAAGGAGCATGTGACAGAGGCCCATGGTAACCAGGACACAGGACATAAGATATACCCCCTAATGTTCTGTCCTCAGTGATGCACTTCCTCTACCAAGGCCCCAGACAGTCATACCAGTGGGGAACAAATCTTTAACACGAGAGCCCGTGGGGGATCATTCATGTACAAATCATAGTTGACACCTTGGTCATTGGCCCCCAATTCCCTCCACAGACTCAAGCCCTTCACATCCTACAAGTTCCGAGTGAAAGCAACCAATGACATCGGGGACAGCGAGTTCAGTGAGGAGTCAGAGTCGCTGACCACCCTGCAAGCTGGTCAGTGCCACCTCCCTACTTGGGCCTCTGGCTCTTGACCCTGGTTGCTTCCTGGGCAGGAAGTATTCTTCCATGGGAGGGGCCTCTGAGGGTGAGAGAGGGCTCACTAGACCTGCTGGGCCTGTCTTCCTCCAGGCCAGAATGCCTAGAGGTTTGGAACAAAAGGGATTTTGCCTAGGGCTCAGGGTCCCAAACTCAGCCTGAAATTTGAGTGCAATTCTTCTCTGATGTTCCCCCAGCTAGCAGGAAGTGGGAGTAGATGCCCACCTCGACCCTGCATCTAACAGCAACCTAAGTTCTATGGCTTTGAGGGGTTCCAAGACTCTGGGTTAGGCTAAGGTCAGGCCCCTAGTTCACCCTGGCTGTTTGCTCTGAGGAAAGTGGTAGGTGTCCAGGGAACCTAAGCAGTACCTACCTAGCCATCAATGTCAGCAGAATCTGGTCCCTGTGTGTTTCCTGGGTGGTACTGACTTTCCCGGCCCCCAGAGTCTACTGTTCTGCCTCTCTCCACAGCCCCAGATGAGGCACCCACCATCCTGTCAGTGACACCCCACACCACCACCTCGGTGCTAATCCGATGGCAGGTACGGCTACATGGACAGGGCGGGTTCATTTCCCAGGACTCAACTGAGACCAAAAACTCCACCAGTCCCCACCAGCGCTGCCTTTGCCTCTGTGGTATACCGCCACCACCCCCAGAGCACAGGGAAAGACATGAGAGATCTAAGCATGTGCACATCACAGAGCACTAGATCCATGTGTGTCCACACATGCACACACTCCACCTCTGGATACACATACCAGGCAGATGAACACAGACTTGGGGGTGGGGGTGGGGGAGCTTTGTGTGGCCCCAGATCACACGGCTCAAGTGACAAGGTTAGTTTCATGACCCCAGGTCTGCTGAACCTGTGTATGGAAAAGCACCTGGAGGCTATGAGGACCCCCACCATCACCAGGCAAGGCTCCACAAAGCCCAGACATAGAGGTCAGTGACAGAGACCTGTGACCCTCATCATGAGTAGTGTCCCCTCGTCTAGGTAGAGTCTCTCCCAGCTGCCTGCTCTTTGGTTTACACCATTGGTTCTGCCAGGGTGGGAGGCAACCTCATCAATCAGGCTGCCCATGCATTCTCTGAAGTCTAGCCTTGGGCTCAGTAGGTCACCCACAGAAGCCCCCCCCAAAAAAAATGGCTAGCTCCTGTCCCTACTTCTTGGGATCTGAGGAACTGACCCCAGCAGCAATCCTTGTGCAACTGAAGCCTGGGATTCTAGAGGGGACACCCCCTAAGTGGACCTGGCAGCCATACATGAGCCAGAGGAGGCTGGAACAGATGGGATACCCTGACAAAAGGGCCGGGCGATGCCCGGAGCAGCCAGGGAAGCAATTAAGAAGCTAATAAAAAGACTGAACCATTTCAACAGATTTCTTAAAGGAGGTATCATAAAGAAAATAGTTTCCACTTGGCAGAAAGCCTGTTCTCCAGCTCAGCCAAGGACAGGAGCAGAAAGCAAAGGAGGAAAGAAGGGCCGTGCACACGGGCGTGCTCATCCTTGCACAGGCTGTAGTGTAGGCAGAGGGCTCAGTTCCTGGGAAACACCAGGAAGTGCTGGCTGGGTGCTCATCAGGAGCAACAGCCCCAGGGAGGCCAGAAGTGAGTCATAGAGTTCCCGGACAAGCAATGGCTGGTGACTGCGGAGGTGTGTCTTCCCGCCTTGCCGCTGTGTGACCAGAGGCCAGTACCTTCATGTCTCTGAGTGTGTTTCCTGCTCTGCTAAAGGGGGTTGCATGGTGATTCCTACCCTTCCCCACCTCAAAGGGAATGTAACAACCTCTCTGAAAATGTCCCCAAGCCATCCCAGTTTCGTTTTCTGGTTGAGACAGTCCCTGCTCTGTGGTTGCAGGAGGTGTGGTGGGCAGAGAGGGTGGAGTGAGATAAACAGTCAAGGGCCCCCATGTTTGACCCTCATACCTGTAGCCTCCAGCTGAGGACAAGATCAATGGCATCCTCTTGGGCTTTCGAATCCGGTACCGGGAGCTGCTCTATGAAGGGCTGAGGGGCTTCACTCTTCGAGGCATCAACAACCCTGGGGCCAAGTGGGCTGAGCTCACCTGTAAGTAGTCATCATAGGGTCTTGAGGAGGGGAGGGGTAGGCATGCTCACCTCCCTGCTCTGAAGCTCCCAGTTTCCTTGAGTCTGCTAACCTGCAACCCTGCCTCCCTCCCCTCTTGTGTTCATCCCCTTACCCCATTCACTCACTTGCTAAGCATTTATTGAGCACCTTCTGCATACTCCAAGACACTATGGGCACATGCCAGTGGTTGAGCAGACAGGGTCCCTGACCTCTCAGATCAGTCTGATGGAGGAAGAATCAGGCATTCAATACATAAACCCTGAAACAGATGTCAAGGGCCAAGGGCATGACAGTATGGGAGAATATTCCAAAAGAATTCCAAAGGACTCTCTTGACATGGAAAGATGATCCCAGGTTAGGCAGGTAACTGGAAGGAGGAGCCACCAGCTTTGAAAGACCGTCAGCCTCGAGATCTAGACCCCTCAGGAAGTCAACACCCACCCTAGGGCCAAAGAAGCCGGCCTTCGAGTATAGGAGAAGGAAAAAAAAGAAGGGGCGTTCAGGTGGAAATCCCAGGAATAGAGGACGCTGGGAAAGTCATGAGCAAGAGAAGGGTGTGAGTGAATGTTGGGTTTGTAGGACACACAGGGGGCATGGAGGTGATGGCCTAGCTGTAGGAGGTGTGGGGGGAACAGAGTCAAGGAGGCTGTTGTTTTAACATAGCAAAAGAGCATGAGGCTGAGCCAGGGAGGCATGCTAAGTGTGCCATGGACGTGGGTTCCACAGGGCTCCAAGAGAGGAGAGGGAGGCAAGCAGGAAAGAGGAGAGTGTATAAAGGATGAGGAGCAGAGACCACACTGTTCGCCAAGAGAAGTCAGGCAGCCTAGGTTCCCATGGGCTCTGGTGCTATGTCCCATATCTCCTCAGCTTATGGAGCCGTAGCTTCCAAGGATGTTTACAGACAACAAAACTATTGAACATGGAGTGAGAAGATATTACAAGAAACCCATAGAAATACCCAGTCCAACAGCTCATGTTCTTTCCTTATCTTTATTTATTTATTTTGGCCAATGTCTGCATAGCTATGGCTGTGATTTTATATGGCCTATGTCTAATTCACTCATATTTCTTGACAATAAAATTGTTTCTGGTTCATATGAGAAAATTGACGATGCCAGTATTTCACCGCGGTTTGCCAAGAGCTCCCAAGTGAAACCTGGGAGCCAGTGGGATGAGAGGGTCCCCCAGAACTGTCCCCAGGGTTGGGAGGCTCTGAGGGGCTCCCCCATGGTCAGTGGAGATCAAGACAGGAACAACAATGTTTTAGGATCTACCCTCTCCCCAATTCCCATCTTGGACCCCTGACTCAGCACCAGGAATTGGAAGCAGTCCCCCGGCCAGCTCCATTGCCAACCTTGTCATCATATCCCAGGCCTGGTTGGTTCCCAGTGGGTGGGATGCCTGTGTACACTAACCTCTGTCTGCTGTCTCCCTGGCCTCTCACCTCCTGCCCCCTAGCCTTGTACTCCATGCGGAACCTGACCCGGCCCAGCCTCACGCAGTACGAGCTGGACAGTAAGTCCCCTTGCATGATGGTTCATCATGGCCCAGGCCTCCTGGGATGGGCTGGGGAGGGGGTCCTCACGAACACCTAGACCCAGGCCAACTAGGTCCCTGCTGTCCTGGGTTGCTTTCTGTTGCTGTGATAAAGACGTGACAAAAAGCAACTTGAGGAGGAAAGGGTTTGTTTGACTTACACAATCCAGTCATAGTCCAGCACCAAGGGAAGCCACACAGGAACTCAAGGCCGGAACTGAAGCAGAAGCCATGGAGGAACGTTCCTGGCTTGCTCTCCATGGCTTGCTCAGCTTGCTTTCTTATACCACCCAGGACCACCTGCCCAGGGGTGGCACCACCCGCTGTGAGCTGGTCCCTCTCACATTAATCATTGATCAGGAAAATGCACCCACAGAGTTATCTACAGGCCAATCTGATGGAGGCATTTTCTGAAATGAGGTTCCCTCTTCCCAGATGACTCTAGCTGTCTAGCTAGCATGTCTGCTTGAATTCCGTGTGCTTTGAATACTAAGACCACCTATAACACAAGTGTACGCACAGAAAGCAGGCGGTGTTCTGGAAGAGACGCCTCCAAGCCTACGTGCTAAGTAGTAAAGTATAGACTTGGGTGAATGAGGGGGCAGCAAGTCAACAGCAGGAGGTAGAGCATACTACAGGGCAGGTCGGCGGGCATCTGTTGCTGTTACCTGATCTGACCCGGGTAAGGCATGTTGGCCCTCGCTGTCCCTCTAACCCTGTCTGAAGCTCCTGTACTTGTGTGAGTCACCTCTGACTTTTCTCTGCTTCCTAAGCCTCAGCAGGTTACACACACACACACACACACACACACACACACACACACACACACACACAGCCTTCTGATCAGGAAAAACCAACCTCAGAGGCTAGACTGCCCTTCTCTCCTCAGCATGAGCCTACTCCATGACAGAACTGCCACCCTGGGGAACAAGAGCGGGGGTTGGGATGGGGGAGACAGGGACAGCAGAGGAGAGAGGATGGGAGGGCTCCTGGGCACCAGGAAAAGGGATCACGCCTCCCATCAAGGGACAGAGCCCAGATTCTTTTTTTTTTTTTAAAGATTTATTTATTTATTATGTATACAGTATTCTGTCTGCACATCCCCATAGGCCAGAAGAGGGCACCAGATCTCACTACAGATGGTTGTGAGCCACCATGTGGGTGCTGGGAATTGAACTCAGGACCTCTGGAAGAGCAGCCACTGCTCTTATAACCTCTGAGCCATTTCTCCAGCTCCCCAGAGCCCAGATTCTTGCAGCAGCTTCCATTCACCAGGCACCCTCTCCCCTCTCTCCACTCCCCACCCCCCACCCCCAAGCACTTCAAACTCGACTAATACTTGGGATTCCTTGACCCAGAATTCACCTTCCATAAGCACTTCCCTCTAGGACTGAGCCAGTTGGGGTGGGGGCGGTGGAGTGCAGCTCAGTGGTGAAGCTTGTGCTCAGCCTTGGAGAGACCCTGGATTCACTCTCTGGCCCCAATGAGTAGGGGAAAAGAAGGAGCTAGTGAATGGGGATAGATGGGGACAAGCAGGGACATGGATGAAATGGTTTGTGTCTGCCATTGTGTGAAGGTCCAGGGAGGCCAGCACTGTTAATAAGTCCTCCTTCAGTCTCAGCACTATTCACTTGGAGATTCAATTGTCTTTATGACCCTAGAGCAGGGGGCTGCTTTGTGTCACGAATTCTGTTGGCAGGGTATAGCCCAAGCATCTAAGGTGCATTGACTCTTACCCGTTTCCTCCCCCAATGTCACATGGGGCACTAGATGGCAGATATTCCTCCTCCCTTCCCTGTAGCTCCAGCCTCCGTGGAGAACTCCTTCCATGGGTTCTGTGACCTCTGTTTCCCTGACCCCCAACTCTTGCCCATAGATCTGAGCAAGCACAAGCGTTATGAGATCCGGATGAGTGTATACAATGCCGTGGGTGAGGGACCCTTGAGCCCACCACAAGAGGTCTTTGTTGGGGAGGCAGGTGAGTATGCCCTCATGAGTCCCAGGTACTCATCCAGGGTCCTGTTCCCCCCTGGCCTGTCCTAAGCCACCTCCTCTTCCTAGCCTACACCCTTGAATACTCACTCACTCATCAACCTTCATGCCCTCCAGTGCCTACAGCAGCACCACAGAATGTGGCCATCCACAGTGCCACAGCCACACAGCTAGATGTGACCTGGGAGCCACCCCCACTGGACAGCCAGAATGGAGACATCCAAGGATACAAGGTATGGGTGATATGGAAGAGGAATGGGGTACAGAGGGCCAAAGGGGTGGGGAGGGCTGGGTGAGCAGGAGGAAGTCCCAAGCCCTTCCTGCTCACAGCCAGGTGTTCGCCCTCAGGCTCCACTGCACACCTGTGGCCTTGGCTATCTGCACAGCTGACAGAAATACTGTAGAGTTGTAGAATATTTACATTCTGAGGCAGGCTGAGCTTGATCCAAGGAACTCAGACCACACCTTGGCTTATTCTGGTCTAAGGCACACAATGCACAACTGCACCACCTCCAGCCCCACAGTCACTTCAGATCTCTGAGGAGTAGGGGCTGGGGATGTAGCTTAATTGGTAGGGTGCTTGCTTCGAATACACAAAGCCCCAGCTTCAATCCATAGCACTGTGTAAACCAGATGTGGTGGTTTATGCAACCCCAGCACTCAGGAGGTAGACAAAGAAGGATTGGAGTTCAAGGTCAACCTGGACTTTATAGCAAGTTTGAGGCCAGTCTAGGCTACATGAGACTCTGTCTCAAAAAACAAAAACAAAACAAACAAACAAAAAAACCCACCTGTGGCTTCTTAGGCCCAGTTAGTGATTAGATGATCAATTTGCAAAGCACTGCTGGCAGTATTTGAAAATCTGCTCAAAGGTCATCTCTGATTGAGGATGTTGTGTTATAATGGGGTTCATTTTGCAGAGCCCTCTAAACTCTTACAACTTGCTGAAGGCCTGGGAAGCTGCTACACTGTGGCCATTAATGCCCATTTTATATGGGTGAGGAAACTGTAGCCCAGCTTGATGTTGTCTAGAGAGGTCACAAACTATCAGGTGTTAGAATCCAGATGCCCATCTCAACCTTGCCAGTAAGCAGAAAATACAGCCGGGGCCCAGGAGGAGGCAGTGTGGGAGGAGCATGCAGTTACCGCCCAGGAAGAGGCAGCATGTAGAAGAATAAAGAGCTAACCGACCTCCCTTGTTGGCACATGCAGCCCTTGGCTGTGATGGAAGCATGCCTCCCTAGCCAACATCTGGGGGAGACTGATTCCTGATATTTAGATGATATTTCAGAAAATGGACCCTATGCAATGACCCTGGGGTAACTGGGTATGCAAACCACAGGACCCAGTGGTTTCCCTGGCCCAGCCTATCGACCCATGGGTTTGCCAAGATGAAGCGCTTTCTCTGTCACACAGTCTGTGGAGACAGGCCACCCTGGTGTAAGGCAAAATCCAGTAGAGGAAGTTTTTCCATCCAGGGTGGAGGAGGAGGAGAAAGAAGGGGGAGGGAGGCATCGTGCCAAGGAAGCTCTGAAGATGGGTGATACCCCCTCAAGGCTTTGCCCAGGAGTGCCAGCTGGGAAACCAAATATTGCACCCATAGCATATGCCTCTGGAGAGAAGAGGCGCCAGGTGGAGCCAGCCACAGTGTGGCTGTCACTAGACTGTTGAGGTTTAGAAGTTGTGAATTAGCATACAGATCCAAGAAATGTGTGGGTGCCCAGGTGCCATATAGAGCACAATGGATGTCTGCAATTCCAGAAAATACAGGCCATCCTGCAGGGATGGAATTGTTATGTCCCGGATGTGAGCTACTCAGTGCTGTGGCATCAGCACCCATCGACAGGGCCTGATGTGTTCACATCAGATCCAGGCTGGGGGGTGGGGGGAGAGGGGCTCAACTGGCAGAGTGCTTACCTAGCATGTGTAGAATCCTGGACTCTATCCCAGGCACCATATATCCAGCTGTAACAGTGCACACCTGTAACACCTGTGTGTAACACCTGTAACCCCAGCACTCAGGAGGTGGAGGCAGAAACATCAGAAATTTGAGACCATCCTTTGCTACTTAGCAAGTTCAAGGCCAGCCTAGTATGAGTCCCTAGAGGAAGAAGGGGGAGGGGGTAGCACTGGTAGATTCTAACAGATGACTATGGCGTGAGGGAATAAGAGAGAGCATGGACAGCTGTTCAAATCTTAGATGGTCTTTTAATAAAAAACCCAGAGTCATATATCAGGGTGAAAGCTGAAAGATCAGAGAAGCAGAACAGCTAGTCACTAGTTCTTACATCTACGAAATCCTCAGCCTAAAGAGAGTGAGTTCCTGTTTCCTCGAGCCTTATATACCTTTTTCTGCCCTGTCATATTACTTCCTGGGATTAAAGGCATGTGTGCTTCCCAATCAAAGGCATGAGATCTCAAGTGCTGGGATTAAAGGTGTGTGCCACCACTGCCTGGCTCTTTTTCTCTCCTATACTGGATCAATCTCATGTAGCCCACTGTGGCTTTGAACTCATAGAGATCCAGATGGATCTCTGCCTCCCGAGTGATGGGATTAAAGGTGTGTGCCATTACTGCCTGACCTCTGTGTCTAACCTAGTGACTGGCTCTGTCCTCTGATCCTCTGGCAAGTTTATTAGGGTGCACAATATACCACCACAATGGACAGCTCCCCTAGCCAGGGAGCAGAACGTGTGCTAGCCACCAAAGGAGACTATGAAGCCATAGCTACAAGTGGGGCTTACGAGAAAGGCTCCACACCAGACGTGTGCACTGGGGAGCGCTCAGCACAGAGAAGGTTCTGGAGTGAAAGGGCCTGCACACACGCAGATGAGAAACCAAAGACCCAAAGCTGAGCCCTGAGGGAAAAGCATGAGAGGCAACTCGGAGCTCAGAGAAAGTGCTTCTGTGGGGAGGAAACGTGGATTGTCAACTCTATTGAGAGACAGCAAGTGAAGCCCAAGGAGCAGTTTCGGGGGTGCTAAGAGGTTATTAGAGCCCAGCTGATTTGTGGGTCTTTTTTTTTTTTAAGATTTATTTTCTTTTTATGCATCCAGTGTTCTGTCTGCATATATGCCTGCACACCAGAGGAGGGCATCAGATCCCATTATAGATGGTTGTGAGCCACCATGTGGTTGCTAGGAATTGAACTCAGGACCTCTGGAAGAGCAATCAATGCTCTTAACCTCTGAGCTACCTCTCCAGCCCTGGTTTGTGGATCTTGATTGGTTCTATCTAAGATGTCAGAGGGGACTGGGGATGTAGCTAAGTTGGACCCAAAGCCCTGGATTCAATCTGTGGATCACATAAACCAGGTGTGATGGTACACACCGTAATGCTAGCACTAGGTGGCAAAGACAGGAGGATCAGAAGTTCTAAATCATCCTTGGCTAGATAGTGAGTTTGAGGCCAGCCTGGGTTATGTGAGATTCTGTCTGGGGGCGGGGGGCGGGGGGGGGGGGGGATTGGAGGAAGAAAGAGAGAGAAATGCTGGAATTAGGCCAGATAATTCAGTTTAACAGGATTGGGCAACTATATTGGCCCACTATCTTTGCATAAACAGTGTTTTGTTGGGATATAACCATACCGGTATGTTTACAAATTGCCATGGCTACTTTTGCACAGGTTCTGAACAGATCTGAATAGTTGCAACAGAGGCCAAGAAGTCTGCAAACCCTAAAGCCTTGATTAACTAGTCCTCTGCAGAAAAAAAAAAAAAAAGTCAGGGTGCCCTTAAAGAGAGCCAGCAGAGCCATGGGGACTGACGCCTTTAATCCCAATGCTCAGGAGGAAGAGACAGGCAGATCTCTGTGAGTGTGAGGCCAATCTGCTCTACATAGTGAATTCTAGGCTATCCAGGGCTATGTGGTGAGCCTCAATTTTCAATTAATTAATTAAAAGGGGAATCATTAGGCCAGGCATGGTGGTGCATGCCTATAATCCAAGTGCAGATAGTAAGAGGGACTGAGACAGAAAAATTCTAAGTTCAAAGCCAGCCAATGCTACATGGTCTCAAAAATGGATGGATGGATGGATGGATGGATGGATGGATGGATGGATGGATGGAAAGAGAGCCATTGGGCCAGGCATGGCAGTACATACCTATCATCAAGTATTGGAGTGGAAAATGGAGTTGAGGCAGGATAATTGTGAATTCACGGCCAACTTGGGCTACCTTTCAAGACTCTTACTCCAAAATAGCAGGGATGAAGTTGGAGAGATGGTTCATTGGTTAAGATCATTTGCCGCTTTTCTCAACACCCACAAATGGATCTAACTTGGGTACCAGGAGCTCTAACACCTCTTCCTCTGACCCTTACAAGGCACCTGCACTCACTGCACAGTCACACACACATACACATGCACACATAATTAAAATTTTAAAATAAAATTTTAAAAAGGGCTACAAATTGGTTATGGTGATACAAATCCATAATCCCAGTATTCTGAACATGCAGGCAGGGAGATTAAAAGTTCAAAGTCTGGACTGGAGAGATGACTCAGCAGTTAAGAGCATTGACTGCTCTTCCAGAGGACCAGGTGCAATTCCCAGCATCCACATGGCGGCTCACAACTGTCCGTAACTGCAAGATCTAATACCCTCACCCAGACATACATGCAGGCAAAACACCAATGCACATAAAAATAAAATAATTATTTTTTCAAAAGAAGAGTTCAAAGTCCTTCTCAACCATATATCTAGTTTAAGGCTATTCCAGGCTACATGAGACTGTATCAATAAGTGAACAAATAAAAAAGGGCTGAAAATGTGAGTGAGTACTAGACCAGCTGCTCCCCATGCACAAGGCCCTGGGGTCCATCCCTTCTCTGGGGGTGGGGGGGCTCAATGGGAAACACAATGGGTGTCACAGTGATAGGAGGTAGCAAAGTCCCACCTGACCTTTTCATTCCCATCTCAGGGCTCTACTGGGGATGGAGTGAGAGAGAAAGGGCAGGGAGAGGGCGAGTATAGGAAACAGCTGGAGCCAGCTGTCTATCCCCACAGGCTCTTCTGTGCCTGTGGATTCAACCTGCTGAGGAGCATCCATGTCAGAGGGAAGTGTTGGGCCTGAACTGAACATGGAGACATTTTCCCTGTTGGTATTCCCTAGACAGTGTGCTGTGATGACTATATACACATCCTTGACCTTGTGTGAGGTGTTCTGAGCAGCCTAGAGATGGTATGAAACTCACAAGAGGATGATGTAGGTTTGTGTTGCCCTAAGTGGCAAGATTTCCCTCCTTTTAAAGCAAAATAATGTTCCATTGTGTATGTACACAAGCACCACATTTGTCCACTTAACCCACTGACAGATGTTTAGAAGGGGTTTGGGGTTTCTGTTTGTTTTTGAGACAAGGTCTTATGTTAGCTCAGGCTAGTTTCAGACTGGCTACATATTAGAGGGTGACCTTGAACTTGCGACCCTCGTCCTCTAAAGTGTTGGGTGACAGGTGAGTAATAGGGTGCCTGGATTTCCTACATCTTGGATAACTGTGGCTCTTACCACAGTGAACACAGGCGTGTAAATATCTTCTTCAAGATCCTGATTTTAATACTCTTGGATACATTCCCAGAAATGAGATTGCTGGATCATATGGTAATTCTATTTTTAATTTTCTTTGAAGAACTCCAGACTGTTTTACACAGTGGCTATGCCATTTTACATTCCCAGCAATGGCACAGGAGGCTTCTAATCTCTCTCCATAGGGATGATTATCTTTTGACATTTTGACAAGAGCCACCACAATCGGTGCCACAGGACAGGCCCTTGCAATTTGTTTTGTTTGAGACCAGGTCTTATGTAACCCAGGCTGGTCTTGAACTTATCATATAGCTGAGAATGACATTTAACTTCTGACTGTCTTATCTCCACCACCCAAGTGCTGGGATTGCAGGCATGTGTCATGGTGCACAGCTAGTCATTGTGGTATGGACTCTCATGTCCCCAGTGCATAGTAATGCCGAGTACCTTTCCAGGTTCCTGTTAGCTGTTTATTTGTCTTCTGTTTAGAAAGGTTCGTTTGTTTTCTTGCCACAAATCTATATGATCCCAGAAGACATCGTGTTAAGTGAAATAAGCCAAACACAGAAAAAGTGGTCTACACTTATACATCAGAGTCCATGGGATAGTAATAACAAAATAGAATAGTCAAAGTCATGCAGTCAGGAAGTAGAAGGTTGTAGTGGCATTTGCTCCGCCCATGACCTTGGGCTATAGGGCCTGAAGGAGGTGGTACTTCTTGCTGTTGTACTTGACTTCTTAAAAGGAAAGGGAGCCTTGGCAGCAGTGGCGCACACCTTTAATCCCAGCACTTGGGAGGCAGAGCCAGACAGATCTCTGTAAGTTCAAGGCCAGCCTGGTCTACAGAGCAAGACCTAGGATAGCCAGGGCTACAGAGAAACCCTGTCTCAAAAAAAAAAAAAAAAAAAAAAAAAAAAGAATGGGAGAAGGGTCATGAGCCCCTTCTCTCTGCTGCCTGGTTCCTGGCGTGATCAAATCCAGGTGGATTCACTCTAGGTCAAATCAGAGGATGACTTCAGCTGTCTACTCCGTTCTGTATTCGTGAGTGTATTTCCTCAATTTACCCTAATAAATTTCCCTACTATTCCTTAAACAGACTCCTGTGGATTGCCAGAGTAGGGAGGGACTGGAGAGATACTGGTCAAAGGGTAAACATTTCAAACCGGGCACATACCTTTAATCCCAGCACTCAGGAGACAGGGACAGGCTGGACTCTGTGAGTTCAAAGTCAACCAGGGATACATAGAGAGACCCTGAGTCTAAGATAGATAGGTAGATAGATAGATAGATAGATAGATAGATAGATAGATAGATAGATAGAAGCATTCAGGTCTAATTAAAACATGGTGGTACACACCTTTAATCCCAGCACTTAGAATGCTGAGGCAGAGGATCACTACAAGTTCCAGGCCAGCCTGGGCTCCATAGTGAGTTCCAGACCTTCCTGAGTTAGAGTGAGACTATCTTAAAAAAAAAAAAAAAATTTAAAACAACCCCCACCCAAAAGAGCTTGGGTCTAACCTACAGCACTCTAGCCGTGACTAATAAAACTGTAGGGTGTACCTAAAGTACACTGAGAAGCTCGCTCTTAAGAGTTCTCACTATGCATCACAAAAAGTAACTGTGTGAGCCGATGGATGGCAGTCAGTGCGGTATAATGATGATGTTCCACAGAGTCTGGGGAATATCAAAACATCAGGGGGTGGGGTTTTGGCTCAGCTGGTAGAGTGCTTGCCTAGCATGCATGATTCCCAGGATTCAAACCCTAGCAGGCATAAAATAGATGTCCACCTATAATCCCAGCACTTAGGAAGTAGAGTCAGGAGGATCAGAGGCTCAAGGCCACACAGAAAGTTCAAGAGCAGGGCTGGAGAGATGGCTCAGCAGTTAAAAGCACTGGCTGTTCTTCCAGAGGTCCTGAGTTCATTCCCAGCAACAACAACAACAACAACAAAAACAAAAAAAAAACAACCATATGGGCTAGGGGTCTAACAATGATAGAATGATGCATGCTTACCTCGCATGCACAAGGCCCTGGCTTCTGTTCCTAGCACTATAAACAACAACAATAAATAAGAACATTAATTATCTATCTTAATTATATCAAAACTTTGTCAGCTATACCTCAGAAAAGTCTTTTAAAGGGACATGGGCTAGGAATCAAGACCAGTAGTTAAGAAATGGAGTCACTCACTGCCACCCCAGCCCCGGTCTGTATCAGGCATTTCCTCGTGTGACATAGGTCTGCTGAGCATCAACCCATGTGTCAGTGTGGTTCTAGGTGCCTGGGATACAAAGAACCAGATGGACTGGGGTCCCTGCCCTCTGGAGCCCACAGCCTGCTATATACCCACTTCCCATGAGTAGGCACACTACCAATCAACCATGTCACCTCAGGGACCAGGATCCAGACTCAGCCCCCTTATCCCTTTTTACTGTGTATCATCATCTAACAAAGGTCTACTGGCAGCAAGCAGGTGCCTGTTTCTGTGTGTCCTACACCCTGAAACTGCCCTGCCCAAGGTCACGGTCCCAGCCATGGACCTTGTCTCCCCAACAGGACTGTGTGTCTCCCTCTGAGGCCTGTCACAGGCAGGCCACAAAGGCATTGTGAAATTTGTTTCTTCTTTTGTTCATTATTTAGTAGTTTTATATTTTTATTTGTATGTGTTTGCATGAGTTTATGTGTACCACATGCATTCAGGAACCCAAGGAAGCCAGAAGAGGGCTTCAAATCTCCCCAAACTGGAGTTATAGGAGGTTGTAAGCCACTAGATGGGTGCTGGGAACCGAACCTACGTCCTCTGCAAGAGGAATAGGTGCTCTTAACCACTGAGCCATTCTACTGCCCCTTATTTCCTCTTTGAATGCCCTTTCCTAACCTCATGTTTCTGTTCACATCTCATTATTTCCCTGCTTGGTCCATTGACTGGAGAATTCCATCTTCCACAGGAGAGGGATGTAGCCCAACTGTAAAGTGCCTGACAAAAGTTCGCTGTGCCCTGGTGATGCACAGGCATGATACAGTATACATGACGCTTGGGTTCAATCTTCTGCAGAGGGAGAAAGAAATCAAAGACAGTCTTCCAGGCTCACTGCCCCTCTCATTCTGCCCTCTATCCTCTTTTCCAAACGTCACTCCAAGTAGGTTCTCGTGCTCACCATCCCTCCAAATCTCACCCTGCGAAGGCTGCTCTGTCCTTCATCAACCCATTGCAGGCTTCCCTCTTCCTGTGTCCGCAGCAGTGTGCCTTGCACAGTTGAGCCCCAGCATTCTCTTGCCCATTTCTCCTCACTCTGCTCACCGCCCCTCCTCGGTCTCCTTTGCTATTCGGGCTCCCCCTGCATTTCAGCACAGAGGTCCCCACAATCCGTCTATTCCTCTTCTCTGGCTAGAAGAATCCAGCGGTTCTCTGGGTGTGCTCACCAAACTGTTGGTGCTCAGGGAGTGTGCAGATCCATAAAGCTAGCCTTGAGCTTTCCAAACTCTGACTCCAGCAGAAGCTGTGTGGCTGCTCTTCTGTCCATGGATGAGTGAGTGGATGAGTGATTTTATGAAGACCTCAACTCCCCATATAAAAAGAATCAAAAAACAAGACAAGGTTGTAGAAAAGCAAGGTTTTCGTAGTAACAGTATGTTCTAACTGCCGTTTGCACATGCTGGGGGTGGACGCTTGTATTAGCTCTTTCTCCCTTTCATTATTGGTTTAGAGAAAATGAAAGGCCCATAGCATACAGAAACCTCTTTGGCCAGCAGGTGGCACCAAATGATTTCTGATCTTGTGCAAGGTTTGGGACACCAGGCTTTATGGAGGGTCCCAGCTCAACATTTGTAATGTAGTTTGCGAATCTTCTCTGTATATTTAAAAGCACCAATCCATGCCGATTACAGAATGCCTGGAGGCTCCATAGGGAGCTCCTGATGCGTCAAGGGCCTAAAATCTTCCAGGAGCATGCAATACCTTTAGAAGCTGACCTTCCCCTCCCCCCCAATCAGGGAAGCACTGCCCCCTCTTCTGTCCTTATGGCAATGGGTGTCCCTAACCCCTGTGTAGCTGAGAGAATTCATGCCTGACCAAGTCACATGGCTAGCAAATAGAGCCATCAGAATTATTCAGCCATGACCAAATACCATCTTAGTCCAGCCTTCCCCTGCAGCAGACTTTGCCAACTGGTGTATCAAAATTGGATTGTACACATTCACCACCAGTTGTATACATCTACCACACAACTGTAGTGTGTGTGTGTTTTGTGTGTGTGTGTGTGTGTGTGTGTGTGTGTGTGTGTGTGTGAGTGAGAGAGAGAGAGAGAGAGAGAGAGAGAGAGAGAGAGAGAGAACGTAGAGATCTTAGTAGCCTACATACAGCTGCTAATGTGTCAGGTGGGTCAGGACTGAGGCTCTCTGCTCCTCACCAATTCCTGGCATTCCCAGGCACTTGTGCCCCACTCATGTAGCAGAGTCCCTGTTTGCTTTCACCTCCCCAGCTCAGGTTCATGAGGGACAGATTCCTGTTCTGAGGTTGACATGTCTGTGTCATACCTCATACTGCAGATACCAACCACAGTGAACCAAAATACACAGGGGATGAGTTTACAGTCTAGCAGAGGATTGGTATTGGCCATGAAAAGGAAAGTTCTAGAACCTTTCTCAAGTAGCTCTTAGCTACTTCCTGGTTGAAAGCAAAGGTGCCTTTGAACCCTGAGATGGGCAGAGGCAGAGGGGAACCCTAATGTCTTCATCCCTCTCACTCCTACAATCATTGGTTCCCACAGATTTATTTCTGGGAAGTCCAGCGGAGGAACCTCACAGAGAGGGTGAAGACACTTTTCCTGGCAGAGAACAGTGTGAAACTCAAGAACCTGACTGGCTACACAGCCTACATGGTCAGTGTGGCGGCCTTCAACGCTGCAGGAGATGGGCCACGGAGCACCCCTACCCGAGGCCAGACTCAGCAAGCAGGTAGGGAGAAGTCTTAGGGAGGCCAGTTTGTGGGGACAAGAGGACCACACCTGCTATCAGAGCTGTCTCACACAGCTGGAAAGCTGGGTTTGGTACCCAGGCCCCACTTCCAAAGGCCCTACAGAGAGAGAACCCAGCCTGCAAAGAAGGCTCTAGATATGAGTCCAGGAAAAAAAAAAAAAAAAAAAAAAAAAAGAACCTCTCACCACGACCTTTGAGAAAGCCCTCAGATCTCACCTAGCCTGTTCTGCCCCCTTGTCTCAGCTTCGGGACTAGCCTCTGCTCTCACCCCCTACCTGGCTTTCTCCGTCCTTTTGTCCTCTTGCCTTTGCTCATGCCACCAATGTTTATTATCTTCTGTGAGCCCACACTTGTGTTTCATGCTGGTGATGCAACAATCAGAGGAAAAAAACAACAAGAAGTCTACATCCTAGTGAGGGCCACGGATCATAAATAAGCACAGCTGAGCTGGCGGAGACGGTGCTGAGGATAGGTGATGGAGGGGAGCAGGGTGTTGGGGAGCTCTGGACAGGCCCGCCCACAAAGGCCTGGCCAAGATGGCTGCATCCAAACTGGGATGTGAGTGAGAGGAGACCAGCCGTGGGAAGTTCTGGAGACAGAGCAGGAAGCCGGGTTCCTGTCAGAAGGACCAGCAGGTGCAGCGGCTTGGGGGCTGGAGGGGACTGGAGGAGCAGAACTGGGTGCTGAAAAGGAAGTGGGGTGAGTTTCCAAGGGCCCGGAGGATGGGGTTTGTATTAAGTGTAATAGGAAGACATGGGAGGGTCTGAGTTGTTGAGAACTAGATCTTTTTGTTTGGAAAAACTGACTCTGCTTTCTGGGCTGAGAGACTGGGGGGAAAGGAGGAGAGAGACAGGGAGACCAGATGGGGCCTAGACATAGGACAGGATGGAGGAAGGAGAGAGGCTGCTGATGCTCTTGTCCTGAGGTGTTCAAAACCACTTCTGGTTAGTGTCACACTGGTTCCCCCATAAGTCCTGGGGGTGAGCAGAGCAGTGACACTCTTTCACAGTGGGCAAGCATCACCCCAGAAAACATGCTTTTTGCTCAGGGTCTTCTGGTAAGTCACAGGGCAAAGGACAGCTGCTGGAACCAAGGACAGCCAAGGGAATGAAGTCAGGGGGTTTATTTGTCTGTTTCCAATGTGGAGTTGAATAGGCAGCCCTCCGAATCCATGAGTTCCAGATCTGCAGATTCCACCAACCAAGAAAGGAAAATATTTCCCAAAATTGCTTCTGCCTGGGTGTGGTGGCACAGACCTGTAATCTGAGCACTTAGAGGTGAAGCCAGAAGGATCAAGAGCTCAAAGTCAGGGCTGTGGAGATGGCTCAGCAGTTGAGATCACTGGCTGCTCCTCCAGGAGGCCCCGTTCAGTTCCCAGCGCCCACATCAGGTGTCTCACAACCACCTTATCGCCTCAATCCAGGGGATCTGACCCCTTTTTCTGACCTCTCTGGGCACCTGAGCTCATGTGACATATGCACAGACACACATATGCATAAATGAAAATAAAAATAAACCTTTGAAATAAGATTTTTTTTAGATTTATTTATTAATTATATATACATGATGGTTGTGAGCCATCATGTGGTTGCTGGGAATTGAACTCAGGACCTCTGAAAGAACAGCCAGTGTTCTTAACCTCTGAGCCATCTCTCCAACCCTGAAATAAGATTTTAAACTTCAGAGTCGCCGTCAGCTACACAGCAAGTTCAAGGCCTCCCAAAGCTTCATGAGAACATCTTAAAAAGAAAAAAAAAATGTGTCTATACTGAACATGTATAAACAACACCAAATAACAACTATTTAGCAACATTGCATAGTATCAAGACTCATAAGTAACCTGGAGATAAGTTAAAGTATATGGAAAGGGCTAGTGTATCTCCATGGTTATAGCACTTGCCTAGCCTAAGAGATGCCCTGGCTTTAATTGTCAACACCACAAAAAGGGAGAGGTACGTAGAAGATGGTATGTAGCTTATATGCCAAAGTGACACCATCTTATATACAACAGGCATCCTCAGATTTTTGTTAGAACCAGTTGCCTATGGATACAGAAGGCAAAAGGACAGCCTTCTGCCCTAGCCTCTGGAAAGCAGCTTTCTGGCCTGATGCATCCCTTACTGTGGTCCCTACTACCCTGCAGGAGCTGTAGAAAGCAAGCTACCAAAGACAGCTCCTAACCTGGATCCTCTCTGAGACCAGCCCTGACTCCAGGGGAGCCTTTCCCTGATGCTCCATCAGTGTCACTGATTGGATATGAGCCCCTGGGAGCCTAGAAGCTTCCGGTGCTGTAGCAGTAGGGACAGAATGTCCTGTCCCACGTCCTTCTACCCCCAAGTGTGTTGGGGGAGGAGGTCAGGAAAGGGCCCTGAGTTCACCTCCCTCCTTCAAAGACAGCAGGGGACATGGAGCCGGAAGCTGTCAAGATTAGTTCTGGCTTGGTGGGAGGTAGCACTGGACAATAATAGCTGGCCATCTACCCGACCAGCTCTGGATGCTGTGAGAGAGGAAATGCTTTCTGTCTTGCCTCTTTGCCTCGCCTCGCCCCCACCACCACCACCCCCGCCCCTGCCACTGCCACACACCAGAATCTTCCATCTCCTGTTTTCAGAGTTACCCCCCAGGGGTCTCAGTACAAGAAAACATCTCTTCCAGAGGATCTGACTGTCCTTGGCCTGGCTCCTCCTGACAGCATGATGTCTCTATGACAAGCCCTGCAGCCCAGGGATGAAAGGAAGAGCAGGCCTCCTGAGTTCTGACATCTTGTTTAGCACCCACTCAGAGGCAGAGACACCCCCATCTTCTCTAGCAGGAGAGCTGAAAGACACACCCCACAGTGCCAGGAAATGGTCTTGCCCCACAATGACCCTTGGGGATGCAGTGGCTGCTCCCATGCTACTCGCCAGGGCTCAGGGCCACATAGGAGAGAGTCCAGCTTCTCCATCTGTAAGGAGGGCTTTTCTCCCAGTGCCAGGGCCTCTGATGCTAAACAACTGAGTGCTAATGACGTCAAGGGAGGAAGAGAGAGGGTTCAAGGGCCTCAAGTGACCCTTCCTGCCTTCTTTTGGTGCCTAGCTTCACTCTCTCTTTTTTCTGGGCATGGACCCAAACTCCTCCTGCTAGTTGCTTGGAGCCCAACCTGAGGCTTTGAACTTCCACAGAAAGAGAAAAACACAAACCCTTTGCTGTCTCTCTACAGCCCCCAGCGCCCCAGGCTCGGTCAAGTTCAGCGAGCTGACCACAACCTCAGTGAATGTGTCCTGGGAAGCCCCACAGTTCCCCAACGGTCCTCTGGAGGGCTACAGGCTGGTGTATGAGCCCTGCACCCCAGTGGATGGTGAGTGAGGATCTCCCACATGGCCTGAACTCTCCCCTATCAAGGGCTGGTTTGCCTTAAGACTACATCATGATCACCACTCGGCAGTTAGATGTGGTGAGAGTCTTCCCGCCTTATAAATGGGGAGGCTGAGGCGGCTTGACCCAGGAAAGGGGTGGTTCCAGACAAGCATCTGAGGGTAAAGTCAAAACAGCAACATAAGGCTGCCACCTCCTGTGCTGGTAGGGAACGGCCTACACAGTCTTCCTGTTCCATAAACTGAATCGGGAAAAGAGGGAGGGAATCCAGGCAAAATATAGTTGCACCAAGATGGAACAGGACCCTGATGAGAACTCCTCTGATGTTCTTCTCATGCTCTGCTGGCCCCCTTCCAAAGTGTTCTCAGCATACCCCCTTTGGAGGGTCAGGGACCCCTTTAGAAATCTAATCAAAGCCTGAGGCACTTCCCCAAGAGGATGTGTGAGAGTGAGCCGTCACTCACCCCTGCTCTGCAAGTGACTGTCCTAACCCAGGACATCTGCACTGTCTTCAGACTGTTACCTCTCAACCACTGCCCTTCCCAGCCCCTGTACAAGACCCTGGGCTCTTGAGGAGTTAGACTGACAGCCCTGGTTAGCGTCCGGTACCTGCCAGCTTTCTCATACAGTATAGCCCGATGCCAGCTGGTAGAATGAGGCCGGGCTGAGCAGAAGTCCCCAGAAGTCACTGATTTATTCTGCGCAGCTATCTTAAGAGAACAAGGGACTTAAAAGAGAGGAGACCAGGCTCCTCAATGCCTGGGTCTGCTTACCACAAGGCGTAGGGCTGGGACTGCCCTAGAAGTGACACCCTGGTGACAGGAAGTGACCATGTCTGTGGTCACCTTCCCCTCACTCTCACCCCCCTCCCTCCTCCCAGCAAGAACAAGGGGCGGAGCCTGGGAACATCAGGCAGCTGGCAGTTCTGGGTCAGTGGTGGGAACAATGGCCCTCAGTCTTTCTGCCACCACCTGGGTGCCAGCAGCCTGTCCTGCAGAGCAGAGCTGTCAGACCAACGGGGAGGCAGGTCCTGGGAAGAAGTGCAGTCAGGAGCTGGCCTAGGTCAGAGGTCAAGAAGACAAAATGCAGGGAACCTGGACAGACTCCTGTCCCAGTGGCTTCTGTCTGGCCTATCAGGAGACCTCCCATGCAGAAATGGAGTACTTGGCCTCTTGTGATCTTATTCCATCAGAGACCACATGGCTAAACTCTATGTCCCTATAGGTTCCCCTAGTAAAGGGTTTGCTCAGTACTGTCTAAAGTACTCATTCAATAAATAAATAGGGGTTAGAGGTGTGGCTCCATTGGTAGAGTGCTTGCCTGGCATGAGCAAAGCCCTGGGTTCCATCTTCAGCACCACATAGACCAGCCATGGTGGCTCATACCTATAATTCCAGCACTCAGGAGATGGAGTCAGCAAGATCAGGAGTCCAGGGTCATCCTTAGCTATATAGCAAGTTTGAGATGAGTTTGCCCTACTAGAGACACTGTCTCAAAAATAAATAGGGCCAGCCTGGCAGTGATGGCACACACCTTTAATCCCAGCAGGCGGATCTCTGTGAGTGGTCTACAGTGTAAGTTCCAGGCCAGCCAGGACTACACAAACTCTGTCTCGAATAGATAGATAGATAGATAGATAGATAGATAGATAGATAGATAGATAGATAAAATAGGGCCTAGAGATATGACTTAGAAGTTTAGGGTACTGTCTGCTGTTCCAGAGGACCACATCCTAAGCACTCACATGGCAGCTCACAACCATCTATAACTCCAGTTTCAGGGAATTCAATGCCCTCTTTTGGCCTCCTCAGGCACCAGGCATGCAAGTGGTATGCAGACATACATGCAGGCAAAACATTCATACACGTAAGATTTTTTTTAATGTATAAATTAAATAAAGTACCTACTATGTGTCCAGTGTTCTTTCCCTGTATCTAAAACTCCCTATTGGAGATGCTCCTGACACTCCAGCTGAGTGGACAAATGAAGTGGAGGCAGCTGGAGACATATCTCAAGGCTCTAGGGCCAGCTCAAGGGTTCAAAGCCTGTCCTCTGTGTGGTGACACCTTACACAAGGAACCCTGGTCCTGACTCAGGGAGACTTTGGGTTGGAAAGCACAGAGCCCACAGCACCACCCTGTGAAAGCCTCCATCCTGCGCCTGGCTGCCATGACCTGAGGGGCTGAAGCATCCCTACTTTTGCCCTAAAAGCCAACTAGTACAGACAATGGGGCTCCTGAAGCTAGGCTCTCAATGGCCAACAGGAAGGAGGAACACAGGTCTAGGACTGGGGCTGGGGGAGGGGCTGGAGTAGTTACAAGGTGCCATCCAACTCCACTTCCAGGGGCATCTTCACAGAACTTCCCCGTGAGGGTGCCTGGATTTCAAGTTCTATGGGATGTCGGGGTGAGCTGATGTGGGGCACAGCGGTGAGACAGGATGGAGATGTTGTGGCTGTTCTGGGTTGGACAGCCAGGACATAGCTGGCCTCCTGGAACTTTGACCATGGAGCCCTCTTTTTCTGAGCTCATGTGCAGAGCCCTGCTCCTGACACAGCAGTAGCAGCACGTGGGCTGGAGTGACAGACAGCTCAGCTGGTTTCCAGGGCTAGAGGTCACCACTGTCACCTCTCCCCAGTAGCTGCCAGTGGCCGTGGTGGCCCTGTTCCCACCAGCCCCTGCTCACAGTCCTTCCCCACAGGGGTCAGCAAGATTGTGACAGTGGACGTGAAGGGGAACAGCCCACTGTGGCTGAAGGTGAAGGACCTGGCCGAGGGCATGACCTATCGTTTCCGCATCAAAGCCAAGACCTTCACCTATGGGCCTGAGATCGAAGCCAACATCACCACAGGCCCTGGAGAAGGTAGGAGAGATGCCACACTGCTCTATGTACCATATCTTCAGCCCCCCAAGTAGGAAGGGACCCCAGGGGGTCCAGAGCTGGGTAGGAAGACAGTGGAAAGCACAGAGCTGACTCTTCAAGCTCCTGCCGCCGCCCCTCATCCTCTCCCATCCTGGGCTTGGTTATTAGCGTCTAACTCCTCAGGCTATTCCAGCCCCAAGCCAGGAGTGACCCAGACCCTCTCATCACACAGGCCCATACATCACAGCCCAGGCTGCCACACAGCCTCAGCCTCAATATAGAGCCCAGGTTGGCCTGGTACTTACGGTGCTCCTGCCTCCATTGCCCAAGTGCTGCATTTCAGAGAGTGAGCCGCCACACCCACCCTGCTTTCCCTGCGGCCCTTCTCTCCTTCCTCTCCAACCCCTTCCTCTGTCACCTCAGCCCTGTCACCTCTGTCCAGGAAGGATGCAGCCTGGCAGGTGTCCAAGCCTCCAGGCTGGCCAGAACCACCTCCCCATGCCTCCCCCTCCCCCTACCCCAGCAGCGGCTCCCAGAGCAGGGTGCAGAAGAATTTCCCTCAGCTTTTGTCCAAATGCACACTCCCTGCAGCTGTCTCCTCTAATCACAAGAACCTCTGAGGCGGTGACAATGTTGGCACCTCATTGGCACCTCTGATGGGCGGGCAACCTCCTCACATGCAGGCCTGCCTTCCCCAAGACCCAAGACCCCCTTTCCAAGAGGCTCTTACACACAGAAGGCCACGTGGTATTTCCACATCAGTGCCCAACCCTGGCCTCCTTCCCTCATCATCTCTTCCACCTTCCACCCAGGACCCTGGGGCAGGCAGGGTTGAGTCTCCACAGGCCCTGTCATGGGTTCAGGTTTTCCCGTTCTAAACATGAGAACCACCTCCCAAGCAACCCTGCTGTCCCCACCCCTGTCTTGAGGAAACCCAGGCTGCCCAGCTTCCTTCAGAAAGCCATCCACCTCCTTCCCCTCCCTGCCCCACTGCCAGCAGCACACAATGATCTTTCTCCAGAGGCCAGGTGAGTCTAGGCCCTGGAAGAACAAGGCTGAAGAGCCCTTGTCCGCTTGCCCTCTACTGCTACTGGCTCGTCACCCCTTGGCGGCCCTCCCTGTCACGTTCTACTCCCCAGGTCTCAGTAAGAAAGTGATATACAGGAATATGGAAGGCGCTGTCCCAGCTGCCCCAGCTCGGCTTCTCATCTGGAGCTTCCTGGGACTTAAAAGCCGTACCACAAGGACAGGAACAGGCCACCTGAGAACAGTCAACATTGGGTTTAAAGAGTTCCAGCTTGGAGTTAGTGGTACAGGGAAGGTATTGGACAGGAAGTGGGGAGGGATGGAGGGTACAGAAAAGAAAATGAACCTACCAGCTAGTGTGGAGAAGAAGGAACCTACAAGCAACAACACCCAGGCCAGCTGTTTTGGGCTTAGCAGAAAAGCCAGTGGCCACCCGTCCCTCAGCCCTGTCCTATAAAGACTGGAAAGCAAGGACTCTGAAGGCCACCCCAGCCTGAACCCCACTTTCAGGTCATGTCCCCCTCCATGGGCTGCAGGCAGGATGCTCCTTAGAAAAGGAGGCGCTTCAAAACGGTGCCTGCCTTCAGGACTGGATATAGGGACCTGGCAATGGAGTATGCCGCTGGGGGGGGGGGTCTCTGGCCTCCTGTCTCAGTTGAGCAGCTCTCTTGGGCCCCAGAGGGCTTCAGTGAGATGTTGGACTCATGTTCTCTTCCCATCGGGAAGCCAGAGGCCACTAGCCCGCCTTCATACACACAGTGCTGCCTCAAGGGACTAGGAGCATATAGAAAGCACCTACTGTGTGCTAGGCTCTAGGGATGGTGAACTCCACGTCTAGTGGGAAACAGGCTTGGTGGGGACCACACATGGTAGAAGTCTCAAGCAAGGTGCCAGATTTGTGCTGGCACACTCCGGGGAGGTGTTTGGGATGCTGTATAGACAGATACCTGGCCCAGTCCTGTGTCAACACAACCTGTCTCCTGTATCCTACTCTATCTTCCCCCTCCGATATATCAGTATGCTAGACGCATCTTCTGCTAAGTTCTCTTCAGGCTTCCTAGGCCCTGAGCCTACCCTCTCCACACCTAGCCTAACAGCGCATGCATATGGGGGTAGAAGATTTCAAGTAAGAGACAGGGAGAGCATTATCCTGTGCCAGGGAAGGAAATGTTGGAGGGGCCTTCAGCCCCCTCAGCCAGATCTTTATCCCTGGGCATGTCCCCCATCAGTCCATTCACTCTGCTGCCCACCATGATATCGCCTTTCAGGATTTCTTCCACATGGCCCCTGCAGATGGGCAACCTGAGACACCCCTGAGGATTCCATGAATGGATCACATGATAATTTCTGGCTGGACTTAACTTTTGTCTTAGCCCTCTGACTCCCAGGGTCATCACCCACACCCTGCCTTGTCCTGAGATTCAGAAATTGCAGTGTGGGGAAACAGGAAGAGATGGTAGTCACACCCTGGCAGGCCTGGCCCGAGATATACTGGAGGCTCTATGGGCTAGAGCTGATCTGGTTGTCCAGCCTCCCCTACACACACACACACACACACACACACACACACACACACACACACACACACACCAGTACAGGTTGTTGGAAAGGGTGGCTATTCTTGGCTCCACAGATGCTCTTACCCACTGTGGGATGTTTTCAGGTGCCCCAGGACCACCAGGAGTGCCAATCATCGTTCGGTACAGCTCAGCCATTGCTATCCACTGGTCCAGCGGAGATCCTGGCAAAGGACCCATCACACGCTATGTAATAGAGGCCAGGCCTTCAGGTATGCTCTGCCCAGGCTGGGCTGTCCTCCCTCCATGGCCCACTTGCTGCCCGCCTCCTGTCCTTAACCCTTGGCTTGTGTCGGTCCTCCATCCGTGAAGACACGTGTACTATTGCAGGTGAAGCCAGAGGTGGTCCTATTGGGGAGTAGAAGGCAGGGTTTCTCCTTAGAGCTGGACTCTTGCTTAGGGAATTCCTGGGAGGCCCCCCAAAGAACAGTTCTTAGCACCATCTATGGACCAACTAACGTTGAAGATTGTTCAAGAAGCCAGAGGAGAGGCTTAGTCCATCAAGTGTACACGCACGAGAATCTGCGTTCAGATCCCCAACACCCATATAAAAAAGCCATATGTGCTAGTGCACAGCTGTAACTCCAGCACTGGTTGGATGAAAATGAGAGAGCCAGAACTGGCAAACTCTAATTTCACTGTCTCAAAAACAAAACAAACAAAAAACCAATAGAGAGCAATTAACAAAGATACTCAACACTCACCTTTGACCTCTACACGCAAGTGCGCACACTCGTGTACACAGAGACACAGAGAAACTAAGAGAGCAGGGTTTGGCTCGCGTTGGTTAAACACGCATGTCCTACTTGTGACTAGCTCTTGTCATCCATCCTACCGACGACATCTCCTGTCAAGCCTGAAATCGAATCACAAGACCTTCCAAAGCCATCAGGACAAGAGCGGCTGATAAGTGACTCCTCAGGGGGCTGCTCTCCGCTCCAGTTTCACTGTCCTCTCTGCACCTGCTTCCCAGGCTCTAGCTCCCTCTGTTGCTAGGTTTCCAAGCTAATCAGAGGTGCCCAAGTCAGCCAAGAGCTGTGGGCTTGCTCTTTGTATTCAGAGGGTCTGTGCCTTGGCGATAGAAGTGAAGAGAGATAAGTCTTTGCTACCCAAATGAGAATTATAGTCAGAGGTAGGGGAGCCTATCAGTAGTTGACGTGTGTGTGTGTGTGTGTGTGTGTGTGTGTGTGTGTGTGTGTGTGTATGTAGTGTGTGTGTGTGTATGTAGTGTGTGTGTGTATGTAGTGTGTGTGTGTGTATGTAGTGTGTGTGTATGTATGTATTGTGTGTGTGTGTATGTATTGTGTGTGTGTATATATTGTGTGTGTGTGTATGTAGTGTGTGTGTGTATGTAGTGTGTGTGTGTATGTAGTGTGTGTGTGTGTATGTAGTGTGTGTGTGTGTATGTAGTGTGTGTGTGTGTGTATGTAGTGTGTGTGTGTATGTAGTGTGTGTGTGTGTGTATGTAGTGTGTGTGTGTATGTAGTGTGTGTGTGTATGTAGTGTGTGTGTGTGTGTATTGTGTGTGTATTGTGTGTGTGTATGTATTGTGTGTGTATGTAGTGTGTGTGTAGTGTGTGTGTGTATGTATTGTGTGTGTATGTATGTATTGTGTGTGTGGTGTGTGTGTGTAGTGTGTGTGTGTATGTATTGTGTGTGTATGTATGTAGTGTGTGTGTGTAGTGTGTGTGTGTGTATGTAGTGTGTGTGTGTATGTAGTGTGTGTGTGTATGTAGTGTGTGTGTGTATGTATTGTGTGTGTGTATGTAGTGTGTGTGTGTGTGTATTGTGTGTGTATTGTGTGTGTGTATGTATTGTGTGTGTGTATGTAGTGTGTGTGTAGTGTGTGTGTGTGTATGTATTGTGTGTGTATGTATGTATTGTGTGTGTGTAGTGTGTGTGTAGTGTGTGTGTGTATGTATTGTGTGTGTATGTATGTAGTGTGTGTGTGTAGTGTGTGTGTGTGTGTGTGTGTGTGTGTGTGTGTGCGCGCATGCGCGTGCACGCGCTCCTATGTGCCTGTTATGTGCATGTTGGTATAGGTACAGATGTACAGCACATGGAGACTGGAGGTTAGCCTCAGGTGTAATTCCTCAGGTGCTATCCACCTTGTTTTATGAGGCAGGATCTCTCACTGGCTTGGAACTCACAAAATGAAACTAGGTTGGTTGGCCAGTAAGCCCCAGAGATCCTCCTGTCCCTTCCTCTCAGGCCCTGAGATCCCAAATGCTTACCACTGTGCCCATGTCCATCTTTAAAAATTAAAAACCTGAGTTGGGCATTAGTGGCACATGCCTTTAATCCCAGCACTCGGGAAGCAGAGGCAGGCGGATCTCTGTGAGTTCGAGGCCAGACTGGGCTACAGAGTGAGTTCCAAGACAGGATCCAAAGCTACACAGAGAAGCCCTGTCTCAAAAAACCTAAATAACTAACTAAATAAAAAACAATTAAAAATAAATAAAACCCTGGGTTCTATGTTTGAACCTAGATTGAACTCTGATCTTTATGCTTGCAGGGCAAGCAGTTTTCTGGCTGAACCATCTCCCCATCACCCTTCTTATGGAGACTTGAACCATCTCAATCACAGGCTATACATTCCTCAGGGTGGCTAGGTGCTCATCACCCCAATAATGAAGAATTAATTATTCTGGGAGCCCCTGGAAGCCACCACCACCCACCACTGCCCTTATCTTATGCTAGCCATCATAGCCACAGTAGCTAAGTATCTAGCCAACTCAGATCCACCACATCACCCACGCCACAGGTGGTGCTGGCTTTCCCCCAACTCCAGATGGTCCCTCCCTGGACCTCCAGTGCCGGCTGTTGAGTTGGCCCGGAGGCCTCCACGTGCTTCTCCTCACTGTAGGCCTGTGCCTGTTTATTCCACCCAAGTTGGCCGACCTGGTGCTAGGCTGTGGAATGTTGGCCCTGGCCCCCAGCCTGTTGATTTTCCAGTGTTCCCTGGGAGGCCCAGCGTGAGCCACTGCCCTTCCAAGTTTGGGGGCTGTGACTTGATGCACACTGGTGGAACAGAGGGTAACTGAGCCAGCACTCAATGACAAGCCAAGAAGGGCCAAAGGCAACAGCTCCAGGGAAGGCAGGATGGTGGGAAAGAGGGGAAGTGAGTAAGGAGGATGTTAGGCCAAGCCCTGAAACTGTTGGAAAGTGGGCTGCTATTAGAGATGGGTGTCTCCCCTTCTCTGGGCTGTCTGTACCCTCTTTTATCCTCCCCCCATGATTACAAGCTCTCCACAATGAACTAGCAGCCCTGGAGGTAACACTGTGTAGCCCTGGCTGGCCTAGAACTTGCTTTGTAGGCTGGCTAGCCTCGAACTCACAGAGATCCTCCTGGCTCTGCCTCCCGAGTGCTGGGATTAAAAGCATGGGCCACCGCCGGCCGGGTGCTGTGCTTCACTCTACATGAACTAAGCTGAACATACCAATTTCTTCAAGCCAGAGAGCTGTCAGGTAGAGCAGAGCCAGGGAGGGATGCACTCTGGGACTGACAAGCCTGTGAGCTGGCCCTCCACATCTGCTGACTAGAGGGCTAGAGGCCAAGGCCACTGAGGGGCATTCCAGCAGCTTCTCTCATTGCCCATACAGTTTGTGCAGAGGCCAGGGGTACAGTGGAGCCCCGGGGAGTGGGTACAAACAGCAGGCAAGAGGTCTCAACTTCTAGAAGGCAGCAGCAGGATTCTCCATAAGCTATTAGCAAACACCAGCACTGTCCCGGTTACCAGGAAGAAATGCCGTGCCAAGAGTCAGGTAACTCAGTAAAAAATGCCCGACTGCTGCCTATGGCTGTAGTTAGAGATTTCCTGCCTGGCCCAGTCAGGACAAATCTCTCTCACCCACCAGTCCCACAGTCGCTCAGACCCAACCAAGAAAGCACACAGAGACTTATATTACTTACAAACCATATGGCCGTGGCAGGCTTCTTGTTATCTACTTCTTCTATCTTAAATTAACCCATTTCTGTTAGTCTATACTTTGCCACATGGCTTGTGGCTTACCAGTGTCTTTACATGTTGCTTCTCATGGCGGCAGCTGGCGGTGTCTCCTCCCAGCCTTCCTGTTCCCAGCCTTCTCCTCTTCCTTGTCCCACCTATACTTCCTGCCTGGCCACTGGCCAATCAGAATTTTATTTACACAGCGATATCCACAGCATATGGCAATGTGACCATGGGAAGAGGAGTTAAGCTTTCTGAGTCTTGATTGTCTTATCTGCCATTGCTGTAGGCTTGAAATTGTAAAACTCCCACCCACATAGGAGTGTCAGCTTGGGGGGAGAGGGGATCCTCGTTGTTAACAGTAGTCACATGAGGAGCTGAACCTCAATACATCTCAAGGAATGAAGCATTGAACTGTGTATTCAGCTACATGATACTACTATGAAAACCCAGGGGGAAGCCTGCATTCCTTGATTTAACACACACTGGGGAGGTATCTGAGCTAAGTGCCCACCTATAAAGAAACAAAGATGACCCAGACATGATCCTGCCCTTAAGGATTTCATACCTTCAAAGCGGAGAGGGAGCTGGGAGATTAAACAGAAAGACCATTGGGTGGCTGGATGTGCTAGCAGAAGGGAGGAGGCTGAGGCAGGGGGATTGTAAGTGCCAGGTCAGCTTGGGCTACAAAATGAGACCCTGTCTCAAATAATAATTAAAATAATGTAAGTAACGATCAAGTAGATACTCAGAAATACAGATGATGGAGTGAGAAAGATGGCCCAGTAGGCCAAGTGCTTATTGTCCAAGCATGAGGACCTGAGTTTGGCACCCATGGAAAAGCTGAGCATGAATCTATAACCCCAGTACTGGGAGATGAAGGCAGGCGGGGACCCTCATGGTCCATGGCCAGCTAGTCTAGCCAACTGCTGAGCTCAAGATTTAATGACAGATTCTGTCTCAAAAAATAAGATGGAGAATAATAGAGAAAGAAACCCAGACTTCCACATGGTCAGGCACACACATGCATGCACAGATACACAGACACACAGACACACAGACACACAGACACACACACACACACACACACACACACACACACACACACAACTATGGCTCTGGACCCAGGGCCTTCTGGGAGGATCTCTGAACATGGACAGACCCCATGCAGGCTTCTGTAAGTTAACAAGATCTGCGCTAGAGAAGGCAAGCTGCCCCCGACTGAGCCTGCCCCACACTTGGTCCAAAATGGTTTTTAAATGGTGTGGTGCTTGGGCAATGGTGGCTACTTATGTCCTGGATTCCCCTGCTGGATCTGACAGAAAGCTTAGTAGGGGCAACAGATTCCTTTCAATATAGGAAAGAACTTTCTAACACTGGGGAGCCAGCTGTGGTGTATGAGAGCAGCTCAGAAGTCCACAGAAGAATGAGCTCACTGAGGGTGAAGCCATGGGTGTTGCAGTGGGGAAGAACTAAGAGAATTAGAGGCCCTACTCCTTGACATAACCTATATAACCCAGGAATGCACAGCAGCCAGAGTGTGAGGTCACATGTATCCACAGTCAGGAAACAGAAAGAGATGAATGCTGGTGCTCAGCTCACTTTCTCCTTTTTCCCTTTTTATTCAGTCTGGGAGGATGCTGCCCATATTGGAGATGGGTCTTCCCCGCTCAATTAAACCTCACAGGAAACATTCCCAGAGGTGTGTCTCCTAGGTGATTCCACATCCACAGAAGTGTGTCCCCTAGGTGATTCCACATCCACAGAGGTGTGTCTCCTAGGTGATTCCATATCCAGTCAGCCTAACAAAGAAGATTAACTATCACAAAGCTGGGGTGGGGGACAGGTTCTAGCTAGGAGCTCAGCCTGCACAGGGGCTGAACACTGAGTCAATTCCTCTGGATGCTGGTAGAGATTGAGTGTCCCTTATGAAATGTTTGGGACTGATAGATTTCCGAGTTTGGGATATTTTCCAGTGTAAGTGTGTGTGTGTGTGTGTGTGTGTGTGTGTGTGTGTGTGTGTGTGTGTGTTTGGAATGGACCCACATCTAAACATAAATTTCCTTATGTGATATACTCTATACACCTAGCCTAAAATTATTTTTAGACACTATTTTAGTATTTTGTATGTCAAGTAAGTTTTATGGCATATGGTCTTTCCACTTGAGGTGTTATAGGCCTCAAAATGTTTCTGCTTGGGATTTTATTTTTTATTCTTTTAGGTCTCACTCTACAGCTCAGGCTGCCCTCAAACTTGGAATCCTCTTTCCTTGACCTCTAGACCGCCATTGGCATGTCGATTTTAGAATTCAGGTTCTCAGATTAGAGTGTTCAGTCTGTATTGGTTTAGTTGTTAGAGATTTTATTGAACAATACATTTTAAAAATGTTTTACAGATGTTTTAGTTTTAAAGAAAAGATTAAGAGACACCCCCTCCCAGAAGGTATCTATCTCTAAGATTTCCACAAGACCTTCCTAAGAGCCAGGCTCAGACACAGTGTTGAGCCACTGACTAGATGGGACCCAACCTCAGGGAGGTGCAGCTAGAACCAGATGATGTGGGGAAATCTGAGGCTCCTCCATCTCACAGCGCCTCCTCTCTATGCTCCTGCAGATGAGGGACTCTGGGACATCCTCATCAAGGACATCCCCAAGGAGGTAACATCCTACACCTTCAGCATGGACATCCTGAAGCCAGGCGTGAGCTACGACTTCCGGGTCATCGCAGTCAATGACTATGGCTTTGGCACTCCCAGCAACCCCTCTCAGTCTGTGCCAGGTACCAGCCTTAGGGTGACAGAGCAGAGAGTCCATGGAAGAGCCCGATGACATGCTTGGCAGTGGGGGAGGAAGACAGACATTGGGTAGCAGAAGCATCAAGGTGGTCATCCAAATGTACTATCCCTCACTTCCTCTAACTGTGAACTCTGAGTCCTAAGCCTACATCAGCTCACAGCTCCAAGGGAAGTTGCCAGTCAGGCCATAAACTATGTTTCCAGGGAAGCCACCTCACCCCACTCCCAAAGACAGCACCCAGGCGGGCCATGAGCTAATCCTGGTGCCCTCTAAGACCTCACTGAGTAGCACCCAGATGGGCCATGTTCACTGCCTCCCCTCCCCCTCTCTTTCATCCCTCTCATCCAGCTCATCTCTGGGTTCACACAGGACACTAGGCCTATACCTATGACCCTGGTCAGTCACTGGCCACTTTGAATATGAAGATAGAAATTCAACTCAAAATTGCACTTCCACTCTCTGGTTGGGCATCAGCAACTCAGCTCCTCTTTCTACCCACATACTTACTCCTGTGCCCAGATGGGCAGCACCAAACTATAGAAAACAAGGAGTCTGAGACAAGAATAGAAGAACCATTCCCTCATTGTAAGTAATATAAATTAGGAGTTTCTGGGTGCAGGAAGCAAAGTACTGGGGGGCTTGGGTAGAAGGGGAGCCCTACCTGGCAGAGGCATTTTAAAAACCAACCCATGACCTCTCTACAACTTCCCTGGCTTTCTGCCATCATTTAAAAAAAATTACTACAATTTTGAGGAGAGTTCTCTCAGACTTCCTAAATGCCAGAGAAGCACCCTTCCCCATACAAATTAGAGTCGGTCTTAAAGTTCTTTTACCCAAGGCAAGAGAATAAAAAAGAAAAGCAGCTAACACACTGTTACTCTCCCTTCTTGATCCCCTGGCAGACACCATTAATCAACCCCAGCACTATTTCTTAATAAATCCAGCGGATTCTTAATCAGTTAAACCATAAAACTTTTCTCAAAACAGTCCTCCATGCAAACTTTTGCCTACAGATCAAAGCTGGAACTTTTAGAGTGCACAAGCCCACCTACCTACCAATAACACCCATGAGCAGCTGGTGAAACCTCAGATGGAATAGGAAGGTTTGTGGGCAGGAGAGTATTGAGTACCCTTGGTCCTGACACTGCACCCCCTGTTGCAGCCCAGAAAGCTAGCCCCTTCTACGAGGAATGGTGGTTCCTGGTGGTCATTGCCCTTGTGGGCCTCATCTTCATCCTGCTTCTGGTCTTTGTACTCATCATCCGAGGTCAGAGCAAGAAGTACTCCAAGAAGACAGATGCAGGTGAGAGATCCTACACTCCTTGATGGCAGGCTTGACTCTTGAGGGTCTCCTTTCCACTGGGGGTGAGGGGCAGGTCTCTTTCCTGGCAATGCATCTTCTCAGATACGGCAGCCAGGAATTCCTCCACACAACCTCAAGCTCCAATCTGGGTCTTGATGCTAACAAGCATGAAAAAGAGCATCCCGGCTGAGTGAGAATATGGAGCTAGAAGGGAATGACTATGTGGTCTGATGGGTACCAACCCCCGCATCCCCATCCTCAGGAGGTAATACCAAGTCAGGAGCCCTCGGCCATGGGGAGATGCTAAGCCTGGATGAAAGCAGTTTTCCCGCTCTGGAGCTCAACAACCGGCGACTCTCTGTGAAGAACTCTTTCTGCAGGAAGAATGGCCTGTACACCAGGTACTGTCCGTGCATGTGGGAGCAGAGGACAGAGGCTTGAGGGCCATGCCCCAGTGCCCATCAGTGCCCACTGGGGAGAAGCATGGAACATGCAATGCCCGCTTGGCCTTCCACTTCCGGGGAAATAGCATCCAAGTTTCAGGGCTGCCAATGGTCAGCAGAAGGTCATGAAGGGCCCCAGCAGGACACCCAGGGGTCTGTGTTAGTCCCACCAAACCCAGCCGCAGCTTAGGGAATGTTAGAAAATCCCCGAGGAGGTGAGTTCTAAGAGTTTCTGAGAGCGGCTGCAAAGTGCAGAAACATACAGTATTGTGGGCGCCAACCTACAGTTGTTCGGAGTCGGTTGCACTAGTATCCGGCCTTAGAGATGGCCATACACCCCAGAGGGGAGCTGGACCCAGCCGAAGCACCTCAGGGAGAGGCACCAGGAACTAGTCCATCGTTGCTTATGCCTTCCTTAGCAAGAGGAGAGTGAAAACCTTCCTCCCTTGGGCTTGACTTGTCTCTGGAAGCAGTTGGTGTGGAAAGGCCTCGGGGAATAGTTCAGCTGGCAGAGAGCTTGCCTACCATGCATGAAGCCCTGGCTTTGGTCCCTAACACTGTGAAAACTAGATGTGGTGGCGCATACCTGCAATCCTAGCAGGTACTTGGGAGGCAGAGTCAGGAGGATCAGGACTTGAAGGTCCTCCCTAAAATCCATGAAGTTTGAGGCCAGCCTGCATCACATGTGACCCCTTCTCAAAAGCCCAAAGCAATGAAAACAGCAGAGACTGTGGGTGGCACCCAACTCCCGTCCCCGGCTTCTTTAAGACTCTGGTCTCTCCTGGACTTTCTTCCCTGGAGCCAGCAGGCTGCCCATTTGCAAGGGCAGAGGATGCTCCTGGGGCCCACCTGACCCTCCTCTGATAGGATCCAGGCAGATTTATGCTTCCAGAAGCTCAAGGGAGGTTGGAGCCACAGCCAGAGGGACTCTTGTTTCCAGCCTCAGCCGTACTGACATTCACGGCTCACTGGAGGCAGCAGGCTGGGAGAGGCCGGCAGCTTCTCTAAGGGAATTCACAAAGCGTCTCTCTGTCTCCACTTGAAGGGATAAGCCATGTGTACTTCTCCAAGGGGGTGGAAGGGAAGGCTGAGGGCAGAGCAGTGGGTAGGCTCTCATCTCTCTACAATCCAGCCTTCCAAAGAAAGAGGCGTTTGAAGCTGTGGTTACACTCACCCAAGCTCTGTATGGCTACACAGCCCCACCAAGCAGGCTCCTGGGCCTGCCACAGGGAACAAGGGGGCATTTCACCCATGGCCACACCTCCCCTTGTCCCCTGCCTCTCCTACTCATAGGACACACACATAGAGGCCTGCATGTTCCTATGCCCCCGTGGGAATGAGAAAAATCTTGTTTTCACCAAAGCAGAGCCAAACTGAACCTGAACTGCTCATAGTGATGGCTGTACATGGATGCGTGTGCCCTGGCACACAGACACACATACCATTTGCCCTATATGTTCAAGAACATTAGTGTGCCATCCTTTCTCCCCTCTTCCTCCAAGCCTCTTTCTAAGGCCTGGGCTGACACAGTGTGGTTACAAGAAAGAGAAGCCCAGGATGGAGGTAGGGGCTTGTAGCCTGCGTTCCTTCTGACCTGTCTGGGGCCGCCTCTCAGCCTCACTCCCCTCTCTCCCTAGGTCCCCCCCCAGGCCCAGTCCGGGCAGCCTACACTACTCTGATGAAGACGTCACCAAGTACAATGACCTCATCCCTGCAGAGAGCAGCAGCCTGACTGAGAAACCCTCAGAAATCTCCGACTCCCAGGTGAGGGGGCAAGGGCCAGTGCCTGGACAGGTAGTGGCTGCTACCAAATGGGGGTGAAGGGGTAAACAGTGTCCCATCACACAGCCAGCCTTCCTCCTACCATCCCTCCTTCCCTCCCTCCCTCCTTCCTTCCTTCCCTCCCTCTCTCCTTCCTTCCTTCCTTCCCTCACTCCTTCCCTCCTTCCCTTCTTCCTTCCCTCCCTCCCTCCTTCCTTCCCTCCCTCCCTTCTTCCTTTCCTCCCTCCCTTCTTCCCTTCTTCCTTCTCTCCCTCCCTCTCTCCCTCCTTCCCTCCCTCCCTCCCTCCTTCCTTCCCTCCCTCCTTCCCTTCTTCCTTCCCTCCCTCCCTCCTTCCCTTATTCCTTCCCTCCCTTCCTCTCTCCCTCCCTCCCTTCCTCTCTCTTCCCCTCTCTCCCTCCCTCCCTCTCTCTTCCCCTCCCTCCTTCCCTCCCTCTCTTCCTTCTTTGACCAGTGCTATAAAGATAAAGGCCTGCAGAAGCTATCCAGAAGTCATTCATGGATTGGCCACCCACCACCACTTCCCAGGCCTGCTCAGAGTTTGCCCCAGAGTGATCACACAAGGTCTCCATGAAAGCCTGGTCCCCTACAATTACAGACTCAGCCCATTGCCTAGGTTCTCAGTAACTCTGACTTATGGAAGAACCTGGGCACTGAAGGTGTTGAGTGGCTCAGGGAGGGGCTAGGGATGCTGCTCATTGCCTAAGAGTACTTACCCAGCATGCTGGAATCCCCAGTTCAAACTCCTGTGGCAGGTAAACCAGCAACACACATAATCCAGCACTCGGGAGACAGAGGCAGGAAATGCAAGATCATCCTGGAGTTCATTCAGGTGCAACAGCCTAAGATTCTAGCTCCATAGTGTCAGGGCCAGATGCCACACTGCCTGTGAGTGGAATTGGGTCTGGACCTTGTTTCTACCCTATCCCAAAGCCCTGCCTATGGAACTTTCTAGAAAAGTCTTCCAATCTGTCCATTGAGACATCTAAGAGAGCCAAACATCCGTTCCACTCCTCTAAGTCGTGTTTGACAAATAACTTGTAGAGTTTCTTTAAAAGAATAATCATAATTGGGGTTGGAGAGATGGCTCAGTGGTAAGAGCACTGGCTACTCTTCCAGAGGTCATGAGTTCAATTCCCAGCAACCACATGGTGGCTCACAACCATCCATAATGAAATCCTGTGCTCAGAACACTGTATACATAATAAATAAATAAATCTTTTAAAAAACAATAATAATCAAGCCCACCTTTAAAGATTAAATGCAAAAAGTGTTCTAGGCACTAAAGTTATTCCACACCCCTCAACACTCCTACACACTGCATACCCTCCCACAACCCCACACAGCTCTGGTTATACACATTCGGATGATAGTCCCATCTCCCCAGAGGGCTGCTGTGGGAGACATGTTCATTTGAAAGATAGCACTTGGCTGTGATATGATGCCTAAGACCTACATGGAGTCCACTATGTCTCTTAGTGACCCTGTAACTGTAAGGGTCCTTAGTAACCCTTCACACATACAATGTAGGTAGTATGGTACACTGAGCAGGAGGAAGTTGACCCATGTGGCGCTTGGCTCTTCACAGTTTCTGGAAAAGGCACAAAGCAAGAGTCAGGTGTTTCAGCTTTAACAATGTTCTTGAAAACCAGACATTTGGCTTTAGGGTCACTGCAGAGAATCCAGATTCCAGGAGGCTGTGCTAGAACCCCATCTCAGAGATGGGGATACCTGGGAGGACATTGAGAACATGGTGTGAGAAGATACCTAGCCCCTGTGTAGTCCTTGCATCCTTTAAAATCTTAAATGGTTTGCCTAGCTGTTGGTGAATAGCCATATCCCTGAGCTCTTAAGTGTCATGAAAGGGACCCCAGACAGACAGCTTTGCCACTCTGTAATTACCAGGAACACAGGACCCGAATTCATCTAGAAGGCTTTCTTCTGTACTTCTAGGATAGACAGCCATGGGAACTATGTTCCTGCATTGTCCTGAGCTTGGGGCAGTTCCAGCAGATTCACAGAGGGAGGGGCTGCCTCTGATTTCTCTCCTTCTCTGTCTCTCCAGTCCTGGGAATGGAACCCAGGGTCCCCCACATGCTAGGTGAGAATTTTACTCCTAAACCACATCACTGTCCTCTGGCTCATTTCCTGAGCCTACTCTCGGAACATGGAGGTGATGGAGACATGCCTATGACCCCCAGCTTCTCCTTCTGGTCTTCAGGGTTAGACATGGAGGTACAGCAGCTGACCTTGTCCCTCTGACACCCTTGTTACACACATCTAGGAATCCTCCTTCTCAGAGATGTCTGGGTTATCAGGCAGGATCTGGAGTGTAGCATATCCACCCTGATGGCTGTCCTGGACAGATGACAGATACGGGTCCCTGAGGATCAGCAACCATTCCCTCTCAGTGTCAGTGGCTCTTGAGAGAGTCACTGCCTCTTTGGACTGTCCCATCCCCCAGGTCTTCTGTGCATGAGTGTGCATGTGCAGCCTGGTTTATATCGTGAGTCAAGCCACCCAAATCTCCCTCTCTAAAACTAGTGCAAACACGTCCAGCCTCTCTCCTGTGAGACAGTCATAAAGAAAACCTCAGTTTGACTTAAAAATACATGGATATGATGAGATGCAGTGTGAGAGAGGCCCCCAAGAGTGATGTGGGTGAAGGGCTAGAGGAAGAGACTGGTTCTGGCAAAGGACCCAGGGCCATGCCTCTGGAGATGCTAGGAGATGCTAGGGAAAGGGACCCCGAGCACAGGAAAGGCACACCCAAAGAGATTTGCCTGTGGCTTGTTTGAGGGAATGTCTAAAAATGCAGCCTGGCTGCATTCCAACTCCATTTTCAAAATAACAGCAGAAAAAAAAATGTATTTAGCACACAGATACATCTCAATAGAAAAGAAACACTGAGCCCACAGCGTATATCTTCTGATCTTGGATCCAGTTGCCAGCAGTTTCGGGGTCAGCAGCTTCAAGCTCATTTAAAAGAATTAAATCTACGTGAAAAAGTATAAAGAAAATGTGTAGGACCAACCACATCTCATGTGATATTTATTGAGTGTGTGGAGCACTTACTAGGCATCAGGATGGGCTCCAAGAATTGTGGGTAAATGGCATTACTTGGTCCTCAGAGTCCCTGGAAGGTACTGGTGGCTTTATGACCACTTCTAGGTTAATACAATAAGAAAGAGTGAGTGGGGGTGGGAGTGTCACACATACCCCCCTCAACAAGTCCAGAACCCCCAACTCCCTGTTACACCTTTCCTAGTGCAACTTTATGTAGGTCAGGCACATGGAGGGAATAAGTGCTGACTCAGAGAGACTTTGTGACAGGCTATTATGGTCTGTCAGGGAAGGCTACCTGTACCTAAATAATCACATTTCAATCCTCACTCAAATATCATGGGACCATAATGACTAACTGTAAGAAGAAAGCGATGTCCAAACTTCTGTTTCCTGTGGTTTGAGGAAGTTGAAGCAGGGAAAAGAGACGGGTCGAAAGGTCACTGCCCAAAGGCATGCAGAGGAGGGATGCGGGGTAGGAAGCAGGGGTCCCAGAAGAAGCTGGCATTCATTTGGTGTGTACAGGTCTGGGCCAGACATAGAAGGAGCCATGTGTGTCTGAGTCAGGTACACGGTCCCCTTCCCACATGGCTTCTGCCTGTGAATGTCTCAGATCTTTTTGTCTGTTTTGTTTCTTGTCCATCAGATTGGGCCATTCCTGGTCTAGGATCATGTCTCCCATTCTCCTTAGCCCAAAGAGAGGGGTACTACAGGGCAGAAGAGCTTGTGGACACCTTTTCCATGCCAAGCCCCAGGTCTTACAAATCTCATTTAGCACCCAGCAGCCCCACCGTGGCAGTGCATTAATCTCCCACATAGCACTTGGAAATATGGAGACTCAGAGATAGAGATGTCAAACACCAAGTTCTTGGACACAGAGCTCAGGATGGCAGGTCACTGGGATTCAGTCTACATCCTGCTGACTCTGAAGACAACATTCACTGGAACCCAACTCAGGAAACTCCCTCAAGGCCACTGGTCACAGACATCTCTGACAGCTAGGCAGCATAGGCTTCTCCTGCAAGGGCACAGGTTAGGAATACACATGACATTGTCTGAGCTAACATTTTTCAAGCTGTTTTCATGCAGGGAGCTCAGAGCTCTGACAAATGATCCCTCAAGGGGATATCAGTGAAGTCCTCTGAAGATTCTCAGGAGCCCCTTAGCATGTCATCAGCCTATCCAATTCCCAAGGCTGCAGCCCCTGCAGAAGGTAGCAATTCAGAGTGCTGTGCCCAGAATGTGGTCAGGCAGGACAGAGCCCCTGGGATCCCAGATGAGGGAAAGGATCTCTTCCAGTCTCTTAGTCTCTGAAGGATCCACTGGGTCCTCAAAACAGACACACACACACACACACACACACACACACACACACACACACACACACAGAGTCTGCCTGGTCCCAGATCTCAAAGCCCTGGGCAGCTCCTCATCCTACACCTTTGGAGATGAGCGAAGGGCTTTGTCTCCACTTTGGGGTTTCTGCTTTTTCTCTGGATTTGGCTCCTCCCCCATTCCTGTCCCCCCAGCCTGGCATCTGCCTTCCCGCTCAGGAGACCGGGTAATTACTGATTGAGTGGCTTTGAAGAGCTGTTAAGAGGCCAGGGAAGTAAAGCCGTCGCTTGATGGCCTGGCAGGATGGGCCCTGAAAGCCCCCTTTGTGCTTGCCCGCTCCTGGGAAGCTGCATTCAGTTACTTAGAGAGGCTGAAAGCTGCAATCGGAGCCCCTGGTCCCTCTCACACTCTTTCTTCTCACCCCACCCCCACCCTGAAAAGAAACAGATGTTGGGGAGGTGGAGGCGGGAACTGGCTGTTTGTCTGAGGCAGAGACCCCCCCTCCCTCCTCCTTGGCCTTGGGGAGCTGGAGGAGGGGCTAGCCAACAGCTCTGACCCCACCTCCTAGGCACCCTCTCTTCTAGCCTTCCCATCTGTCAGGGCTGCTGTCCCAAAGGGCCAGGCATCCAGTAGGTGCTCAACAGATAGCAGCCGCTGGTCTGTGGTCCGGGGCGATGTAAATGAATGAATGGGCTTTCAGATTTGGCCCCAGAAGAGCCAGAGAGGACCCACCCCATCCCCAAACCAGGCCCATTCACTGTTGGTTAGTAGGGGTGGGGCAGCTGCCCCATCCCAGTGACATCACTGAAGCAGCCTCCAATCCCCGGCCCCTTCTGATCTCTCCCAAGGGAGCTCTGAGTCCTCCCGCAGAAGCCCCGTCCCTGCCCCAGGCTTTCTCCCCAGTAATACCGTTTACTTTACCTCTCCTGCTTTGACTCCCTTTGCCTGATAGGTAACAAGCTACATTTTACAGACCAGTCCACCAGGCCGAAAGCCCGAGAGTGGTAGTTATAAACATGCTTCACTAGCAAGGGCCATATCACCACCTCCCACCCCAGAGCCTCCTGCATTGTAAGAGTGGCACACAGTGACCTGGGGCTCCTCCCCAGTGAGTGGGCTATGTCATCACCTCCTCCAACTCGAATCCCCAAGGCTGCAGCCCTGCAGAAGGTAGCTAGCTACTCTGCCTCAAAGGTTAGCACATCCAAGGGGCGGGGCCAGAGTACTGCACCAAGAATGAGGTCAGGCAAGACAGAGCCCCTGGGACCCCAGATGAGGGAGGGGATCTCTTCCAGTCTCTTAGTCTCTGAAGGATCCACTGTGTCCTCAAAATACACACACACACACACACACACACACACAAAATGTGTGGGCTGGGGCTAGCCAAAGTTCTAGAAGCCTCGGAGATGCTGGCAAACTCTTCAAGAGACCTAACCTGGTACTCTATACCCCTAGACCCTTCTGGAGGAGAGATAACCCACCCACGCACCCACCACCCACACTCCGCCTCCACGACCACCACCATCACCCCCAGCCTCTCGCCTCAGGGCATTAGCCTGGCCTCAGCATATGAAACCCTCCTGTCTATGTCTTTTGTTCTGGGTAGGCAGCTGGTCAGACACACACACACACACACACACACACACACACACACACACACACAGAGCCCACTTCACATTGTGCTGCCTTGAATCCATGGAGAATTGACTGAGGGGCTGTCCATTGTGGGCTCTACCCTCCTGCTAAGGGGAGAAGCTGGGACTGCAGGGGGTGGGTAGGAGAGGCGGGATGGAAAGGAGGGGTAAGCCGGGGAAGTCAATTAGCAAATGCCTGGGGAGCATCTGTCTCCCTGGGAGGAGGGGAGAGCCTCTCATTCCCCTCTAGGAACTCCAGATAGAAGTAAGGGCAAGTTCAGAGCAAGTGTGGCCTTCAGAAAACCAGGTTGATCTGAGCTGAGGTCCAGCCAGGCCCATGTCTCTGCAAAACCCTCCCCTCTCCCTGCATTCGGTTCTTTAGCACTCAGCAACAGCCCTTAAAGCACCCATGCCCATGCAGCATTAGTAAGTATTAACGTAGCTTCAGCCAGCTCTCAATCAGTGCATAGTACCAGTACCTGCACATGAGTAGTACTCAGTGTCAGTGCTCTCTTTCACATAGCATCAATACTCATGCAGAATAGGTACTTACATGGTATCAGTATCCATGTAGCATTAGTAGTACTCACACAGCACCATTAATATTCACAGAATCAGTACTCAGTCACATAGCATGAGCACTCACTCAGCAACAGTACCCCTGAAGCATTAGTACTCACACAATATCAGTACTCACAACATTCATGTGTAAGATCAGTACTCACACACCACCAGAATCCATAGAATCAGTGCTTGCACAGCATGGGCACACACATAGTGACAGTTCCCATGCAAGGTTAGTGCTCACAAATACCAGCATTTGCATAGCGTTAGTACTCTGGCAACATGCACACTGAGCAGCTTAGCATAGTGATAGGACAGAGGTGTGAAAACTCATTACAGAAATGCCAAGGCGGCAGCTCCTGCCTCCCCAGGAGCATCTGCCTGAAAAGTCACTTTGCCTCTCTTGAGGGTCTAGATGTCACAAAGGACTTTGTCCCTAGAACGCTTTGTGCATCCCATCCCCCATGGCTCAGGCCTGGGAACAAAGTCACCTCCAGTTTCTCCGCTGTCAAACAGGACACAGTGGGTCACCCAAACTCACCGGTGTTGGCCAAGCTGGGTTGTGTTGCCAGCACTCTCCCTGACAAGCATGTTTTCCTTAGGTTTACATAAGTTGTGAACTGGCCAGCTAGGGACACTGGTAGGTAGAAGGGAGAGGAAGCCAGAGCATTAGCTGGGTAGGAGCCAGGCAGCCTTGGTGGCATCCTCCGGGCTGCATGTTGCTAAGTGTGCCTCTCACCATCCGAGCTGGCCTCTTCCCGAGTCTCCATCTGTTGTCTTCTCAAGACATTGCTGGAAGCTTGGGGTGGGGGAGGGGCGGCTGATAATTTTAGCTTCACAATTCAGTTTACAATTCAGATTGACTTGTCTCCTGCAGAAGAGGCATGTGCATAGAGCAGCAGAATGTCATAACAGAGTTAAGAATAATTGAATGTTTTATGTTGGGGGCAGGGTGGGGACCTCCAAAGCCATCATAAGAGAATTTGGAGCTTTTGTTGGCATTTAAAACTTTCTTTCACAAGTTTCTGTGATCCGTGTACAAATGAGTGTAGGAGCCCAGAGATGCCAAAAGAGGGCATCAGAGTCCTTGGAGCTGGAATTACAGGCTGTTGTGAACTGCACAGTGTGGGTGCTGAGACCCAAACCCAAGTCCTGTGGAAGAGCAGCAGGCTCTGACTGCCGAGCCATGTCTCCAGCCCCTGTTGACATTCCTGTCATATTGATTTTCTGACTTACCCTTGCTTTTACCCTGAATCCCAGGAGTGGGCACCTGCATTTCCACTGCCCACAGTTTCCATCTTAATCTAGCTCACACTTCACCTCTTGTCACAGAGTACAGGGTAGAAGGTTTCTTGGGGCTAGAGGGATGACTCAGTGGTTAAGAGCACTTGTTCTTGCTGAGAACCCATGTTCAATTCCCAACACCCACATGGTGGCTCACAACTGTCCATAACTCCAATTCCCAGGTCCAGTGTCCTCTTCTGACCTCTAGATGCCAGGCACACACATGGTACACAGCCATACATTCAAGCAAAACACTCACAATTAAACAAATCTTTAAAAAAAATAGATAGCATCTTGCCATGGATGATCAGGGTTTAGAAATGCAAACTGCTAAGTCAAGGACACCAGAAGCAGCTTGGACAAGGTATTGGTAATTCCAGCATTCAGGAGGCTGAGGCGTGAGAATTGTCACACACTTAAGGCCAGTCTGGGCAATATAGTATGTTCTAGACCATCTTGGGCTAAAGAATGAGACCTTGTCTCAAAAACCACTGAACTAAAAGAAGACATGAGTCATAAAAATATATAGTGTGGACCCATCTGTATGGAGAATCCGGAACAGGTGTTCCTGAAGAGATGTGTGGTTGTGTTCAGAGAAGAGGGGATAGGGAGAGAAGGCTCAATGGATTCAGGGTTGTACTTTTGGGTGACCAAAATATTTAGAGCTAGATAGACCTAATGGCTCACAGTGTCCCCAACTGAACTTACTGAGTTACTCACTTAAAAATGGTTGACTTTATATTAAGTGAATTTTATTTCAACTGGGAAGAATAAAGATTAGGATTTGAGGTCTGGCTGGGTCAGTGGTGTGGGTCTGAGAGCCTAGCTGTCACGAGGCTAAGCAGGAAGAATGCAAGTTGAAGGCCAGCACAGTGAGTTCAAGGCCAGCCTAGGGAAACCCTGTCTCAAAATGAAAAACTAGAAAGGGGGTTTGGGTGTAGCCCAGTGGTAGAACACTTGCCTAGTGTGAGTGAGGCCTTAGTTTTCAAGCCTTAGTACTACAAAGGAAAAAGATGGCCATCTTGCCCTGGACAGCTCATGATGGTAGACATCTCATACCGGCTTTCCCTGAAGGCAGAAGGAAGGGGACATGAAAGGACACTGTGGTGTGAGGGGTTGAGACATTCAAGATCCAAGGCTTGAAAGAGGCAGAACGTCCTGTGCCTTTGAGCCCTGACCTCACAAGGACGCTGACACCCTGGTTCTCTGTCCTCCTAGGGAAGCGACAGTGAGTATGAAGTGGACACAAACCCTCAGAAAGCCCACTCCTTCGTCAACCATTACATCAGTGACCCCACATATTACAACTCTTGGCGGCGTCAGCAGAAAGGCATCTCTCGGGCCCAGGCCTACAGCTACACAGAGAGCGATTCTGGTGAACCTGACCACGTCACTGTCCCCAATAGCAACAGCACCCAGCAGGGCAGCCTTTTCCGGCCCAAGGCCAGCCGGACTCCAACGCCCCAAAATCCCCCAAACCCCCCAAGTCAGCAAAGCACCCTCTACCGTCCCCCCAGCAGCCTTGCCCCTGGTTCCCGGGCACCCATAGCAGGGTTCTCATCCTTCGTTTGACATCAGAAGAGGAAAAAGAATGGAAAAATGACACCAAAATCCTCCTTTGCCACTTCCCAGAACGCCTGCCAGAAAACACAAGAAAACCCCACCAAGAAGACATCGGATCAACTTTTCACCTCTCCAGTTTGTTTTTCCAGAGATTCCAGGGCCAGCAGAGCCAGGGTGGAGGAGGAGGATGGGGAAGAAACCCCTGGGACTTGGACGTGTGTGACCTGAAACAGCTTCTCACATCCTTGGGGTCCATTGTGCAGTGTGGAGGATGGAGACCAGATAGTCTCACTTCTGCCCAGGATAGAGGGGCTTGGGACTCTGGAGAGGAGGGGGGCTATAGGCAGGTGGGGCTGAAGGGTGGAGATGCTTCTAGACATGCAGCCAACTTCATGTTTCCCACGTGGGCTAGATCTTGCTATCCTTGCTCCTCTGCAAAAAGGATGAGTGTCCTCAGAGGCAAAGCCTGCCTGTTGTCTTTGGCTTTCCCTGGCAGGTGTCCCATGGCCTTGCCAGCCCCCTGCCTTGTCTCAGCACCCTCCCAGGGCTTTTTACCCTTGTTCATCTTCTCCACCAAGTATTTGGCTTATTTGAGAAAATAGAAGAAGAAAAATCAAAGGGTGAGAATCCACTTGGCAACTTCCTCATTCCTGAAAAAAAAATTTTTTTTTTTTTTTTTGTTTTAAATTGTGAATTCAAGGAAGAGGGCCTGAAGGCCGGGAGAAATCCTCAGCTGCAAAACTGAGTCCTGCCTCCTGTTGCTTGGATTCACTTCCCTGAATGCAGATAAGGAGGGGTGACATCTGGGAATGGAGACCTAAGGTGCTGGCTGCACATTGGGGCATGCTTCAGGGAGATGTCCTGCAGGAAGTCATAGATGCCAGGACGAAGCCTTGACTATCATGTTCTCCTCTACCTGCCCAACACTGAGAAAAAGGAAATGGGGTCGGGGAGCTTAGGATGGGAAGCTCAGCTCAGCCCACCTAACTGTGTAGGAAAGTTGTATGCTCAGATGTACCACTTCCTCTGAATGTACACCTTTCTGCTAACCCATGCACCTGCCCTCATGAACTTGTATAAAAAAAAAAAAAGGTGGGGAGGGGGTACAGAAGCCCCTCCCTGTGACTTCTTTGCCCAAGAACATTTTCACATGTCTCTACCCACAACACATGGGTGCCCAAAGGGGCGGCCCAGCACCTGGTCTTGAGGCTTTACAAAGAATCAAAGATCACTTGAACCCCTTCTAACATCTCCCGGGTTAGGTTCAGTGAAGCCAGAGTTGGGAAGGACCAAGGAGGGGACAGCCAGGAATCTCTGTCCAAACTGAACATGGTGGTTGAGACACATGGTTAGCCAGGAGAGGTGGGTCAGATGGGATCAAGGGACAAGGACAGCCGATGGGAGAGAAAGCTGGTACTCCAGGAATGTTCCGTAAAAAGCCTCGAGGGGCCTGACCTTCACATTAGCTTTGAGCTTCCAATGCAAGAGTTTGGAGAGGAGGTTTTCTAATGTCCTGTGTTGCCTGAGGACCTTGGGGACATCAACCAGCCCTTTAAGGCTCAGCTTACTGCTGGGAATGCATGGCTACCTCTATCAGAGGCTCCATTGGGGACATGTCCAGTTCAATAAAGGACCAGCCTTGCTGGGAGTATGCACTGTATTACTGCTGGCCTTATTGAGAGGCCCAAGTGGGGAGCCTGCAGCTGTCCTTAGCAATCCCTAGTTAGTCACTGCTAATTGTCACTGGTCAGGGACATCTGAGTCAAAGGCCTGAGTAAAAGACACACTGGAGCTACTAAGTGTGTGGGCTCCTCCCTACACACCTGCCCCCTGGAATATGTGAATGAGGAAATGTTGGAAGCCAGATCAGTAGACAGGTGACCCAACTGCTGTGTGTGAACAAAGGCTTTTCACAGTGACCTCTCCTAAGCAGGTCCTAAAGTTCCTAAGCCAGGAAGCACAGCCTTGTCTCCAAAGGACAACAAAGAGCTGAAGCCTCACCCCTCTGGGGAGTCAGGTTCCCAGGGCTACCTTGGACTTTGTCAAGAAGCTGGACCCGGACCCCTGCAGCATCTGGTCTCTCCAGAGCCACACATATGCAGTTGCTGCATGAGCTCACACTGCCACGCTTACTTTGTGTTCCTCATTACTTTTTAAACAACTTCATCTTTTTTCCTGTTTTTAGAGGCTTTAACCTTTTGAGGATGTTCCCAGTTTACATTAGGGAATTATTAGCCTAGCCCAGCCCAGTGAGGGAGCTTTATAGAGGAAGCAGGAATTGTTTAAAAAAAAAAAAAAAAAAAAAAGCATTTGTGTGTGTGTGCATGTGTGTGTGTTACACATGAGGACAATTTTCCTTTGCCTTTAATGAATCACCTGGTGCACTGATATCCCCCTCCTCCTTCTGTGTGCTCATTGAAACCCTTGCTGATGTCCATGTGCACATGCAAACGGGTGTTCATGTACAAGCATGCAAAAATATGCACAGAACATACATCGATATGTGTTAGCAAAGGGCCTCTTGCCTTGCCCTCTGATGGCCTCTGGCTGTCTCTCATCTCCATGAGGCACTGGTAGCCTGGGTCACTTATTTTTTTGGTATCACTGGGACCTATTGCCCAAGCAGCTGGGCACATCACAAACTATAAGTCCTAGATATCTAGGGTGAAAGTCTCTATTAGGTCACTACCTGCCCAGTGGGGTAATTCTTGCCTCCACGGCCCCAGTTAATTCTGGACAACCTGTAGGTTTCCAGCTGTGGAACTCTAGGTGGTTTTATGCCATCTCCTGGCCCATGTTTACATTTCTGCTGGGCAGTGGAGGGTCCCAAGAACTCCACCCAGACACCTGACCACATGCTAACAGTGTGGTGGGTACCAACCCTGAGTAAGGAGGAGCTTTCAATTTCTGGAGCCACTGAGGCCAGGGCTGCTGTCTTGTGACTCTGTGGGAAACAGGTCAACAGAAGGACATGCCTAGTGTGTCCTTTTTGTGGTACCTCTCTGTGCCCTGAGGAAATTCGCAATGTATTCAGAAGACCACACATGCTGGGGCTACTCTTTCCTCTCCTGGGAGTGCCTCCTGCCTTCTTGCAGGCTCTGCACCCAGATTGCCAAGATTAACCAAATAGCTGCTCTGGGTTCCTGAAGCATCTTCCTCCAGACAGCTGCAGGGAGTTTACAAACTCACGCTGCCTCTCCCAGCCTCCTCTCCACCCCAAACCTGACACTGCCGTGATCAGAGGGAACAAGAAAACAACCAGGCTGCCTCGACAGCCCTTGCTTCTGGAAGCCTTCTGTCTCCTGTTTGTCCATGCCTGCCCTGGACAGCGTCCCTAAAGGTGCCCGAGGCTGCCCTAGGCAGGGGCTCCCCTTGCCTTCTCACGTGGCACCATGAAGGGTCATGTGCAGCCAGCCAGATGCACCATCAGCAGGGGAAGGGGGGACCCATGAACAGCCACCACCAGCTTCTGAGTGCCTCTGTGGTCCCGTACAGGGACACCAACCCTAACTAACACCTTGAGCACAGGTGCCCCACCTCTTGGGATAACCCCTTCTTCTCCAAAGCATTTAAATGTGTTACCTTTCTTCACCCATATAGACTCCCAATACAAAACTAGGTACAAATCTTTATTTTTTGATTTAAAAGCTATAATGAAAAATTATGGGGAGAATATTCATTATGGCAGGTGTTTATCTGTAAGAAAAAATATATATCTATATGTCATATAGCTTGTTAGCAAGTTTATTTTTTAAATGAAAGGTAAGAAAGAAGTTGATTTGAAATATATACCATGAGAAGTCCCATGTCCTGTCAAATTGTCCGTATTTTATAAATAAACTTTTTTTTTTTTTTGAGTTCTGAAGCAGCAGTCTTTTCCTCACTACAAATTCTGTTCCTCAAACGTTTGTTTCTATTTCTAGCCATGTGGGGATTGTACAGAGCGAGCCAAGGGCAGGACTGGGCAGCCCTCTTAATTCATCAGCAGGGGGTATCTGTACCTTTAAACAAAAGCTCCTACTTTAGGCTGGGAGTGTAACTCAGGGGTAGGACAGCAGTCTGGCATGCAGATTTAACCCGGGTTCAGTCTCTAGCACCAAAAAGAGAAAAAGGAAAGAATGTATTGTTCTAAGTTTGGAGGACAAGAGCCCCTCAGATGTGTGATGCAACTGATAATGGTCAATAATAGCAGTGGGGTGGGGAGGGGTAGGGTGGGGTAGGGTGGGATGGGGTGGGGTGGGATGAAGTGGGGAGGGGTGGGGAGGGGTGAGGTGGGGTGGGGTGAAGTGGGGAGGAGTGGGGAGGGGTGGGGTGGGGTGGGGAGGGGTTGGAGTGAAGTGGGGAGGGGTGGGGTGGGGAGGGGGGTGGGTTGGGGAGGGGTGGGGTGGGGAGGGGGTGGGGTGGGGAGGGGTGGGGGTGGGGAGGGGTGGGGAGGGTATCTCCGTGGTTTCTAGTGGTTGTAGCTATTGCTAAGGACCCAAGTTCAGTTCCCAGCATCCACATCACTAGATGCCCACAACTGTCTGTAACTCCAGTTCTAGGGGATCCAACTGCCTTTTCTGACCTCCAAACCACACATGTACATACACACACACACACACACACAAAAAAAAAAAAAAAAAAACCCAAACAAACAAACAAAAAAATTAATGATAAATATGTAAAGTATAATGACAGCAAGAGGTGACACATACATGCCACACTCCATGCCCAGCATGGGTCAAATGATCACCTGATATGTGATAACTCATGAAGCCTTGTGACAGCCAAGGAGGGTGACAGAGCATTTTAAGCTTGCTCTCTGGAAGCGGCAGAACCAGGATTGGTCTATACTGAAGTAGTCTGACTCTGGGGTGCACACTCTCATAGATCTGGTGAGGCACCCCTTTTTAGTTTTTTTGTTTGTTTGTTTGGTTTTGGTTTTGGTTTTGGTTTTTCGAGACAGGGTTTCTCTGTGTAGCTTTTGTGCCTTTCCTGGAACTCACTCTGTAGCCCAGGCTGGCCTCAGACTTACAGAGATCCGCCTGGCTCTGCCTCCCAAGCGCTGGGATTAAAGGTGTGCACCCTTTTTAGTTTTTAATCTCTACAAATCTAACACCCTGGGCCACTGAAGGTTATTTTTAATGTTTGTGGTAAGACTTTTTGTTGTGCATTTGTTTACTTTTTACTTTTTTTTTTTTTTAAGAGTCTTACTTTCCAGACTGGCCTGGAAGTCACAACAATCCTCCTGTCTCAGGATCCCAAATGCTGGGATTGTATTACTGTTGAGCTGATCAGAATTCAATTAATAGCACTTGGAGGCAGAGGCAGGCAGATCTTTGTAAGTTCAAGACCAGTTTGGTCTGTACAGTGAGATCAAGGCCAGCTGTGGCTACAGAGTGAGGCCTTGTCTCAAAAAGAAAAATAAATAAAATAGAGAAATATATGTAGGCTAGTTTTTACTTAAAATGCACAAATGTAAATTGATTCACCAATATGTTGGTATAGAGCCGTGACATTCTTTTTCTGCACATGGACAGCTCCCTGTGATCCTCTACTTTGCGTAAGCCACATCTATTTTACATAAATCACATTTATTTATTTATTTATTTATTTATTATGTACCCAGAAGAGGGCACCAGATCTCATTACAGATGGTTGTGAGCCACCATGTGGGTGCTGGGAATTGAACTCAGGACCTCTGGAAGAGCAGTCAGTGTTCTTAACATCTGAGCCATCTCTCCAGCCCCCATAAATCACATTTATAATCCAACATTAGTGATTTCTTTTTTTCTTCTTTTCTTTCCTCCTCCTTTTACTCTTCTTCTTTTTTTTTCTTTTTAAAGTTGTTTTTGAAAAAAAAAATGTGTATGGGTGTATATTCACCTGCATGTGTGCACAGTGTATGTGCAATGCCCTTGGAGGGCAATAGAGGGCGTTGGATCCCCTGGAACTGGAGTTACAGGTGGTGGTGTGCTACCATGTGAGTGAAAAAAAAAAAAAAATCCAAAAGCAGCTGGTGCTTTTAACCACCGAGGCACCTCTGTACCCTTTGTGTGTTCTCAGACAGCCTTGAACTTGAAGCAAGTTCTGATTCAGCTTCTGAGTGAGGAGATTATATACTATGTCTGACCTTTGATTATTTGTTTGAAGCAAGGTCTCACTCTGTAGCTCTGGCTGGCCCAGAATTCACTGTGTAGTCCAGACTAGCCTGAAGCTCATAGCAATTCTCCTGCCTCAGCCTTCTGAGTGCCTGGATTACAGACATGAGCCATCATTCCCAGTTTAAGTTTCTATTTAACTGGGCATGGTAGCACGTGCATTTAATCCCAGCAGTTGGGAGGCAGAAGCAGATCTCTGTGAGTTCGAGGCCAGCCTGGTCTACATAGTAAGTTCCAGGCTGGCCAAGATTACACAGTGAGATGGGGTCTCAACACCATTACCACCACCCCCAAAAAGAAGAAACTGAAAAAAAAAAAGTAAAGGGTGTGTGTGTGTGTGTGTGTGTGTGTGTGTGTGTGCGCGCGCGCACACCATGGCACATGTGCAGGGGCAGAGAATGACTGTTTGGGGCCAGGGAATTGCACTCAGGTCATCAGGCTTGGCAGCAAGCTGCTTTTCCTACAGAGCCATCTAGCCAACTTTTGTTTGTTTCTTGTTTGGAGCCTGGGTCTTTTATTTCTTCCTGTTCCTCTATTACGCCACGAGTTCATAGCAAGCAGGCTTCAGCTGCATAGGCTCCTTCCAGCCTTGAGTTCTCACACGGCCTGCTTCTCCGGGTGGCACAGGCAGGTGTTGCAGGTGAACCCGGATGCCTTTCTCTTTGGTTTCCTTTTTCCTTTGATCAGTTCCTTGCCCAAGTCAGGAGATGACCTCAACAACTCAGAGAGAGTTTACCATGCTCAGCACACACCCTAACCTCTTGGCAAGACTCCTGCCCTCCCTCCCTCGTTTACAGTGATGTAAAGAGCATGCTGAGTGACACTGTGGTCACAGTGACATTTGCAGGGCATTCCATTTGGAGAGGTGTTTATTCCTCCGGTGTCTGCAACATCCCCCTTGCGGATGCATGTACCCAAAGGACTGTGGGAGCGCACTTAGGTTTCCTAGTGGCTTTACCAGCAGGTCTGCATAAAGAGGATGATTGGGCCACGGGCCTGGGTGCAGGTTTCTGAGATGGTCTGCACTTGGCTGTGCTGGGGGAGGAAGTCTTTTGCTCCACCCCCCGGCATTCCTTTAAAAACCCTTTGGCAGATAGTCCGGGGCCTGATGGATTAGGATCCAGGACCTCTTGAGGTTATCCTGTATTTTTTATTTATTTCTCTCCCCTATATACTTCTAATATTTCCTGCTCAAGAGTACCCTGGGGAAAAGTAGAAGTGGAATGCCCCCCCACAAAGGACCGACTCCCCATTTCTAAAATGTCCAGAGAATATACAGTGGGTGCCTCTCTCTCCTCCTTTTGTGTCATTTTGGGGAATTGCTGGAAGTTAATGGCTCTGGTCAAAAGTTGAGTTCCTATTTCTTTAAAGAAAAGCAGTTTACAGAAATGACCAGTTGCTGAGAGAGGAGACCTCCAGTTCTAATGACCTTTCCCCAAGATTCTCCCGGTCCTACCCAGGATTAAGTCAAGGCTTTTTCTTTTTTGTAGCTTCCCTTTACCAACAGGAACATACTTTGCAGAGAAATAACCATTCTCTGTTTCCATTCTTATTTTACACCTTACATCATAGTTTATGAAATTACGTAAAAACTGTCAGAAGGTCTACCAGCATAAACAAGTCTGGGACAATTGGTGCTTTGTAAAAGCCTGGTTCCAGGAGGGGAAATATGCAGGCCTGATGGGCAGCAGCCTACCACCTTCAGCATGCAGGTCCCTAGAGGGGTCTCTATGTTTTGCAAGGAAATCTAAGGCATGCACTAAATCCAGGAGATGGGTCAGGGGAGGTCAGATAAGCGATGTCTGTTTACATCACATCGAAAGCCCTGTATACTACACTTTACAGCAGATTCTCACATTGATAAGGGGTTCTCAGTGGTCATTTGACTACACATAATTTTTATCTTGCATATAATTTGGAGTCCCATTCCCACATTAGAAGTAACTTCCAGCTCCATAGCCTGAGGATGTTTGCTTAACGTATAATAACAGGGCTCTTTCAGGTCTTGACTCCAAGATGAACAAAAAGAGAAACAACGGTTTCACCAAAAAGGGCCACAGCCGTGGGTAGCAGATTTACTGTAGGCGCTGAGCCCAGAGCATGACCTCGGACAAGGCTATTAAGAACTTCATCATTCGGAGCACAGAAGAGGCATCTGTCGTCATGGACATGAAGGAGACACGTGTTTTCAGTGTGTAGGTGCTTCCTGAGCTTTGTGTCAAGCTGTGTCACAGCCTGAGTTGTGCCGTTCAGAGCAAGGTGGTCAGGGGCGGATCTCAAGAAGCCTGGAAGGACCAAACAACCCCACCACAACGTAGACATGACCCACAACCTCCACCGTGTCCAGAGCTGATTTCATAAGAATAGAAGAAAAGCCATCTGAGGAAGACAAAATGGAAATTATATATAAAAAGAAAAGTGATAACATGGGAGTCAGGAGGATTCCAGAACAGTGTCTAAAATGTCGGCACTTACAGTGCTTCTTCATTTTCTTTTCCTTTATATTTTTTTAAATATTTATTTTATGTGCACTGATGTTTTGACTTCATGTATGTCTGTGTGAGGGTATCAGATCCTCTGGAACTAGAGTTACAGACAGTTGTGAGTCACCATGTAGGTGCTGGGAATTGAACCCAGGTCCTCTGGAAGAGTAGCCAGTGCACTTAACCACTGAGCCATCTCTCCCTTTTTTCCTTTCTTTTGTTCTGTTAAGATAGGATCTCATTATGCAGATTTGTATGGATCCCAGGCTGGCCTAGAATTTGTGATCCTTCTGCATCTATCTCACAAGGGCTGGGATTACAGACCCACACCACCATGACCAGCCCTCCTAGTTTGCAGAGGAGAATTGAATGAGCCCTGATGCTGTGGGATGTTCAAGTATGTCAAATGAGTTGCTCTGATTGGTTAAAATAAAACACGGATTGGCCAGTAGCCAGGCAGGAAGTATAGGTGGGACAAGCAGAGAAGAGAATTCTGGGAAGTAGAAGGTGGAGGCAGCCACCATGACAAGCAAGATGTAAGGTACAGGTAAGCCACGTGGCAAGTTACAGATTAATAGAAATGAGTTAATTTAACATAAAAGAAGTAAATAACAAGAAGCCTGCCATGGCCATACAGTTTATAAGTAATATAAGCATCTGAGTGATTATTTTATACATGGGTTGTGGGACCGCAAGGGGGGGGGCAGCTCTCCAACTGCACCCTAATCTACTATCAGAATGAGATTTCTGAGGATGAGGGCAGGGAAGCCAGGCATGCTGGCATGTGCCTTTAATTCCAGCACTCAGGAGGCAGAGATAGGCAAATTTCTGTGAGTTTGAGGCCAGCTTGGACTACAAGAAGCCCTGTCTCAGAAACTGAAACAAGAGGGCTGGGGAGATGGCTTGGTGGGTAAGAATGCTTGCTCTCTGCAAGCATGAGGACCTGAGTTTGAATCCCACATAAAATGGTGGGCATGATTGGATGTGACTGCAGACCCAACACTGGGGCATGGAAGGAGGCACCATCATTTCTGACTTCCATTCTCCGGTCAAGCTGTGCTCTGCTCTCCTTCAAAACTCTCCAGAGCTGGATCTTAGGAATTCAGGAACCCCGGGGAGGAGGTAAACCGGCCTGTCAGAGTACATGAAGCAGGCTTCAAGGCACCCTTACACCCAGATAAGGCTCAGCTGGGGAAAGATTCAGGAAAAGATCTATGCTGGTTGGGTTTCTTTTTTTGTCAACTTGACACAAACTACAGGCTCCTGGGATGAAGAACGCCTCCATCGGATGGCCCTGCAGGCAAGCCTGTGCGGCTTCTTCTTGTTTGTTGACTAATGTAGAAGGGCCCAGCCCCTTGTGGGTGGTACCGTCTCTGGGCACATGGTCCTGTGTTGTATAAGAAAGCAAGCTGAGCCAGGGGTGGTGGCGGCACATGCCTTTAATCCCAGCACTCGGGAGGCAGAGCCAGGTGGATCTCTATGAGTTCAAGGCCAGCCTGGTCTCCAAAGTGAGTTCCAGGAAAGGCGCAAAACTACACAGAGAAACCCTGTCTCAAAAAACCAAAAAATAAAAAATAAAAATAAAAAAAAGAAAGAAAGAAAGCTGAGTGGGTCACAGGGAGTAAGCCAGTAGATAGAGTTCTTCCATGGCCTCTGTCTGCATCAGTTCCTGCCTCGGCTTCCCCCAGTGCTGGAGTGGGCCTGTAACCTGAAATTAGTGTTTTATCACAGCAACATAAAACAGCTCAGGACAAGATCTCTCCCCTCAGTCATGGGTAAGAGACAGAAAACTACAAGGGGTATCCTAAGACACAGAGGTGTGACAGCTGAATGCCATTCCCACCTATGCATAGCATAGCATGGCCAATGGAAAGAAATTTCTGGAACTTGCAGAAAAGGTTGGAAGGAGAGGGAAATACCCAGTGGGGGTGCGGGTGGGGGCTTACCCTGCTCTCCTCCCATGCCATTCTCCTGTCTGAGCCCCTTGTAATCCAAACCCAATTCCCAATGAGAATTTGAGGGTGCTAGGGTGCAGCCCATTGAGAGAAGACTCCCTGTGGGGTAGAGAATAAAGCAAGGCATAGACATGAGGGTAGGGCGAATAAGAGCCAATGGGGCACATGACAAAGTCTACTGGTGTTACTGTCCGCATGGTACCCTGCTCGAGTCCACCACATGTGACATGTACTTCCTGTACAGTCTCTCCTCAGCGTCCCCAAAGGGCGAAACAGTAGGATTTCAAGAGGTGTTGTGGCATTTCTGTCGCTTGCTAGCACTGCCTCAAGCCTGCACTGAGCCCCCGCTGGTATATCAGTCAATCCTCACAGCACCCCTAAGGTGTGGAAACACCCCACCCTACCCACAAATAAGGTTGCATTCCCTAAGGAGACCTGTTATGGAGACACCAGAGCCAGGATTTGGACCCAAGCCTTACCAGGTCCTAGAGTGTCCCTTATTTTAATCAGTGAGCACCTTTGGCTCGAAGTTTAGACACTACTCAACCCAGAAGAGGAAGGTTCAATATTTGGAGGAGACTCTCAAACTCTGTGGGTGGCAGATCAGCAGGAGGCATTTGGTCAAAGCCTCTGCCATCATATTATCCATAGAGGATACATGAATGAATGAGCATGTCAGTGTTCTGGGCAGACTTCATGTACGGATATAGAAATTTGAGTTGGATATGATTTCATATGTAGCCAAATAGCATTCTGGTTTGTTTGTTTCCCACCCCCAACCCCTGACTCCCCAACCATTTTTAGCTCAAGAGACACAGAGAAATAGAATAAACTATTAGTTTTCTGGTGTCTAGTGTGGCTTAGAGTCAAATATACACTCACTGGACCTCTATAGGTTTTTGGTGTGGTCCCTGGATGAGGTAGGCAGGTTAGAGTAGTACTTCCCCAAATTCACATCCACTAGAAAACTCAGAAGTTGGGTCTTTCCAAGTGTAATTAGTTAAAAGGAGGAGAAGACACAGGGCACATGCAGCAGGGAAGACCATGTGAAGGCAGAGGCTAAAGGCAGGCATGGTGGCAGACAAAGGCCAATCCTTGGGGCTCGATGGCCAGCCAAGCCTAGCCTAAGACAAGTTCCAGATCTAAGTGAGAAACTCTGTTTTGGAACAAGGTAGACAGTGCCTTAGGAATGGACAGTCGAAGTCGTCCTCTGGCTTCCGCATGCACATGCAATAGGTGTGCATGCCACACACTCTTACACACGCGTGCATCGCACAAACCTGCTTGGGTGATAGCAAGTGATGCTGACGCCATACAAGCTAGTGATGGAAGAGTTGCCAGGAATTGTTAGAGGCTACAAGAGGCTCCAGCCCAACTCTCTCGGGTTCCCTACCACCCTAAAAGTACCCTGCAGACACCTTGGCTTTGAACTTCAGTCTCCACATCTGTGAAGAATACATTTCTGTCGGTGTAAGCCACATCATAGTTTGTGGTCACTTGTCACAGCAGACCCAGACTCTACCTAAGAAGCTGTGCTTGGGGTTGATGAACATTCCTTTTCTCCAGGAGTTTGATTCAATAAACTTACAGGGGCTGATAGGATCCCAGAGCCAGGGACCTCAGACCTCTATTCCCGTTCCTCCTCCAGCAATATTATGTTTCTGTAGAAAATGCCAGCCAGTCCTGAGTTAAATTGGCAATTATGGGATGCTTCCTTCCTGCCTCTCCCTAGCCTCCCCCATTTAAATTGTTTCCACCTCTCACCGAGAGCCAAGCCCATCCTTCCCAAAAACTCACCAGCAAAACACTAATCCTGGATGCAGGGGACCAGAACTTGGGGTTTCTGCCCTCTGAGTCAGGAGCACAGGTGAGTAGGTAGCGCAGAGGACACAGGCAGCCTGGTTGTGATGGAGGAGGGGACCTTTCTTGGCTGGTACCAGGCCTGACACGTGGGAGACAGAAGAAAGCATCTGGCCTGGCAGTGTGGCGGGGACTTCATCTCCCTCACCCTACTCTGGAATTGCAAGAGGGAGGATCAGACTAAATTCACTACGTGTTCTAGAAGTCAACAGTCCCACCATAGATAGAGGAAAGGAACCGGAAGCCATCAACTCAGGGGGACATCATGATAACACTCTCCAGGACACTGCTATGCTTTACAGAAACGCATTCATTTCGTGTCACAGTGACAGAAGAGAGACAAAGACAAGCCTGGTAATCTGTGAAGAGGAGACAGAGCAAGGGATGCCCAAGACACAGTCAATGCCTGGAGACCGTCACAGACAAAACATAGCTTAAACAGGGCTCAGCTCCCGGGGGCGATGGGCTCTGCCCACCTTCCTACAGAGACCCGAAACAGCTGGTCTTGCCTGACTCCTAGGCCTGGGACACTCAGCCATGGTCTGTTGGGTGGAGATAAGTATGATCCAGCTTAAGGACCCTGGGACCACATTGAAATAGTGTGGACACTCTCAACAGAATTTGCTTCCATGGCCTTTGTCCTTTAAAGGATTTAGGGAAGTCTTGGGAAGATTTGGATGGATGGGAAATGGCGAGAAGTCAGAGAAGCCATCCCAGAATTAGTCCAGATGTCCTTCTTAAACTGAGACCTATGGGGGGAGGGGGGCAGAAGAAGGTGGCTGAGGGTTGTGATAACCACAACCGACTGCAGTTGTCCAGCAGCCTCCGCCCCCACCCTGTCCTGCCCCTGTAATCAGCCCTGCCTGTGCTTGCCTAGCCCCACCCTCCCGCCTAGACCAGTCCTGCAGACACTGGGGCTGTGAGTCAGAGGCGAGCTCATTTCTGCAGCCTTCTGTGGTTCTTGGGGTGAAGGCGCTGCGGAGTTGTTCAGGTCAGGATGCTTGGATTTCACCATAGTGGGAGTTCCCGGGGTTCTGCCCCAGGGAGCTTCCTCTGGGGGGGACACACCCTCTGACACCCAGGGAGCAGGCAACAAGGAACTGCATGAGAAGACTCTAAGGGAAATGACAGCTCAGGAAAGTGACTCAATGGCTAGTGACAGCGGCCTCAGAAGAGGCAGGCACAGGAAGCACACAGGTCATTCGGGGAAGCCGCTGGCCTCTTAATAGGGGCTGCTCCTAATGGCTGTTGACATGGGAGATGACAGCCTGAGGCTCTCAGGTTCCTTTGAGTTTGAGAGGCTTCAAAGTCAAAGTTATGTAAATTCTCATTCTCATGTTTAAATACTAGCAACTAAAAACACTGTGTATATCAAAGACATACTTGAGACAGATTGAGTCCTCTAAAAATGGCTCCAACAACCTCCTGTCTTAGATACTCTTGACATTGCTCCATCAAAAAGGTAGGGTTCAAAAACTGGATATGGAAGCTGGAGAGGTGGTTCAGCAGTTAAGAGTTAAGAGCTCTTCCAGAGGTCCCGGGTTCAATTCCCAGCACCCACATGGCAGCTCACAACTGTCTGTAACTCCAGTTCCAGGGGACCCAATACCCTCACACAGACATACATGCAGGCAAAACACCAATGCACATAAAATAAAAATAAATAAATTATTTTTTTAAAAAAACCTGCATTTGGTGGACCGCGCCTGATGTCCCAGCACCTGGGAAAGTAGGACTGAATTAGAACTGGGGTCTGGAGTGTAGTTTAGTGGTGGTATGTTCACCTAGCACATGTGTGAGACCTTGGGCTTGATACCCAGCAGGGCAGTACACAAGCAAATAAATCTTAAGAAGGGGATGAGGTTCCTGTTGCCTCCCTTTTAACCTCGGATGGAAGTGTGATGTGTTGATTCTAAGGCTGGGTTGTTGGGGGTTTGTTTCCTTTTTGAACTTGTCTTTTGGTAACAGAATTTCACCCAATAGCTCAGGCTAGACTGGAACTCACTATGTGGCCCAGGCTGGTTCCCAACTTGAGGCAGTTCCCCAGCCTCAGCCTCTTAAGTACTGGGTTTACAGATATGAACCACTGTCTCAACCTTTTAGGTCATTGTTGGGAATCGATTACCTGATCTCAAAAGTCCTACCTTGGTTTCGTTTCCCGGTTTCCTGTTGCTGTGACAAAATACCCTGACAAAATCCCAGCACTCAGGCAGCAAAGGCAGACAGGTCTCTGTGAGTTCAAGGCCAGCCTAGTCTACATATTGAGTTCTAGGTCAGCCTCAGCTATGTTGTAAGATTGTCTCAAAAATAAATAAATAAATAAATAAATAAATAAATAAATAAATAAATAAATAAATAAAACCAAACCAAAATAGAGCCCTGACAAACGCTTTTTAAGGGCTTAAGGGAAGAAAGGGTTTACCCCCACCACCCCACAGTTCAAGGGAAAAAACCACCACAGTAGTGAAGTCAACAGGACAGGAGCTTGAAACAGCTGGTCATGTTTTATCCACATGTTAGGAAGCAGAGAGCAATGAATGTTGCTGCTGCTGCTTTAAAAAGTCTAATTATTATTTTTTATGCATTTGGAGTGTTTTACCTGGATGGATGTCTGTACATCGCATGCATGCCTGGTGCCCATGGAGGCTAGAAGAGGGGACTGGGTCCCCTGGAACTGGAGTTACAGACAGTTGTGAGATGCCATGTGGGTGCTGGGAACTAAAACTAGGTCTAGCAGCCAGTGCTTTTAACCACTCAGCCATCTCTTCAACCCACCTTCTCCTTCTTATACAGCCCAGGATCCCAGCCCAGGGAATGGTGCCACCAGCAGTGAGTGGGTCTTCCATCTCAATTAACCTAATCAAGACAATCCCCCATCGGCATGCCCAGAGGCTCACCTCTCAATGACTCTAAATCTCATCAAGTTGATGACTGAGATTAACCATCACAACTTCTAACCCCCTAATACCTGCAAATGTGGTTTTATTTGGAAATAGGTATTCTGCAGAAAATCGAGTTAAGATGAGGTCACTGGAACCAGCCTTAATCCAACATGACTGGTGTCCATATAAAAGAAGGAAAAATTGAACCAGGCACGATGCTGTATATCTGCATAGTAATGAGTAGGCTGAAGCAGGAGGATTGCAAGCTGGAGGCCAGTCTGGTCTACTGAGCGAGTTCCAGGACAGCTAGGACTGTTACACAGAGAAACCCTGTCTTGAAAAACAAAACAAAAAACATCCTTGTAGCTGAATGAGCAGCAGCCCCAGGGTGGGTGGGTGGGGTTGGTGAGCTCATTCTCATCCTAGGTTCTGCTAGCCCTGTGCTTTTAGACTGTCCCATCACCCCTCTAGATTTTATTTTCTGTTCTGTGAGATAAGTAGCTTCAGCAGTCTCTTGCATCTTACTCTCCCTGAAGTAGCCAAATCATTGGCTCAAACCATAAGGATGTGGGGTTGGGGGACAGCAAGATGCCTCAGCATATTGGTGAAATTGTTAAGGGATGGGACTTCCGGGTCATAGCTGGAATGGCTACCCACTATATCAGCAGGCAAAGTAGTCACCAAGTCTGATGATGACCCAAGCTCAGTGTTCTGAGACCCACATGATGGAAGGAAAGAAAGCAGATTCCTGAAAGTAAGTTGTCCTCTCAACTCCACATGTTTGCCATGGTACATGCACATTTACACACACACACACACACACACACACACACACACACACACACACACACCAAATAAATGACACAATAAAAAATTAAAAATAAATGAATAAATAAATTGTGGATAGAGAAATGGCTCAGCCTTTAAGAGTACTAGCTGCTCTTCCAGAGGACTCGGGGGGTTCAATTCCTAGAACCCACATGATAGCTCACAACCATCTGTAACTCCAGTTCCAGGAGATCTAATAGCCTCTTTTGGTCTCCAGGAGCACCAGGCACACCTGAGGTACACAGACACATGTGCAGATAAAACACCCATACATAGAAATAAAAACAAATAAGCTTGAAATAAATAAACAGTAAAAATTAAAAAGAAGAGAGAAGTTCACATTTCCATATCTTCAGTTCATCATATTCAGTTGCAAAGGCCCAGGGACCATTACCCTAGCCTTCTATGACACTCTTCAGGGACCTTGGGCTAAGTTTCACTTTGCTGGAGGACCTCTTAATGGCAAGAGACATGTCCTTTGCTATGCTGGTGCTCTGGGCTCAGGGCCTGGGTCTGGGGCACTCCAGTCCACTCCACCCTCACTGTGAGCTTACTTAATATGTCTCTTGCCTTCAACTACAAGTCCTTTCTGAAGAGCAACTGACTCGTGGAGATGACAGAGGGCTTGGGAGAAGGCTAGCATCCTGCGGCATGAAGCTGTCAAGCCGGGAAGTAGAAATCAGCCTTGACATTGACTCGGCTGAGTTATTTATTGTCATGACTCAAAAGCTTCCTGGAACTAAAGGACACACACACGTACACACACATGTACACGTACACACACACACACACACACACACACACACACACACACCCCTCCAAAACCACGTTTAGGAAACTAAAAACTCCAGAGAAGGGAGAACAGTCACAAGGACAATGTCACCACATCTGTCTCTTTACCCTTCCCTTGCAGATACTGGCTCCACACATGATCTCATTGACAATCAGTTCTGGGTTGATTTGTCTAGACAGGAGAGTGAGACGGATGTTTCCCACAACCTTTTTTTTTTCCAGGCAGACTCCCTTCTACACTCAGAGGTTGGGACCATGCAGGCTAGGGTGAGACAGAAATACAAAAACGTCCAAAGCCCAGCCACCCTGAGATGTTGAGCTCAGCTTGAAGGGAGGAAAGAGAAACTAGAAAAGTTTCCTAACCAAAGACATAGACACCTGAACCTCCCACTTTAAGGAGACTGTCCCTCTAAGCCAGTGGTTCTCAACCTTCCTCATGATGTACCATTTAATACAGTTCCTTGTGCCCCCAACCGTAAAATTATTTTTGTTGTTACTTCATAACTGTAATTTTGCTACTATTATGAACCATAATGTAAATATCTGTGCGTTCCGATGGTCTTAGGTGACCTCTGTGAAAGGGTCATTTGATCCCAGGGGTTGGGAACTACTGCTCTAAGTATTGGAGACAGCTGAGCAGAGGTGTCACATCGTGTTGGGTGTCAGAGGATGCTGAGTGATGCCTTAGGTTCTAATCAGCTTCCTCTTCCCTCTGGGCTTTGCAGTGAGCTCTAGGGAGCGATTTAATTGGCGGTGGCAAAGGTAGTAATTTTAGCCATTACCATGGCCTTCTAGAAGAACCTAGAATCAGGCTGAGTCTCCTTAAAATGATATCGAAGTTTTCTGGGCAGAGACTAGTCCGCTATTTTGGTAAAAATGATGCCCAGTCTCCCTGGTAACCCCTTTTGCCTACTATCCTCAACCTATACATGATCCCTTATATAGCTAGACTCTTCCTTCTCTCCCGCTTCCCATGGAGGAGTCATGGTTACAGGGGCCTTCATAATTTGGGATTGGGACTTTCCTGGAGTATCATATTAGGCCAACTGTTCAGTCTTCCAGTTCTTTTCAATTACTGTTGTCTGTATTCATGATGTGTGTGTTAGCATTTAGGCATCTGTACTGGCCTGCCCTTAGGGTCCTGACAGGATATGTCCTCAGCGGCAACCACTAAGAGCACTCCTTGTGAGCATTTGCTACATTTCCTTATAAAAGGCGGGCCTTGCCCACCTCCCATCTCTTTCTTTCCTTCGCTCTCGTCCCTAGGGATCAGTCTCTGCCCCTCCTCTCCCCTCCCCTCAATAAGCCTCCCACGTGGGCCCTGTTGTATGGTGTGACTCCTTCCCGCCGTTTTTATACAACAGTGTATTCGTGAGTGTGCATGCCACTGTGTGCACCGGGAGGTCAGAGACGACTTAATGGGGTTGGTTGACCCTTCCACCATTATGTGGCTTTTCTAAGTGTTCCTACTGAAGGCACGTTTGCAATGAGAGAAGAAAGGCCTCCTTCCTCCAGGGGTGCCTGTCCTTTTCCATCACTCTAGGGCCTGGGAGAGTTCCAGCTAACAGGGGCCGATCTCCTCCAGCAGAACTGAATCTCTTCCTAGCTCTGCCAACTGCTGAGAGATGATGATAAAGAGCCACCCCCCAGTGGAGAAGCCCACCAGAGTTCTTAGCAGATGCTCAGGCCTTAGTGCCTAGAGTGTAGTTCGTAGTACAGTCCTTGCTTAATACGAATAAGGCTCTGAGTGCCATCCCCAGCATAGGAGGATGAGATGTAGTGGAGGCCTGCCTCCTACAGATAACGCTGCTAACAATTTTCTGTTAGCTCAATTCTGGGAAACTGATGACAGTGGACGAGTTCTGTGCAAAGATGGGACCAAGCCAGGTTCAGCTGGCACTTGACGTTGAGACTGCTTGCTACCTCCTGTGTGTCCATAGCCTCATTTTACTACACACCAATACCAGAGGGTATGTGCCCATGTGGTCCCCGTTGCACAGGCCTGGGAGAGGTCAAGTGATTCCCTCAGGTCATGCAATGACAAGCTGGGATTCACACTTAGGATCCTTGTCTCCAGGGCCAATCTAGGCTTGTAGACACTAGGGCACCAAGAGGAGGCCTGCTAAGCAGCAAGCCTGGGCTCTCTTTGTCCCTCCTGGGCTTCAGAGGTCATTCACCCAGTGCATTCCTTCCAGGGCAATTCTTCCAAGACATACTGTCTCTGGGTGAAATTTATGCCAGTTTTGTCAGGAGCCCAGAGCTCTGGCTGGCTTTCTTGCCCACTCTCTTCAGACTCTTGAATAAAGCCCTCTCCCTCTGTCTTGGACATGTCCCAGGTCAGGATCGAGGAGCCTGTTGGTAACAACGGGGCACAGTGACACTGGAGATTTGTTGGCAAGCACTGGTAAACAGACTCAGCCTCCTATCCTCAAGAAAAGTGGCAGTGAGCAAGCAAAGGTTCGTTCAGTGAGGCCACACTGGGAAGAACACATGACAAGGTCTGCTGAACCCACCAAGTCATTCTTGGGGCTACTGTCATGAGGTTTGGGTTTGAACTGAGGCCTAAAGGTATGCATAGCTAAGTAATCCTGATCAAGATGTGATGCAGCCTGCCGCTGGTTCATCATCATCTCAGCTCTAGTCCCTCCCAAACCATGGTCCTATACATCATCAAAACTTCGTCAAGAGTCTCTGGCTGTCACTAGGCTTCAGCCTCTCCCTTCCCCCAGCAAGGGATTCCTGGGAAAGTTTTAATTCTCTGGGGACCATTATCTCAGGTCTGTCTTCCACAAATTCACTTTCCAGAATGCTCCATCTTCTCTCTCACAGAGAGATGGAGGAAACCTGATTTAGCAACAGTAATAGAACTTGGGTCTAACCGATCACCAAGCACAATCCAATGCTTGGTCCCCTTGCACCTGAACAAGAACTGCTGTGGCCTAGACTGTGCCTTCTTCACAGATGTGACTCAGTGAGATCAAGCAACACCCCCAAATTCTCACACCTAGGAAAGTACAACCAACCTGTTTCTGACCGCCTGAGGTCAGGCCTCATTTCTGGAAAGCTCCATGGCCTGTCTGCTGTTACCTTCCCTACCCCAGCCCTCCTTTAGGCCTACCTCACTCCCACTGTCACCCCTGTCCCCAGAGGGTCCACTGACATAGTGCCTCTGTGGTACCAGAACCATGTGAACTCCTCACAACTGTTGTGCTGTCCCAGTGTCTGGCCCTGCAGAGTCAACAGAGCACACATGGGGACAGGGTGGCCAGAGTTCAATCTAAAACAGGGCTTCTTAAATGTTCCTACTCTCAACTCTTTTCTGCCCATGAAATTTTTGTGTGACCCCCTCCCAACATAGATGGATATGTAAAATAAATATACAAATCAAGCATTTAGTAAGAGTAAATCACATATAAATTTATTTTAAAACAATCTTGAGGGACGCATATAATTTTGCCATTTATTAAAGATGAAAGCAAATCTGTACACTAATGAGATGGATGTGCTTGTTTATTTTTTACATAAATAATTAAATGTTGGATGAATACTTGATACTGCAGGGTGCATATAGTGCATCTTTCAGAGTGAGGGATATTATGATTTTCTAACAGTCAGTAATGACAACATCATTTTGCATGAATATGCAGCACAAAATGGCAGAAGTATGTTCAGGGCCATTTCAGAAATTGTTGGAAATTCTGCCCTAATCCCAAGCCAAAATTCACATCATGTTTTTTAAATTTTATTTATTTATTTATACAATACTTAAGCCAACCATTCACACAGCAATGTTTACAATCAAATACTCTAACTTAACATGACCCAGTAGACTGGGGGGGGGGGGGCGTGCTGGAGAATGGCTCAGAGCTTAAGAGTATGCACCCTTGCAGAGGACCTGAGTTCTGTTCTCAGTACCCACTTTGGGTGGCTCATATCCCCCTGTAACTCCAGCTCCAAGACATGACACCCTCTTTTGGCCTCTAAGGACACCTGAATAAATATGCACATTCACACAGAGACACACATGCACATGATTAAAATTAAGAATAAAAATATTTTCAAAGATATACTAATTTGAAGCTTACGTGCTGAGGAATAATTATAGGAAAACCTTTTTAAAATTAATTTTTATGTGTATGGGTGTTTTCCCTACATACATACATGTCTGTGTACCATGTGTTTTCAATGCCCATGGAGGCCAGAAGAGGACATTGTAGCCTCTGATACTAGAGTTACAGATGTGGGTGCTGGGAATTGAACCCAGGTCCTGTGGAAGAGCTCTTAACTGCTAAGTCATCTCTCTAGCTCTATTTGTAGGGAAACATTAAAATTAGTCATTTGTAGTCAGGTGGTGGTGGCGCACATTCGGGAGGCAGAGGCGGCTGGAGCTCTGTGAGTTTGAGGCCAGCCTGGTCTATACAGTGAGTTCCAGGACAGCCAGGCTGTACACACTGAGAAACCTTATCTGGAGAAGGGAAGAAAAAAAGTCATTTGTAGGGAATCTTTATTCACCTGTAACAGCAGAGAGCTTTGTGTGTGTATAGTAAACACGTTGCAATTCATAACGTACAATTGTCTAGAATCTGAGTGGAGGCAGCATTTGCTGGTATTTTGTGGTGTGGCAGCATACACTGTGCAAAGAACAGGTGCCTCGTGTTCAGCGCCAAGGCTGCAGTGACATCATGCAATGCTACCAGGGCAAGCCGGGCTATGGGAAGCACCTTGGATTCCTCACGGGTATTTTGGTCATTGTGCTCTCAGACACCGCCATTTACTAGCGTCAGAATTTTCTCCGCCCCTTGGTTACAGTCCTCCGCAGTTGAAGGAGGCATGACCTACAAAAACTGCGACAAACCAGCTCCGGCTTCTCATCACTCATTCCTTGAGAGACAGAAGTGCTAACTCTTGAGGATTCAAACTGGGAGTCAGACTCCCCGTTGTCTCCAGGAAACTTGGGAGGGAACCTTGTCTGGCTTCCTAGGATGCTCTGGTCACCTAGACCCCAGATGTGTCTGGGCCTGGAGCCTGGGTCAGAGAGCCCCCAGATGAGGTACTCTAACCCCACAGTGGGGGTCGGGCAGGCTCTGTCCTGAGTACTATTTGGTCAGCCTGGGGATTTTCCCAGGTGCTCCATTAGCGGTCGGTCCAATCCTTGGAGGTGCCCCAGGTGGTTCCCAAGAACTGGGAACTCCAGTGAAAAAAGTCTTTGTCCTGCAGCAAGAAAGTGAATTAGCCCAGAGCCCAAGCCAACCACAATAGTTCCCGCCCTGGGTCACTCAGGCTCCAACCTCAAACTCTCAGACACCAGGCTCTCAAGAGGATTCTGTTGCAGGACCTCAGGTCTGTTTCACGTCAGCTGTAGAAGGGACCAGGCTAGAAAGAGATGTGAGGATAACAGTGTTCTCCTGGGAAGGGGCTCTGGAGACCAGCTCTTTCCAGAATGGAAGTGAGGGGTTGTAGGCATGGCTTGATGGTAGGTAGAGTGCTTGTCTAGCATGCACCAGGCCTAGATTCAAATCCCAGCACTGCAAAGAAGGGAGACATGCCTCGCCCAGAACCACACTGTAAGGAAAACACCAGAGCAGGCTGAGTGTGGTTTCCAACTCCTCATTAAGGAAGTGGGATTAGCCAATCCTTTTATGGCTGGGGCAACATAAAGTGAACTAACATCCCGGTGTTAACACCAAGAGGTATGCCTCGGGCTTGGTGGGAGATGCTTTGGAGGAACAGGCCCATGCAGCTGCAGGCATCACGCGTGCTCAAACTCCAAAGGCAGGCTCCAGCAGCCGGGGACAGGCAGAGACACATGCCCAGGCCTAAAGGCTTCTAGGTCAGGTTACACCTTAAAGGTTCAGTTAAGACCTTAAATCCCTCCCCAAACTTAGGGGCTTAGCACTTGCTAGAAATTTCCAGCGAGGCATTCAAGCCTCCAGTTAGTCTGGTTGATTTCGCCTAACTATCCACAGATGGCACCAGCCTAAAACGTTGGGGAGAAATTTACCTTCAGTGGAGTTTTTGGAGAAAGATGGACAGGGCTGGGACTGTAAACAGCTGGGGGAAATTAGCATTTCCTTTTGTTCATCCTCTCCCCCTTGATGAGTGCTAAAAGGAGGGGTCTAGACCCCCCACAGACAGGAACTAGTTTCCACCAGGCAATTTGAGGACTGGGACCCGGGTGGCTTTTGTCCTCCAATGGGACCTCCACTAATCTCAAATGTTTGTGGAAGAGGCTTGAATTTGAAGAAAAAGAGTTGGAATTTCAAAGGGACTAAAAGAAGAAAGGGAACCCCAGGATTAAGGGGAAACCTGTAACAGCTACTTGAGAAGATGGAGCCTGTGGGCCTGGCCATCTCCTGGGGACAGAGCCAGCTCCAGGACGACCCAGGGCCAGCATTTACTCCCCAACATCACCAGCAGGAAAAGGACCCAATTTCCTGTAGTGAGGATGGGACATTGTACTCCCTTCCCTAACTGTTGTGGCCTGGTATTCCCAAATGATTTACTGAACACGATGGAAGAAGTGAGGGAGAGGGAGAAGTCTAAGAGAAAACCAGAAAAGCATTTATGGAACAAATAAGACTTAATCCTAACATGAAAAAGTCCTGGGATGCTAGGAGCACAGGAAGGTGCTGAGCAGGGAGCCGCTGGGGTACATCATGCGTGGGAGAGCCACCAAGAGCCTGTGTTTAGCAGCGCATTCATCAGGGGAATGTTAACATTTGGGGTGCTGTGCCCATGGTACAGATGACAAGGCTTGCAGGCCAGTGAGGGGCAGAGTTGGAATTTTAAGCCAGAGGGAACCCCAAACCTTTACAACTGGCTTGCCCTAGAGCCCCCATTAACAGCCACCCCTGACCCAGGTCATGACATCCCTGACTCCATTTGACACTCCTCTATGATCTACACCAGGTTTCTCCTTGACAACCTTCAGGTGAGGTTAGGAGAGGGACCCACACGGGGAGAGTCAGACCTGGTGAGGAGGAGCTGTAAGTTCCCCATGGTAACGCAATCAGGGTCAGAAACCCAGGGCTATCCCATTCCCCAACGGCTTTGGACGGCGTTTTTTAGTTTCACTAACTTCTAAGATGGTGGTTCTGGGGCTTGATTGTAGTGTGACCTAGCCTCGTGCTCTGCAGCAGGAGCTAGGCCCCTAGACCAGGCACCCAACGGTTGGATTTGATTTTCACACAACACGAAAAGTTTGACGTCTTCTCGGACAGACAGGAAAAGGAGGCGCGATCCTGAGAGGGCACGGTTTCCAGAGGAGGCTGAAAGAGCTGAGGGACCACAAGGCAACGCTAGGGGAGAAGAGGATGGGGCCTCCACCGCCTCCACACCCACTTCCTTTAAGTAGTTAGGGAACTTCGTATTTAGGCTGGCTCCATTTTCCTTTTGTTGACTATTTCACCGCCGGCACTTATTTCTTTTAATGACCGTTCATTGCCAGAACTTCTTCTACAAAGAAGAGCTCGATGACGGCTGCTGCTCAAAGTATCGGGTCCAAGAATTCCGGAGTTATTCCAGGAGGTTCCCTGGGAGGGTACTGAAGATGCCCGTGGTCGCCAGGCAGAGCGATCACAGCCAGCTCACCTTGCTGAAGCCTTACCACGGCCCAATCCGGTATGGATTCGGGCTGGCCTGATCCTCCCGCGGTCCAGATTGAGACGGGATCCACAGAAGCCACGGAGCCCACACTCCTGCTCGTGTGGCCAGTCCCAGGTCCAGGGGTGGGTAGCTGGTCCTGGAGGGAGTCGGTGGGAGCGCGAGGGACGCCTTCTGGGCAGAGTGGGGAGTATGTTCCTTACCATTGTTCAAAACTGGAAGAGCCTAGAGAGGGCCTTCTCTTGGGCCCTGGGGAGGGGATGTGCTCCTGGTTCTGCGGAGCCCAAGTCTGGTTACGTGCCAGAGCACAGAGGGATTTGGAGGGGGTCGACCGCTCGGAGCAGGACCAGCTCCTGCTACCCCACAAGGATCTCTGTGTGTGTGTGGGTGGGGGGGGGAGTCTCGGGCTTTCAGATTTGAACCTAGGAGGCCGAACAGCCAGGCTGAGTTCCGGGACAGCCATTGGCTGCTGTGGCGGCGTGACATAAGCGCGGAGGGGTACGGGAGGGAGGGCTGGGAGGAGCCAGAGAGGGGAGTGTCCCAGCGCCCAGCACACCCGGAGCCCGGAGCCAGAGGAAACAAACGCCGGCGCTGCCATGGGTCGCCAGTCCTGCCGAGGCGCCAAGCACACAGAAGAGAGCGCACAGCCGTGCGGGGTTCGCGCTCGGGGAGCTGGGGACCGAGGTAGGCAATGGACACCCGTTTGTGGCCCTGCAGCCGCGTGAGGCCTGGGTGGGCTCGAGATCCCTGGTCGCGTGGAGAGGTTAGAAAGACCCCGGGGATGGGGAGGACCAGGGAGCAGGGCGCTGACAAACGCAGCCCTCTGTGCCCAGCGGGGGTAGGTATGGCTGGGGCTAGGGGCGCAATCTTGGGTGTCCAGGACCCGAGCCACACACTGTGTCCCAGAAAATCTGTGTGCGGAGGAGGGGGTGACAACAGGGCTCAGCGTCGCCAGGACTCGTCTTCTAGCCACAGGAGCTGCTCCGGGTGGGGTGAGTGGGAAGGTTCTAAAGGTCCACCCCCTCGCGCAGGAATGGGGTGTGTGTTGCGGTGGGTAGGCACACAACAATCGCGGTCGCCCCGAGGGGGGCGTGTGCGCACAGACTTCTCCGTGAATAACAGCCCAGTTCTTGTGTAGTAGCAGAGAGGTGTACGCGCGCTCTCCTGCTTGTACACACACTGCAGTAGGCGCCACCCGGTGTCGCCCGGCCCGAGAGAAAGGCGGGCAGGAGCCGTCTGGAAGGCAGTAGCCTAACGAACAAATATTCCCCCCTCCTCCGGGCCGGCACAAGCCCTTCCCTCCCCCGCCCCGCCCGCCTCCATCGGAAGACTTGGAGGCCAAGGCCGCAAGAGGCGCAGGCTCCGGGCGGCGGGGTGGGGCTGCCCGAGCTGGCCGCCCCTTTGCAACCCCGGACGAGGCTCCCTGCGCGCGCGCGCGCCGGGTGCTCCCGGAGCACTGTGTTCGAGGCTTGTTCAGGGGCGGGTAGGTAGCGGTTGGTTAATGATTTAACCGCTCGCTCCGGACGTTGAAGCTGCGATCATGGTCTCCGGCTCCTCCCCATTCCTGGAGCGCCCCCAGCCGGGGGAACAGATCTGCCCTCCTATGTTCGTGGTGTCGCCTGCAGGAGCTGCCTCTGCCTGTTAGGGGTCCCCTGGCTGCCGTGGGTGAGTGTCCCAGACTGGAGGGGTGAGTGGCGGTTGAGCTTCCTGGGAGAAGACCGTAGGACTTGCGTGGAGTGTGTGCCTGAGGGGGGAGGGGCGCTCCCTCTCTGTTAACTCAAACCAGGTTCCTTGTGTTTGCCCAATGAAATACTGCGGCCTGGGCTTCGGAAGTTTTCTTTTTCTCCCAGGGAGAAAGAGGAGGAAATACAATGCTCTCTCTTTTCTTCTTGGCTGGGAATGCCCCCCCCCCCCCCAACACTCTCACCTCTTGCAATCTGACCGGCTCCCACGTCCCTCTCTGGGCCCACAGCTCCCATTCTTGGCCCAGGTAGTTGAGCAGTGGAATGGGGAAAGAGTCCTTGTGGGCGTCTCTGTACTTTGAAGCCTTCTGTCTACTCTGGCGGGAGAGGATGGTGTACTTGCCATTCTTTACCCCCAGCAGCCATCTGGACCAGAGACCTGAGGCGCATAAACAATGAGAGGCCCTGGCAGGGGGCCTCTGCCACGCAACTTCTTTGCCGGGTCTGGGTTTCCAGTAACGCCTGCAGCAGCTCCTCCCGCCCCTTTCTGAGGACAGGCTGGAGGAGGGGACCACCAGGGGGATGGAGTAAATTTTAAAGAACAAAGGACCGGGCCCATAGCAGGGGAACTCTGCTACAGGTTTCTCCCAGAACTTGGGAAGGGGGTGGGTGGGTGCTGGAGCAGAGCCAGGCCTCTGGGCAGCCCAAGGTCAGTTGGCAATAATGGGGCATCCATTAGAGTCCTGGGAGTTGCCCTCTATGTTGGGTAGCCTGAGACCCTGCTGAGGGTGGGGGTGCCATGTGCTACCAGCTCTTGTCAGCTGCCCGGGGAGTGTGACTACTGATTAATGTGGTTTATCTCCTCTGAACTGGGACTTTGCCCCTCAACTATTTCCCACCATGGGGAACCTTAGGAGATAGGGAGGGGAGAAAGTGAGCCTGCTCCCGAGCAGTGGTGATTTAGGGGTGTCCTGGCCCCTCTGGTAACTTCTCAGAGTTCACAGGGTCCCTTGCCCATTCGAGGTACAACTGTTCATGCTCCATATGCTCAGCTCATGTGCTCAGCTCATGCTGTTCCTTGGAGCATTTTTCTTCCACTTTTCTGGGGTCTCTGTCTTTCTTTTTTTAGCCCCCCTTTCCTCGTTCAGTTTGTTTCTCACACACACACCGGGCTCTCCGTTCTTGTTCCGAGCCTATGCGTGTGCCCAACAGTCTTTTGAAACTGATAGTCCAAGCTTCCGAGCAGGAAGTCGCAAAGAGAGGCAGTGGTCCCAGGGGTGGTCTGATGTTGACCTACCTGCAAAGAAATCCCAGACCCTCCTTTCAGAGCTTTGTACAACCGCCCTGGGTTGCCTCTGGTTCAAGACCACCCCCTCCCCCAACTGATTTCTGTGACCGGGACAGGCTGTGTCCAGCTGTGGCAGGCAAGGTGTTTGATGTTGGTGTCTCCTTCTCTTCCTCCTTTCCTTTATCCCTGCCCCCCCCCCCCCGCCCTTGAATTTTGGATGGAATTGGCAGAGGAGGGAGGTCTGCAGCCAGCATCCTGGATGGCTGTGTGTGGAGTAGTATCTCCAGCTGTTCTGGTTAGGACATCCTGCAGACTCAGCCCCACAGACACTTAGGCGCTTGCCCCTGTTGTGGGGAGGGAGGCGGCTGTCCCTCAGAAGAACAGAGGAGTTGGGTTGATGCCAGCGATAAGGCTGGGGAGTGGAGAGGGGTTGAGCAATCTCACCCTGGGAGTTGAGCATGGACCCGAGCTGTTGCTTAGGACTTCTGACCTAAGGACCAGAGACTTTCCCCCAGCCTTGCAAGAAAGGGCCATCCCAGGGCCAGGGGACACTTAGAGTGGTAGTTTAGCAGCAATCCCTTGACTGCTGACCCTACCTAATACTTGAGCTCAGCCCATGCTGGCCCCCTCTGGGCAGGGCCCAGGACAGCCATTCAGGGAGGGACTGGAGCGTGGCTCAAAGTAGCCCTGCCTACTTGCCTGGTGGAGAAAGTTGAGCCCTTAGCTTCCCACATTCCCACTCCTGGAGAAGCCCCAGCAGAAAGTGGGCCTCCTGGAGCCTCGGGCTTCCTTCCAGACCAGGAACACTAGAGCCCTTCCCTGCGCCCTAGGCATCGATAGCTTGCTGCTCCGGCTCAGAGCCAGGAGGACAGTGGTGCTGGTATGCTGGCATGCAGAACCTCCTTTACCTGAGACTGCTGGTCTCTGCCCTACCTCCCCAAGCTGAGGTAGGGACTCCCTTTTTAGTCTGAAGTGAAAACAGTTTGGGGGTGTCATGAGTGCACACCTCGTGTTCTCCCCCTGCCCTTAATCCCAGGACCAGGGCCAGAGAGACTCTTGTGTGTCTTGGTGCCCAGTCACAGCTGCTTGGTCACCATCCTCTGCCTTGAGTATCAAGAAGATTGCAGGTGATGCCAGCTGAAGCCACACCAGCTCCCTGCCATCTCTGGGTTCTACTTTAATTTGTCTCCATTTAGAAGCTGAACTTAGTCCAGAGACCCCAGTTTAGATCTTCCGAGATGTGACAGGAAGCCAGGTCTTATGTCCCTGTTTCTCCCCATCCCTCCCTTTTCCTCTCTGCTCTGCAAGCATCTGCCAGAACTCCCCTTCTGTTATAACCCTCTCCTTTCTTCAGAATGTTGCCCAGACCCTGAAGCACCCTCCGCTCGCCTCCCTCTCTGTCCATGGAGATTAAGACTTGGAGAGGAAGAGCTTGATAGGAACAGAGAGGTCAGTGGTACCCTGTGTGGAGGACTCTCGGGAGAATCTGAGAGGTTCAAAGGAGCAGGCCGCTCTCCACAGGGGTCTGGCACGTCTTCTCTTTGAAGTTCTGTGCATTGGGTTGTCTCTCCCTCACTCTTATCCCAGGGAAGAATGAAAGTGTGCACAACCCTTAATGAACTGAGATCAGAGGGAGCCAAGCCTTCTCCATCCTGCATCATCAAAGGTCAAAGGTGAAGAAGAGGGGAGAATGAAGCCCCAGGCAGGGCTGTCTTACGACCCCCTACTGGGTGGCAGTGCTGAGTGAGGGCAGGCGCTGAACTCTGGCTTCAGGGGTCAGCTTCATGCAGCACCCTGGAGCCTGCTGGCTTAGGTGTGTGCAGGTATGCCCAGGGCTCACCGTGGGTCCTGGTTGAACTCTTTAGCGTGTCACTGAGGGTGCGGGATGTCGGGGACCATATGCAAGAGCACATATCGGCGTCATCTTCATGCCCTCTGTTGAATGGAGTCATCCTTTGCACAGTGTTGTACTGAGTACTTCATATGTCAAAGCTTGTTACACATCTTCACCTTAATGGAGGCGGCTTGGGAAACTGAGGCACAGGCAGCAAGCTCAATGTGGTGAGCCAGATTATGATCTGGGGACTCTGACCCTTGACCCCCCTTTACCCCAAGCTCCAGAGCCAGGAATGGAAGACCTGCCGTCCTGATTGGGGGATTTCTCTGGAGACCCCACAGTGCCCTTGTATTTTCCACTCAGTAGAGTACCGCTTCCTAGGAGAAGTGAAGTGAAACTGAGCCAGGCCTGGGGTGGATCTGGTTTCAAGTGCAGCAGCTTCCTTCTGAGATGAGACGGGAGCAGCAGCAGGACCACTTCCAGGCCCGGGCAGCTTGTCCCGCACGGGGACAGCTCACTTCCCCACGGGACACCCTTTCCTCTGCCCTCACTGATGGTGGCTTGTGTTGGGTGGCAGGACTCCTGGAAGCTCACGTTTCCAGGAAGCGTCGTGTAAACAAGTGAAGCTGCCGGATGTCCTTGGGTCACTAGTGCTGCGTCTTCTTGGCTCCTTGGTCAGTTGTCGTTTCCGGTCTCTCCCAGGCCCTGGCTCCTTTCTCTTCCCTTGTGGGCAGTTCACATTCCCAGGACATGGGTGAGGGAAGCCTTTTCCTTCACCCTCCCACCGGCTTCCTTCCCCTGGTTCAAGGCAGAGGGTTCTGGAGTAAGGATAGAGGTGGGTGCGGAGCACAGAGACTGAGGTAATTCCCAGCTCACAAGGGCTCCCGGAAGGATGCGTCCCCCTGCCCCACTGTCTGTTTCTCCAGATTAATCGACTTTCTCTGGGTAGGAAATGAGGTACCCAGACTGGGGATTTTTTTTTTTTAAGAATTAGTTTGATTTATGTGTATGAGTGTTAGCCTGCATATATGAATGTCCACCTGTATGAATTGCCTGCAGTGGGAGCCAGGTCCCCTGGAGTTAGAGTTGTGCATCTCCATTTGTTTGCTAGGAACCAAACTGGTTCTCTGCAAGAGCACCAAATACTCTTAACTACTGAGCTGTCTCTCTAGGCCCCAAGATACACACACACACACACACACACACACACACACACACACACGCACGCACGCACGCACGCACGCACGCACAGGTGGGGGTGCATGAACAGGTGGGGGAGGGGCATGTGACACTGTGAAGGTCAGAAAGCACCGTTATGTGCTCAGTTCTCTCCTTCCACCTTGTGGGCTCTGGCCATCAAGCTTGGTGACAAGTGCCTTTACCAGTTTGAGCCATCTTGTTGGTCTTGGGGAGATTTTTAACAAGAAATTGTCTACGAAGCTTTGGGCTTCTTCCTATGGGTGTTCAGCACCTGCAGTCCTCATTTCTTCTTCAAGGCTTGGGTCCTGACCGTGATTATGAGTCCCCCACCACCTCCGATATGCTTTATACCAGAGTGGAAAACATGCAGTTATCTAGATTCTCCTCTCAGCTCTGTCCTTAGGAGCTGTGGGACTTGGGTGACTTCACTGGGCTCTCTGAGCCTCAACTTTCTTATCTAGGAGGTGGAGACACTGGTGTTGAACCATGGTATTTGGTGTCTTCGATGCTCAGTAGAAGGACCTTAAGTACTACAAACAAATGGAAGCGCAGCATCGGGACCTGGAGGGTCTCCTTCACACTTCTTGTGACCTGTAGACTGGGGAGAGGGCCGCCTGGTGCAGGGTCTGGCTAGTTCCCTGAGGCTAGGGAGCGTCTCACATCCTAGATGTCAGTTGATCGGACCAACATTGGGAGGCATCATTCCATACCGCTCCTGAGTCCAAAGTAGGCTGCGATCCCTCCTTTCTTGCAACTACAGGGTTGATAACCCGGCCATATTGTGTTTCCCTAACTTCTCAGCCTGGCTCAGCTATGGGAATCGTATATTCTTATACACACTTAAGGATTGCAAATGTACGTGGGACGTGGTAGCACACACCTATGATGCCAGTACTCCCAGCAATGGTGGAGGCAGTGATGTTTGTATGTTGAGGATGATGAAGAATCTCTAAATCCACTAGAGAATGTGACAATTAATGGCCGTGCTGTTAATAGGAACAAATGCTGGGAGCTGAGGGCGGCTCAGTGGTAAGACACACGCTTAGCATGTGTGAGGCCCTGGATTCTATGCCCACTTCTTTTTTTTTTCTTTCTTTCTTTCTTTCTTTCTTTCTTTTTTTTTTTTTTTTTAAGATTTATTTATTTAGTATACAGAAGAGGGTGCCAGATCTCATTACAGATGGTTGTGAGCCACCATGTGGTTGCTGGGAATTGAACTCAGGAGCTCTGGAAGAACAGTCAGTGCTCTTAACCTCTGAGCCATCTCTCCAGGCCCTATGCCCACTTCTGAATACCACTCCCACTTCCCCCAATAAAGGAATATAAGGCCAGTCATACACATAACTTTAACTTTCTATAAACAAAGCATTTGTTTTGTTTTTTGAGCCAGGATTTCTCTATGTAGTCCTGGCTGTCCTGGAACTCTCTGTAGACCAGGCTGACCTCGAACTCACAGAACTCCCCTGCCTCTGCCTCCTGAGTGCTGGGACTAAAGGTGTGTACCACCCCCTAGATCATAACTTAATTTTTCTAATAGCCATATTTTAAAAACATTTTTTACAAAGGTGAATTTTTAAATTAATCCACCACACCTAAAATATTGCTATTTCCACGCATTTGTTGAAGATTTTTAGTGGTGGGGCTGGGAAAATGGCTCAGCAGTTAGGAACACTTGCTGCTTTTTCAAAGGACTTTAGGTTGATTGCCAGCATCCACATTGGGCAGCCTGCAAATAACTGTAACTCTAGCTCCAGGAGGATCTAATACCCTCTTCTGGCCACACACACAAATAAAAAATAAGTGGACATGGTGAGGCACTGGGAAGGCAGAGGCAGGCTGATCTCTGTGATTCAAAACCAGCCTGTTATACGTAGTTTGTTCTTAGGCCAGCCCCGGCTACATAGTAAGGCCCCATCTCAAATAAATACATAAATAAACTTACAAAAATTACCTGTGGTATATTTTATGTTGTTCTTTAAGATATAAAAGGTTTAGCTGGGAGGTGGTGGTGCACACCTTTAATCTCAGCACTCGGGAGACAGAGGCAGGCGGATCTCTGTGAGTTGGAGGCCAGCTTGGTCTACAGAGCGAGTTCCAGGACAGCCAGAGCTGTTACACAGAGAATCCCTGTCTTGAAGAAAAAAGAAAGAAAGAGAGAGAAAGAAAGAAGGAAAAGATTCAAAACCTATCCTGTCTCTCACACTAACAGTGTACTGTGGCCTGAATGCCAAAGTTAATAAATATTTGATCAGTGTTTGGATTTCATAAAATTTACAGTCACAGAGTCACAGACTTAGGTTTTCCCAACGTGGTGAAGTTTTCCCATAAAGGAACCAAACATCTGATTTAAATTTGATAATAACTTGGGTTAGATATTAAAAATGTGTTTCCCGAGTCATACTAGCCACAGCTTAAGCCCTTGGTGGCCCCTCCTGGCTGGGGCTGCCATATTGGGTAGCCAGCTTCAGGGTGTCATGGGGCTGCCAGGTGCAGTGGAAGTGCCCTCTGTCTGCTGTGGTGTCCTGTGCAGTAATGACAGTTGTTGCAGGTGGGACAGGATTTTCTCTCCCCTCCCCTCTTGTCTTTCGAGGTCAAACTCCTGTTTTGTAGCCCAAGCCGGCCTAGAACTTGGAACCCTCTTGTCCCAGCCCTTCCTTATTCTGAGATACAGATGGGAGAATAAACAGGTTAGAAAAGCCAAGCTAGCTTTAGAAGGAACAGTTGAACAAGGTCTCTTCCCTGCCGGATACTCAGAATCTGTTCTGCATGGTTAGAACTCAGCAGAACAAGGAACAGAAAAGCCCTTGTGGAAGCGTCCCACAGCTGCACAGGATCAGGAAGGAGTTCCTATCTGATAAAGCCATATTCAGTTACTTTCCGCCCATTTTGACAACAAAACTGGTTTTATAAGAGTTCAGGAAAATTATTGTTCTTTGTTGCTCTTATTTTTTCTTAGTCTTGTTATTTTATGTATATTAATGTTTTGCCTACATAGAGGTCTGCACATTGCCCAAGGTGGCCTGCTGTCAGACCCCCCTGGAACGGGAGTTACAGATGGTTGTGGGCTGCAGTGTGGTTGCTGGGAATTGAACCCAGGTCCTCTGCAAGAGCAGCCGGTGCTCTTAACCACTGAGCCATGTCTCTCCAGCCCTTTTTCTCTGTGTTTGTGTTTTTCCAAGTCATGAAGATCCCCCACCACACCCAGATTTTTTTTTTCCAAACAAACATAAACCAGATAGCATTCTGCCCTGTACCTCAGGCTAGCCTAGAACTCACTGCGGTCCATGCTGCCTCAGTCCTCCTGCATGTACCTCCACAGTGCTGAGATTGCAGGTGTGAACCACTAACCCTCACTAACTTTGTTGCGTCTGTTTGTTTTTTACTGTTACTTATGTTATGATGTTATATTTACATTTTATATACTACTACTTACTGGGGGTGTTAACTGGGATGGATCCAGGTGAGCATTCTACCACTCAGCTGTAACCCTCCCTGACTTAATGTTGAAAAGAGGCTCTTGACTACATTGCCTAGGTTTTCCTTGAGTTTATCACATAAATGAGGCTGTACTTGAACCTGAGGTCCTCCTGCCTCAGACGGAGAAGCTGGGATCACAGGCAGGTGGCTCCAGGCCTGGCACTTGGCTGTTACTGGCCTTTGTGTCCCCTTTTAGTGACTCGGGCAGAGATCGTGGACATGTGCTTTTTACTGCATTTTTGAGGGTTTTGTTTCCTGTAAGTAGTTTGCACTGCATGTGCTCATACTTTTAGCTTCCCCCCCTCGGGAGTAGAAGTCTTTGATTGGTGAGATGAAAGCCCGGAGACACAAAGCAGCTTGGACCACATACAAATGAGGCACTTGGCAAAACGTAAATCACCATAATGTAAACAGGCATATGATAACTTTGCCAAAATATTTGCAGACTATGTCTAGGATTTCAAGATACCAGGCAAGTCCATTGGAGACGGAAGCCACTCCTGCCAATAGAGGAATGGGCAAAAGCTTCACCGAGCAGTTTCCAGGAGAGGGTACGGGTGGCAATACTACATCTTTAAAAACACCCATACCCAGTAACCAAAGAAATGCAGACCTCGGGTTTGGAAGGAGAGGTTATGTTTGTACTTTAAAGTTTCAGGTCAGTGAAAGCTTGGGGTGGTGCATACTTACTGTTGCAGGAGGAGAGCTGGAAGTCTGAGGCCAGCCCTGTCTGTGTAGCAAGTTCGAGGACAGTCACAGTCAGGACTACATGGTGAGACCCTGTCTCAAAGAGGAAACAGAGGCCAGGCAGTCGTGGCACATGCCTTTAATCCCAGCACCAGGCAGGCGGAGACAGGCAGATCTCTGAGTTTGAGGCCAGCCTGGTCTACAGAGTGAGCTCCAGGACAGCCAGGGCTGCACAGAGAAACTCTGTCTCAAAAGCAGAAAAACAGATGCAAAAAAGGAGACAGAGACTGGGAGAGACAAAGGGAAGGCAGGCACAGGTGTCTGATGTTGGGCACTGTCACCCTGTGTTGCCGGGACTGTCACACGGCACAGCATCCAGAAAACAGAATAACAGTAAGAAACAAGTGATTTCCCAATTACAGAAATAGTTTCAAGCTGGCATTTTTTTTTTTTCAGGAAAAATAGAAGTTACAGAGTCTAACCAAAGAATAAACATTTGTGAGAGACCGGCTGGACGGACATTCACGGGGTTAGGACTACACTTGAATTAACTAGCACAGGAGGGCCGTCAGGCCCAGAAGGAACAATGGCTGGCTTTATTCCCTGTCTGCAGGGCAAGGTCCTGCCTGTGTAACAAGGGGGATCGTCCAAATCTGCCCCGTAGAAGTATGTGAGCTTTAAAGTCAAGGTCTCATTATACTTGTAATATATTTCTTTTAATTGTGTGTGGATATGTGCACATGTGGAGTGCAGGTGCCCACAGAGGCCAGAGACAGCCAGTCCCCTGGAGCTGGAATTACAGGCAGAGGTGAGGTGCCAATGAAATTACGTACTCTTAACCCCTAAACCCTCTTTCTAGCCCTTCTACTCTGTCTTTGAGACAGGGTCTCTCACTGAACCTGGAGCTCACCATTTGACATGGGGAACTTTCTTGCTTCCCTGGTGCTGGGATTACAGGCATGCGCCACTCTGCCAGGGTATTTATGTGGGTGCTAGCGAATCCGAACTCGGGACCTCATGCTTGCATAGTGAGTAGTTTGCTGACTGAGATGCCTTCCCAGCCTCCTGTATGAAGTATTTAACAGCTCAGCAGCCACACAAAACCAGTGGCCGCTGTATTGGATGTCAGGTGTGGAGTATTTTAATAACCTGAGGCTGAAGAGATAACTTGGGGAGTTAAGAGCACTTGCTTCTCTTGTAGAGTACTATTACCCCCATCATGTGGCTCACAACTGCCTATAACCCCAGTATCTGGGCTCCATGGGCACCTGCACAAGATTACATACAGATACATACATATAAATTCTTTATTGCTTTTTGTTTGGTTGGTTGGTTTTTCGAGACAGGGCTTCTCTGTTAGCCCTGGCTATCATAGAACTCACTCTGTAGACCAGGCTGGCCTTGAACTCAGAGATTTGCCTGCCTCTGCCTCCGAGTGCTCTGATTAAAGGCATGATTAAAGGTGTATGCCACCACCGCCCGACTAATAAATATAAAATCTTTTAAAAATATAAAACAACCCATAGAGAAGTGGCAGAAAACGGGAATTGGGAAGCTCTTCTGGTATAGAGGACTGCTCTTTTCCTTGCCTGATTCACTCCGTGGTCCCTGCCCTGGCTGGCTCACTGCCGCCCATCTCCAGCATCCTGCTGCCCTCACCCACCCCTACCCCCTAGCCCCCCACACTCCACCCCCCTGCCTACTACCCCCCACACCCTACCCCCACAAGCAGGGATGGCTAGGCCATGTGCATCCCAGTGCAGCTGTGGAAAGCACAGGGGGATGTGTGGGGCCTCAATCACTTTCCCTCCAGGAAGGAGCGTCAAAGAAAGGATGTTTATCTCTAGGAAGTAGGATGTGCCCTGGCTAGGCTTGGGCAGTGTTGGCCTGGCTTGGCTGGCCTCTGGGAAAGGTGGAGTAAATGCCAGGATCTGAGGACTAAAGAGCTGTCTTGGGTCAGGATTCTGATCTTCCTCCTTGGGATCAGAATTGGGTTGGGGCTTCCTGGAGAAATTTTTGAAGCTAAGCCTTGTGCTGACCCCATGCCTAAGTACCCAGGGGACACCTGACCTGGGCTTCTGATGGATCCTTTCTGCTGTCTTCTCTGTAGGACTTTGGGGGTCATGGAGTTCAGCTGTCCCTTTGGGCAAACTTCTAATCAGGGAGTTGGTAACGTGAATTCTGGTCCCAATCATATTCCCTAAGCCCATGCTCCTTAGCCCCTCCAAGCACATGTGTGCCAAGGTCTGCCAGAGGTAGGCTCCCAATTGGTTGGTTCAGAAGCTGTGAGAGGGAGTGAGGACATTTGACCTGCCAGAGCTTCAAATCCCCTTCCTGTAAAGTAGGGGTGATCATGACACTCTCCTACCTGGTGCAGATGCGTACATGCCCGCCACCCCAGTGCTAGACACACTGAAGGTACCCCAGTAAGGTATAAAGTTGGTAGCCATAATTTTCCAGCACATGGTCAGTTGAAGGGAGCACCTTGTGTGACCTCTGCCCTTTTCTTTTCCCCTCTTGTCTCACAGTATTGGGGTGGCCAAGCTGGGTGTGGGAGGAGCAAAAGCCGGGCTTACACCTGCCTGGAGTGTCTTGACAGGCTGTGCTGTGGGCAGCTGACCTCTTCAGAGCCCCTGTGATGCTGCCTGTAGCCAGTCTCGGTTGGGTGGGCGTGGTGGTTATACACCTGCTTGGCCAAGAAGAAGGCTTGAGCACCAGGAAGCAGCTGCTGGGGAGTGAGTTCTCTGTCTGGGGGTGGGAAGTGTGGAGGATACAGGTGACTGACTGATCTATACAGATCTAGGAGTAAGTCTATTTAATCTAGCATCGAGCATATGGGTCCGTAGTTACAGATTTGCATCTTCTTTTATTTTATGTGTATGGGTGTTTTGCTTGCATGTATGTAAGTGCATTCAATGCCTGTGGATCCCAGAAGAAAGCGTCAGATCCCCTGGGGCTGCAGTTACAGATGTGAACAGCATGTGGGTGCTGGGAACTGAACCGGGTCCTCCAGAAGAGTGGCAGTGCTCTTAACCTCATGTGCCATTCCTCCAGCATCCAGATGGCCCACTCTTATCTCCCAGACACTTAGCATAAAACGTGAATCTTGGGGGTGACTTGGGGGAGGACGGAGGGACAAATGTCAGTGGAAGAGGAGCCCGTGGCTGGCAGAGCCACTGGTCCTTGTTGATGTCTTGTTCTTGCAGATGCTGAGCTCTAACAGTGGAGAGTTTTTAAGCTGTTTTGAAATTAAAGTCTTTTCCTTAAGCCTTTGATGCTTTGGGATTTATTATTATTATTATTATTAAAAGCAGCTTCACCACATTAGAGGGAACTTTGGGGGAGGAGAAGCTGGGGAAATAGTTCAGTTGGCAGAGTAGAAGGAGGACCTGAGATTGATCCCTGGAAGCCATGTTTAAGGGTGTGTGTGTGGAGGGGGGGGTTCAGAGCGTGAGGGTGCCTGCTGGCAAGCCTGACGACCTGTTGCATTCCTGGGTTGTCCTCAGTGAAGAGAGAGAACTGGCGTTTATAAGCCATTCTTTGCTAGTGTCCCATAGCACACATATGCCCACACATACATAACACACGCGTGCGTGTGCACATGCACACACCAGGGAACTTTTTTTTTTTTAAGACAGGATCTTACTGTCTGGTCCAGGCTGGCCTCAAATTCAGCCACTCACTTCTGCCTCCCAAGTGCAGGGATTAAAAGCCCACACCACCACATCTGGCCTTAGCCAGTTTTCCTCTTGAGCCTAGCTTGTTATCTAGGTTTCCCTCTGTCCTTTCAACCTTTTCAGTGAGTGCTTATCTGAGCAGAGTTAGTTGAATATGTGTCCCCTTAACCTGAGTGCCACTGCCTGTTGTTTGGGAACTGTTCGTGTGGCTGCATGGCCTCTGGACAAACGGCCCACCCCACAACACCCCACCCACCCCACCCCCACCCTTCATGGTTTCGCAGCAGCCCCGGACCTTCTGCTTCCTCATTTTCTCAGCCTGCCCCTTCCTGCTAAGCATCTGGTTCTCCCCAGCTTGTGCTCTTGTGAATAAGGCTTTGACGGTGAATATTTGTGCACTTGGGACTTTTCCCTCCTTTGACACAGTTCCATGGGGTCTGTTTCCAGATGTGGAGGTGGCTGAATTACGCCCTCTCCCCATCTTAGCTCCTCAGCTCTCCCACCGGTGTGGGTGCCCCTCAGCCACCCTGTCCTGAGGGCCTCAGGATGGGAGCAGTGAGCAGTTGTGGGATCAGTGCCACGACCCTCTGCCTTGTAGAAATGTCCCCCTGGCTCTTACGTTGGACAGTTTGTTAGAAGACACAGGAAGGTCCAAGCTTGCTCTGTTGGTGACCCAATGGCAGGTGTTACTTGGGGAAAACATTCAGATTGTCAGAGATTTGAGCTCTAGTACCACCTGGTCCCTGAACTCTGTGACCTTCGGCAAGTCACCTGTCCTTATCTCGACCCTCTCTGCAGCCTGGTCCAGGCCATTGGGTTGGATCATCTCTGACCCCAGGAGCTACATTTTAGTACCCACCCCATCTCTGGGCTATGTGACAAAATCTACGAGTGTGGGAAGAACATACCAGAACCGTCACAGCTGCCCTTCAGTGTCTACAGTGGATTGATTCCAGGTCCCCCAGGATACCAAAATCCACAGATGCTCAAGTCTCTTCCTTCCATGAGACAGCCTAATATTTGTGCATATCTCACAGGGCACTTTACTCTAGATTCTCAAAATACCAAATGTGATATGGATGCTATGAAAGTATTTGTGTTGTATTGTTTAGGGAATAAAGATGGATTGGGGTTGTACATGTTCGTATTTGGGTGTGTAATAGAGGGGGTGTGCTCACCTGGGCATGTGTGTGGAGGCTGAGGTAGACATCGGAATGTCTTCCTTAATTGTTTCTCCACTTGACAAAAACCATAATTTTATTTATTATTAGAGTGTTCGTCTGTACACGTGTCTGTATTTGATGGTTGCTTGGGTGGGGGAGGGACGTGCACTGGTCACAGTGAGTGTGTCTGAGGTCAGCAAACTACTTTGTGGTGCTGGTCCTCTCCTTCCACATTTCCATGGTTACTGGGATTAGATTTGGGATGCTAGGCTTGTTCCTGAGCTGCCATCTTTCCAGTGCTCCACATTACTTTTTAAAACCTTTTTTAGATTTATTTTATATGTATGAGTGGTGTGTGTGTGTGTGTGTGTGTGTGTGTGTGTGTGTGTGTGCGCGCGCGCGCGCGCGCACCATAGGCATGCCTGGTGCCTATGGAGGCCAGAGGAGGGGATTCGATCCCCTGGGACTAGAGATGTGGACAGTTGTGAGCACAGTTGTGAGCTGCCATGTGGGTGCTGGGAATCATAACCAGGCATCCCAGCCAGTGGTATTGACCACCGAGCCATCGCTCCAGCCCCCACTTTACTTTTCAAGACAGGGTCTCTCACTAACGCTGGCTGACCAGGGAGCTCCCAGGATTTGCCCATCTCTGCCTCACGCCTTGTGTGAGGGATCGAACTCAGATCCTCACGCACACGGCAGTTGCCTTCTCTTCTCCACTGACTCATCTCCTTAGCCTGTTTCTGAGCACTTTTAATTTGACCGGGGAATTCACAGACTTAGAAGACTGGCCATCTATTGATTTTATTTTCTTAAAAGACAAATAAACAAACAAACAAACAAATAAATAAATAATTGGCAGTTTGCACATAACCTAGGTGCAGAGCTGAGCATAGTAGCACATGCCTTTCACCATAGCACACAGGAGACAGAGACAGGTGGTTCTCTATGAGTTTGAGGCCAGCCTGGTCTACAGAGTGAGTTCCCGGACAGTTAGACCTACATAGTGAGACTCTGTCTCAAAACAACAGCAACAACAAAAAAGAATTGTGTACACATAAAGAACACTTTAGGTGGGTGTATCTTACATGGTACCTCCTCATTTTTTATATTATGCACCTCTGTTTTAGCAGATGGAATCTGAAGACAGAATTAAAACATGGCTTCAACCTGTGGTGTGGGCTGAGTCCCTTAATATGGCTTTCCTCTCTCTCAAAGCCCGATTCCTTACCCCACCCAGTATTTTGGAGAGATGTTTGTTACAGAGTGGTGTAGCATGAATCTCAAAGAGTTCTTATTAATAAGAACAAACCTGAGGCTAGTTATTGGGGTGATTGCTGGAAGATCAGAGAAGCAGAACAAGCCACAGCTAGATAGCTCTCACCTTGCTAGTTCCTCAGGTGATCCTGTTTCCTCAGGCTGGAAGCTTCTGAGTCCTCATCCACATGAATCTCAGCTGAACTGTGTTGCTCCAAAACCTGAACGCTTAACCAACCAGATGCTTAACTAACTACATGCTTTACTTCTTTAGTTCCTGGTCCTCACGCCTTATATACCTTTTTCTTTCTGCCCCCACTCCCTGGGATTAAAGGCGTGGGTCACCATGCTTAGCAGTTTCTAAAGTGGCCTTGAACTCAGAGATCTGGCTAGCTCTGCCTCCCAAGTGCTGGGATTAAAGGTGTGTACCACCACCACCCAACTTCTGCTATAGCTTGCTCTGACCCATTTTCTAGCCACCATTTCTGGCTCTGTTCTAGTGGCTGTCTGTTCTCTGACCCCGGATATGTTTATTTCGGGGAACACACAATATTTCAGGGAACACAATACCCACCACAGAGTGGGAAGTGGGGGTCATGATGTCACGATGGTGATTGTTCATGGTTCCATCCCCAGCTTTTATGTCTTGGAATTATGACTGTTCGGACCAGAGGTTTTCTTAAGTCGGTACATCCCAAGCTCCTTGTATAAACAGCAGACTTTGAGAGACCAGGATCTCCTGCAGCCACAATCCTGGCACAGACACTAGAAGTCCTCCTTGTTAACAATGTGTGGCAAAGCGCCCCCAGCTCTGCTGTGTCCGTCAGCTGCCCCCAGCCCTCGCCTCTCCCTGTCGTCACTTCATAAAGGCTAGTGAGTGTTCCAGAGAATACCAGATCTTTCTCTACTGACAAAAGCCAGAGCTGCTAGTCTCTCTGGGAGAGGTGTGGCCTGTGGCAGGCTGGTTTTCTTGTCCCTGAGATATGTAAAGAAGCTCGGAACATTTGGACACTTCATCTTTGAACAGACTTAAGTTCCGCCTAGGGGCAGGTACAGCATTGTCCCTGTGGGAAAAGGCATGACTCAGCTCTGGGAAAGGATGCCTGGAGTCCCCATGGAGGCTGCCCTTTGATCTACCATGGGACCGTCATCAACTCCTTTTGGCCACAACTCTGAAACCCTCCCAGGATGTGTCTCCCTGGATCCTCCCAGCCACTCTCTTCCCTCCTCCTCGCCCTAAACTCCAGAAAAAGTATCTGGACTGCATTTCTCTTTCCCCTCCCCCATGGCTTCCAGGTCCAGTGCCACCAGGAACTTCCCAAGGTCATTGGTTTATATTCAACACTGAGGACTAAACTCACCTGGCCTCTGACCACATGGATTTTCATTCTGTTCTTTAAATACTGCAAGTGTGTTCCCACCCCAGGGCCTTTGCACATGCCATGTGGTTTCTGCCTGCCCAGGTTTGACCTGGCTGCCTCCTGGTTGCTCAGGGTTCAGTTCACAGTGCCCCTTCCTCAGAGTGGTCTTCCCCTTTATTCCCACTTCCACATCCTCCCATCACCCAGTCCCCTTGCTTGCACACACACCCCCTCCCCACTCTGTGTGTGTGTGTGTGTGTGTGTGTCTTGGGAAAGATAATGTGCTGTTTTCACTTACCTGTTTTGGGGTCCTGGAAGAATACAGTCATAACTCAGTATTCATGGGTGACTAGTTCTGGGACACCTCAGATATCCAAATCCCAGATATTTGAGTCCTTTGTCAAAATTGCATGATTTGCACATAACCTGTGTATGTCTTCCTGTGTCCTTCAAGTAGGCTCTGGGTTCCTTGTACACACACAACATGCAGGAATGGTTGACAGAGCTGTGCAGTCTTGTTCACAGTAATTGTAAGGGATGTCTGTGTATGTTTGGTGCAGCTATAGATTTGTCCCCTGCAAAAGGTTTTCAAACTGTGGTTGGCTCAGTCTTTGGGTGCAGAAGGAACCCTTGCAAGTGCAGAGGGGCAGCTGAATGTGAGTACTGTGGGGGTCTGCAATAACACAGTAAGTGAATGAGTGAGCAGATGAATGAATGGTAAATGAAACCTCTTACAGCCAATCCGTCCACGCTGGGGGCTAAAGTTACCATGCTTAGTGTCCTTTTCTATCTTGCCACATTGCCTGTCCCAGATGGAGAACAGAGGAGAACCAGGAAAGGACTGACAGAGGGCGTGGCTGCCCTTGGCAGTGGTGGTGGCCACTGAAGCATGTGTAACTCTGTATACTGACTGGGGTGAGCCTCCGGTCAGCTACAGAGCGGGAGGCTGGCCTGCCTGGCTGTCTCGGGATTCCTGCCTAGGGCTGGGATGCCATGGACAGGCCACTACCTGGGCGTTTAGAATACACTGGTGCTGCCTGACCTGCTTGTCTGTCTGCTGGCCAGTCCGGGAGGGCGCTTTTCACCATTGACCCTGCCAGCGAGGGTGGTGACGGGTCCAGGCAAGGGCTGGCCTGTGTTCCCAGATTCTGAGCTGTGTGTGGGGTTGGTGGATGGGCTTATAGATGGTGTCCTAGGAGGAAGTGCTGGTTCCAGAGAGCTTTGCCTTCCAAGGCTCAAGAGGACTAGGGAGCATTGCAAGCTGCTGGCTAGTTTCCATGGTCTACCCAGGAAAGTAAGATGTGGCCTCTGGGTGGGATGGGGTGTCCACCTGGTCTCAGGGGGCAGCCTGTTTTAGCCACGTCCCCAGAGCTGAGTCACAGTGTTTAGCAACACTCCTTCCAAAGCCACAGCCCCTCTGGTCCAGTCCCTTTCAAGAAGTGAGATGGAGGCCTCCAGGGCCAGCCCCAGGCAGGCCCTTCCCTCTGCTTCCCACTAATGTCCCTGACTACCTCCTCAGTTCCAAAACCTTGTCTGTTAGAAGCTTGGGTGGCGTACTGTTGCTTGGGCCCTGGAAGCCAACACTTCAGACAACTTATTGGCTGAGTTTTCATTGACCTTAAAGTGTGCTTGCGTGCTCTGTGTCACAGTGCTCAAACTGAGACCCAGAGGACAGGGCCTCATCTCACCTGGATGACTGGAGTGGAGGGAGAATCGGGGACTCTAAACACTCTTGCTAGATACTGCAAATGGTTTATCCCAAGCCACACAGCCTGTACCTGGTCTCTGGAGCAAGATCACTGGAAGCAGATGGCATTGTGAAGGGTACTAGGTCCGGCCTAGGATGAGACTCATGAATGTGGAGTGTCACATTGGTTTTCACTAAGTGTCCCTACTCTCTTTTCTTATAGCCCTACTGGCAAAGTAGTGTTGGGGAAGGAGACGGCCAATGAGCTGATGAAGGCTTCCCCTTCCCTCTGTTATGGTCTGGATACTTGGTCTCTCGGGGTGGCTGTGGGGGCATCTCTGGAGAATCCTGAGCTGCCATGCCTGCGGTTCCTCCACCTTTTCTTGCTAATGAGCTCTTCAGATGGGAAACCACAGTTTGGCCAAGCTTGAGGGGGTTCCTGGACTTAGGGTAAAGCCTTTTCACAAATTGCTATGATCTTGGGTGCCCGCCTGCCTCTGCCTCACTCTCGTGTTCCTGTTTCCTGTCTTCCTGTTTTCCTCCTGGAGAATTAGGGAGTGGGTGTCCTGACCATTTCAGATGCCAAGACCGTGGTTGTGGGGTGGGTGCTGCTGGTATCTTAACAGCAGAGACCAGGGGTGCTGTGAATGCCCTGCCACTCAGCCAACACCACCCCCAGTTTAAAAAAGAAAAAAGGATTGACTGTCCTCAAGCATCCTCAGGCCACCCTAGAATAATACAACTGTTTTAGATGGCAGAAGTCTCCCTCCTCAGGACCTCCTGGGCAAGAAGTAGGGAGAGCACTCAACCCGCTGTGGTGGGCAGCGAGCAGAGCTCTGGTAAAGGACCCAGAATCAGGAGGAAGCCTCAGCAGGTACCCGCCGTGGGCTGGCACTGCTCACTGGGGTGTGAACCCGGCTGAGGCTGAGTTACCACCTCAGTGACCCTGCTTTCTCAGCCGAAAGATGGATGAGCCTGGATGTCCCTTCCAGCAGTGTGGGAGTCTAGCATGCTGGGTGAGGAACCTTCTGTTCACCTGGCAGCAGAGAGACCAGTGGGGTCACCAGGATCCCATTTTAATGACAGAGACCATGCCTCCCTTTTTCTCCCCCCCCCCTTTCCTTTCCTTTCTAATTGGCATGGGGAGCTGGAGAGACAGTTCAGAAGTAAAGAGCACTAGCTGCTCTTCAGAGGACTCAGGTTTGATTCCTAGTACCCACATGGTGACTCACAGCTGTAACTCCAGTTGCAGGGGATACAACTCCCTCTTCTGACCTCCATGGGCACTGCGTGCATATAGTAAACAGACATACATACATACACCCCACACACTTAGAAAGAAAATGGGTGTAACACACACATCACACCACAGTCCATGTGTGGAGGTTAAAGGAACCTCCCACCTTGTTTGAGAAAGGGTCTCTTGGTAACCACTGTGTAGACCAGGCTAGCGAGCCTCCAAGTGTCTGTGACTTCTCTGCCTCCCATCTCTCTGTAGGTGCTAGGATGCAGATACATCTAGCTTTACATGGGTTCTGAGGATCCAAACTCAGGTCCTCACACTCGAGTGGCAAGCATCTGACCTACTGAGCCATTTCCCCAGCCCTTTTTTGTTAGACTAAAGAGAGTTTTCCTCAGATTTTGGCTTGGGGTTCTCCCCAACTCCAAGCTGGCCCAGGTCACCCGTATAGCAGATCTGTCTGCCCTGTGCCTGGCTCCCCTTGGTGTTTGCCGTGAGACCAGCAATGTGATTGCTTGGGTGTTGCTCTCGGTGGGGGTAGCCATTAGACTGGCTGTTTGGCATGGAACGATAGAATGTAGGGTAAGGTGCAGAGGGCATAGAAAGGTCAAGTGAGGAGCCCGGGGGCTGAAAGGGGCTGACATGAAGGCGGGAGGGGAGATATTGAGGAACTGCATGAGGTTGGGTGGTTGGTGGCCACACTTTAAATGTTTGAAGTTCGGCTGTGTGAGCAGCAGTGCTGGACAGAGACCTGTAGAACCCTCTAGAAGCCCACAGCCTGGCAGGAAGGTTAGAGTCCAGCTGGCAGGGACAAAATGATGTAACAGGTGCCTCAGGAGACAGGACATGCAAAATGCTGTGTGAGGCAGGTGGCCTGGAGGATGAGCGCTGGCCGTTGAGGCCGTCCTGGGGCGGCATTGTCCTCCCGTGAGGTCATTGGTGGCACTGGATGGTGGGGTGTTGGAAGAGGGCACCTCATATCAAGGGCAAGAGTGGGATGAGAGGGCAAGGGAAGGGTGGGTGGCAGTGACGTCATGGAGGGCAGCAGAGACAGTCCTGGGAGGTTTGCAGGGAAGGACTGTCACTGTGAGAATAAGAGAGAGGAGTGGGGCAGGCAGGAAGACCAGCAGTAGGGACAGGTGGCCTGGGTGGCCTGGCATGGGGCAGCGGAAGCAGCGGAAGCAGCTGGAGCCTGCCAGGCCTCACTGAGCCCTGCAGTGGGACAGGTGGGCTCTGGTAAGACTTAGCTGTCTAGCTGTCGTCTGGATGGGGTGGGTGGGGACAGACATCTGGGGAACCCAGCTCCATCTCTTGCCATCCTGCCTGGCTCTGCTGGGCAGGAACTGCTGGGGAGAAAGGGCCTGGCTTGAGACCTTGACACTGCACTTTCTTGCCTAGGGTGTATGTACCCTGACATCTCCCTGTGCTGTCCTCTGGGGTTCTAGTTAGTCACCCAGGGTCCTGCACATCCCAAGAGAAAGTCATCTAAACTCCCATCTCCCTCTGGCCCCAACGATAAACCAGGAGTTAGTTTCCCCCACCTTCATCCTCCCAAGTGATGGGAGATAGCGCGAGTCTCTGGAAGAGCTTGGGGCCTCACCATGACGTCACGGGCAGGAGTCATCATGCATGTGACACCCCGCAAGAGCTGGAAGGCCAGGGAGCTGGTTCTGTTGGTTCCTGCATCCCCACCCCAATTCTGATTCAGAAAGAGAGCCAGGCCGGCCAGCCGCCCACATGTGTCCTGGCCTGGCCGCTCCGTTCTCTCTGACTCAGGCTGAGGTGTCCACCAACTCCACAGGGATCCAGGTTAGACAGCAGGAAGTGCTTGCCTGCAGACCAGCTGCCTGGAACCTACCTGCTTCAGTACCTTTTGACTGTAGCTGCCATTTAGCCGGATTGTTCAAACAGTGTTCCAGCTTAGGCAGGGGTGAGGGGTGGGAGGCGTGAAATTGGGGGAGATTATTTCCCTTTCAGGTGTCAGAGAAAATATGTCTCTGTACCAAACTCTAGCCCAATCATACATACTATTCCATGTTAGGAAGCATGGGAAGAGAAATGGCAAGGTTAGGAAGTTCACTGCTGGCAGTTTTCCAATATTTTTGATGGGAAATCAGGGGTTAAATGATGGTCCTTCGGTGGGTGGACATTGTAAGGCTAGTCTGTATTAACCATTTGCCTCCTGTTCTCTGCTTACAGCCCTCTGATTACCTGCCTACCCTTTGCACTTACTGGGCTTCAGATCTGACCCTACACCTGCCTGTTACCTTGGGAGTGTCTGCCTCCCCTCCCGGCCAGCACGATGCCCATCCTCAAGCAGCTGGTGTCCAGTTCTGTACACTCCAAACGTCGCTCTCGTGTGGACCTCACAGCAGAAATGATCAGTGCCCCTCTGGGTGACTTCCGCCACACCATGCATGTGGGTCGGGCTGGAGATGCCTTTGGGGATACCTCCTTCCTCACTAGCAAGGCCGGTGAGGCTGATGGTGAGTCCCTGGATGAGCAGGCCTCCTCCTCATCTTCCAAACGCAGCCTCCTGTCCCGCAAGTTCCGGGGCAGTAAACGGTCACAGTCCGTGACCAGAGGGGACCGGGAGCAGAGAGACATGCTGGGCTCCCTTCGGGACTCAGCACTGTTTGTCAAGAATGCCATGTCCCTCCCTCAGCTCAATGAGAAGGAAGCCACTGAGAAGGGCTCCAGCAAGCTACCCAAGAGCCTGTCATCCAGCCCTGTGAAGAAGATAGATGCTGGGGATGGTGGCCAGGAGACAGGCTCCGGGGAGATGGGTCCCCCTCGGAATGGGGCCACAGGCCCCCACTCTCCTGACCCACTCCTTGATGAGCAGGCCTTTGGGGACTTGACAGATCTGCCCATTGTGCCCAAGGCCAGCTATGGACTGAAACATGCTGAATCCATCATGTCCTTCCACATCGACCTGGGGCCCTCCATGCTGGGCGATGTCCTCAGCATCATGGACAAGGATGAGTGGGACCCAGAGGAGGAAGAGGGTGGCGGATACCGTGACAAAGAAGGCCCCAGCAGCATGGTCCAGGCTCCCCCTTTGCTGGAGGTAGCTCCTCCCATAGGAAGACAGGAAAGCAAGGCCAGCTCGGACCAGGCCTCCATGCTGCCCCCACATGCTCTGGAGGATGACGGGTGGGCGGCGGCAGCCCCCAGCCCCAGCTCAGCACGCAGCGTGGGCAGCCACACCACGCGGGACAGCAGTTCCTTGTCCAGCTGCACCTCAGGCATCCTGGAGGAGCGCAGCCCAGCTTTCAGAGGCCCAGACAGAGCCCGGGCTGCTGCTCCAAGGCAGCCCGACAAGGAATTCTCCTTCATGGATGAGGAAGAGGAAGATGAGATCCGAGTTTGAGATGGACAGAAAGTTGACAGTAGCTTCCGCAACTCTGGGTTGCATCTTTTCCCTGCTGCTGCCTTCACTATGACCTTTGACCTTCCTATGTAGGTGCAGCTAAGAGCCTCATACTGGAGCAGACCCTGGACCTTGGGGATTGGAGTGCCAGGGAGGTAGCATGGATGCCGATGGCCGGACTCGGACCTGACCTTCCTTTACTGCGGCAGCCTGGGACAGCCGTGTCCCAGCAGGAATCCATTCTCTCTCCGGGCCCCTTGTTTCCAGCCTGGCCTGGGATGGATGCCAGATGTTAGTTTGTGTTTCTGCAGCAATGGCAGGGCAGCCAGGTGTGGCCTTCTCTCCAAGGTCATGGACACTTGGCTCCCTTTTTTCACCTGGTGTCTGGTGCCTGCCAGGAAGGTGTATGCAGCAGGAGACAGGGGTGGTCACACGTTCAGGCTCTTCTTTCCTTCACCCCTGGCTCCTCACTGGAAGCCTGGTGCTGTTTGGGTTCAGCTGGTACAGGGGACAGCCTCAACCAATACACTAAACATAGTCCTCCCCAGGGGCCAGGACAGGGTGGGGGCAGATGGAACTCCCCCAGCTTCTTGGGTTTTCAAGAAGGGGCCCTTTCTCAGTGACACTAGGAACAGGAAGGGCTAGCTCTACCCTACGGGTGTATTTGTTTGTTTGTTGTTATTATGTTTAAACCTAAGTAGCGCGGTATCAAAATCCCCTACCAGGAGAATATAATCCTGTTAGCGAGATTGTCTTGGTGGCACAGTGGCTGTTAGCTTACTCAAGTCTGGGTAATACAGACCCTGTCCAGGTTGAACTGTGGGGGGCAGCTGCCCCCAGTGTTTGCCCATGAACCCCACCTCCATAGCTGTTAACAGCTGAACGAGGACTATATAGGAAAGTTCTGGAATATGATTGTTAAATAATGCATTGTTCCCCGAAGTGTGAGCTGTGTTTTGACTGGCTGGTTCTCTCCCCCTGCCTTACTATGGGGGGGGGGGCACAGGGTCTCCTTCCATTCTTGGCCTCTCCCAACTGTGGGCTATGGGCCAGGCTCAACAAGACCATATTCAATTTGAGTTCCAGGTTAACGAAAATGGGTTTTTGTTTGCTTGCTTTCTGAGACATAGTCTCTGTAGCCCAAGCTGGCCTCAAACTCACTGCAAAGCCTCACTTAGCCTAGGAGCTGAGGTTGCAGGTATGCATCACCCTCCTGGCTGTTTGTCTGCAATCTGTTTTTGCTCGGCTCCTGTGACTCTGCCCAGAACAGGAGTAGAAACCGGGGCCTGAGCCCCAGGAATGGTAGGTAGCTCATTACTTTTCTGTGCTAGGAGCAGACTGGCCCACCTCCTGGTCTAGGATAGCCAGTAGGAATCTGAAGGGAGAGCAAGCTAAATTACAGGAGGATTCTGGCCAGATGAGGGTGGTGCCCTGCCATGGACTGCTCTGCTTCCAGAGTCCTCCCAGATCCTGACCCTAAAACACTCACTGGGCTCCAGACTGGTGCTCCTATGTAGGTAGGCATTGACAGAGCCGCAGAACTGTGCCTCTGGCCTGTAGCACACACACCCCTCCCGACCTACCTGGTCAGTTCTAGACTCTAAACTTTGTATTTTTTCCATGACATTGATAAAGCAGTAAGAAAACATTAAAATTTCCTCCAAGCACCCCTGGTGTCTTGTCTCTCCTTCCTGGGGTCTTATTTCAGGATGTGGGGAACTGGTCAGTGTCTCGGTTCTGACAAAAGCAGGAACTTGAAGCAGCTGGCTACACCCAATCCATAGAAGAAAGGGCAGTGAAAGCTGGCGCTCAGCTCACTTTCTCTCCTTTTTATACAGCCTAGGAGCCCCACCCATGGGATGGTGCCACCCCTAGTGGGTGGGTCTTCCTACCTCAAGTAACCCAGTCAAGATCTCCCCTGACACACACACTCACACTCACACACTCACTCACTCACTCACTCGCCCAGAGGCCCTTCTCCCAGGTGATTGTAGATCTCCTCTAGTTGACCATTAAGATGAACCATTACAGTCAGCCAGGGGCTCCTGGCCTTATGAGTCTCAAGGTAGCTTCTCTTCCCCTGCTTGGGGCCTTCTCACCTTCAGGCCTCGTGGAGGGACAAAGCCTCAAGTGCCTCTCAGCTTGAGCAGGCCCTACAGGCTCTGGGACTCTGCTTTCTCCACTGCTACCTACCAGTTGGGGGCCCCTTGGTCATTGAGCCTCTCCATTCCTTGGCCCTTTCTGTAAAGTGGGAGTGCTGCTGCTCTTGTAGGGTGGGTGGGGTGGAGCCTGTGGCACAGGGTTTATTAGAGTGTTCCTGGGATGGGGCTGCTCTGTCCACAGGCCCCAGGAATCGTTCAGGATGCTGCCACCCCCAAGACTGCAGAGAGCAAAGTCCAATGGGCCTCCTCCTTTTTCTGCCATTTGTCATGGGGAATGGACTTCCAGATGGCATGTTTTGGGCTCAGTCTCAGTGCTCAGTCAGGATCACCATATTCCAGTGGTGCTAGATGGAACCACTCAGGCCACGGGGGCCGTCGTGCAGCACTGGGAGCCACCAAAGCCACACGACGGTGTGGAGATGGAATCAGAGATCATTCATTGACGATCTCTGCCCCTTCTCACCACCTCCCCTGGGCGCATCTCTGGAAACGAGGTCAGGGTGCGTCTGCCCTGGGTGTGGGAACCAGATGACCCCACCACCCACAGTTCTGGCTCCTATCTCAGACCCCGCCTCTCTCACACCCACACTCTTAACAGCCTGGGGTGGCTCTAAGGAGGGCGAGCATGACCTGGACTGGGTCCCGGTTTGACTCTGGAAATTTAAGGAATTCTTAGGCTGAGTTCTAAGTCCTCCAAGCATCTACGAAGAAATGTGGGCTTCCTATTCATCCTCTCCCTGGGAAGCAATTCAGGTTGTAATTAGAGTGTCACCCATGTCTCTTTGTCCCCAGACAGGCTCATTAAGGCCACTGGGAGACATGTTTAATGAGGAGTTAAGAGCAGGGTGGGGCACACAGGGGAGCCCTCTGAGAATATTAGGGCCACTCTGACCTAAAGCTTGTCTTGAGTGATTTGGGTAAGAAGCAACTATTGGGTTAATGGAACAAGAGATGTCCTTCCTTCCCAGGCCCTCTGCCCACCCCAGACTGACCTAGGGTTCTTGGGAATCCAGGAGAAGCCAGCAGCCATGGCTGCTCGAATGTGGCAGCAGCCTTCCTAGCAGGGCTTACAGGGAGGGACTTGCACTCTGCTGGGTTCCACAGATGCAGGAGATGCAGATAGGAGAGTCCACTCTGACTGCTCTGACTCCGCTTTCTGACTCACATGGCTGGTTGGTTTGTACCTCGGATGCTCTGCAGTGATGATGCAGAGGTATGCACTAAGCCACAGCATCCCTTGAGTATGGATCACGGTTGGTGGAAGGCCCCTCTTTTACTGTCCCGCCTTGGTCTCTGAATTATACCTGGGAAACCTGGGGTCCTACACAGCAAGCCACTTCTCCCCGCTCCCCTTCTCAAGCTGACCTTGATTTCTGATACTGTCCTCTTGTCTTCGCCTCCAGAATGCCAGTGTAGCCGCCAGGCCTGGTTCAGGTCTCAGACATTCTGTAGGATTCCTTCTACCTCAGACAACTTGAAGCTGTCACTTTAATTCACCTCCCAGCTAAGACTTCCCAAAACCTGAGGGGACCCCAAGGCTTCTGGCCCAATAACAAGCCAACATGGGGCCCACTGTCTGCCCTGCCCAGACTTACCCCTCCTCCCTCCCTACCGCCCCCAAGGTTCTCTGTTTCTGTCTTGGACCCATACTGTCCTGTCCTGTCCTATTAATGTGATAAGGGGGTGGAGGGGTGTTGGTGTGACTGCCACACATCAGGACTATTGTTAGTATTTGGTCTCAAGTGTCATGCAGCCTTTAAGAATTGAGAGTGTTCATAGCACATCCACTTAAAAACTTTAATTACATTTATTATTTGGGGGCTGAAGTGGGAGGAGTGATTGTCACAGTGTACCTGTAGAGAGGTCTGAAGACAACTTATAGGACTTGGTTCTCTCCTTCCACCATGCGGATTGCAGGGATTGAGCTCAGGCCAACTTAGAAGCAAACACCCTTACCCACTGAGCCATCGTGATGGCCAGAGCCCACCTGAGGAGGCAGTTTAACATGAAGAAATGAACCCCATGCAACTAGTGAACTGAGAAGCCAGGACACATCAGGAATGGCCTCTGGAGGCATTGCTCACACCTAGGCCTTTTAGCAAAATGATCTACACACGGGGCCCTAAAATCACCAGGTAAGAACAGTGCCCAGCAGGCAGCACCTGGCAGAGACCTGGCTGGCACCCACACACACACACATACCCCACTCCCCTGGGGTTTAAAATCACAGTCTAAGGAAAACGGGCAACTCTGGCTTTTCAGTGACCACTGTTCATTGACCCACCAGGCAGTGCAAGGCCTTTCACTTCCCAGGTTCACCTGTCTGTCCCACCTTAGTTCCCCAGGCTGGACCAGGACAATGATCCAACCCTTTGCCTCTGGAGCCTACAGATACAGTCTAAGGTAGTCCTGTGTGTTCATCTTTGATCCCACCATCCTGCGTACCCAATCACCTCTCTTCTCCACCAAGACTCACAACTTCCTTGGGAAAGCAGAAAGGAAGGTGTCATGGCCTTGACATCCCGGAGACTCAGCGCTGTCCAAACCCCTAATCTGGTTTCCCAGTTGCTCCCATGTTACAGACTGGAAGACAGACTGGAGGACAGGGGACTGAGGAGAAGCACAAAGCAGAGACAGAAGCTTGCCAGACTGGCTTTGGTTCATCCAGTTTCGGATGAGAGGAACACATTGAGAGTTGGGCTCTGTGCATCCCAACTGGGAGGACTTTAGGAACTCAGGGAGAGCTGGTGGGGGAGGGCCTTCACAGGTGTGCATGTGGCACCGTCCTCCCAGCCCTGGGACCATCCAGTAAGAGCTTTCCAGAAACCGCCCTATCTTACCCACACCTGAGCAGGCAGTTCTTCCTTAGTACCCTGGACTACAGCCCTAACCTGTGCACATTCCTCTGATTTAGGATGCAGGGAAAAGGAATAAAAAGAACATTCATCTGCTCACCCGGCCTCCCTTCACAAGCTCCTTGCTCTAGGCCCTGAGGCTTTGTGCCATCAGCCAGATGGGAAACTAAGAGTACTCTGCGGGAGGAAGTCAGGCTTGCCGGCAGATGGACGTTGGCGGTTTGGCCTCTGCAACCTGTTGCCCAGGTCCTACTTAGCTGCTGTTCCCCTAGAGAGAGACTCCTGGGGGTGAGGGGGAGTCAAGGGTAGCTATGGCCCTCCACTCCAGGAATCCAATCCTCAAGTTAGACTAGGCAATAAATAAACAAACAGAAAGCAACCTGCCAAGGCCACAGGGCTCTACTGAATGGTGTTTTCTTTGTATGCCCCACTCTGCTCAGAAAGGTTTGGAAGCAGCTTATGAAGTTGCACAGAATAACAATAGGGTAAAAATAGAACAGAGGAAACAATGCTGGGACAAACAGTACTATGAACCAAGTGCCCAGGTGGGCCAGCACTGGGCTCTGTACTGTCTGTCAAGACAGGGAACTAGCCTCCCCTTCCTTGATTCCCAGGGTTGGGATGGAGGGATGCAGATTAGTTTAGTGGTTTTTGTTTGCTTCTTGACACTAAAGTCTAAAAGGAATTTTTGGTTTAGTTTGGTTTTTTAAGAGCACTTGTTCTTGCAGAGGACCCGAGTTCAGTTCCCAGCCCCAACATGGTGGCTCACAATCATCTGATCCCAGGGAGCCAATGCCCTGTTCCGACCTCTGTGGCACAAGGCACACACATGTGGTGCACATTCATGCAGGCAAAATACTCATACATGTAAAATAAATCTAAAAAAAAAAAAAAAAAAAGGCTGGGTATGGTGGACCATAGCTTTAACCTTGGCACTTGGGAGGCAGATCTCAGTGAGTTTGAGGCCAGCCTGGTCTACATGGTGAGTACCAGTCCAGCCTTGTCTACATAGTGAGATCAAGGCCCAACAGAGCCTTATATAGTGAGACCTTGTCTCAAAATAAAGTAATAGATATAAAATGATAGTTATCCTGACCCCTTAGGAAGAGCCATTTAGCCGAGCCCCAAAGTACAGAGGTCACCAGGTGAAGAACAGGGCAAGCTCTTGCTTAGCCAAAGGCACACAGTTGACCTGAGCAACCGTTGTGGAAGGAAAGACTGAGCAGGCCAGCATCTGGGGGAGACAGAGTTTGTTGTCAACTTTCCATCACCATAACAAATGCCTAGGAGAACTGCCTTAGAAAGGAAGGGTTTGTTTCAACACAGGTTTGGGTGGAGGCAGAGCATCGGGATGGTATAGACAGTCAGATAGACTTCCTGATCACAGCGTGAGGGAGAAGGAGAGGAGAAGCCTGGGGTGGGGTAGGGTAGAACTGTCCTCACCAAGGCACACCCCCACTGACCTAAAGACCTCCCAGTGGGCCCTGCCTTTTAAAGGTTCCACCACCTTCTATAGTATTGTCCTGGTGACAAAGCCTTTATTAATACATGGCTCTTTAAGAAATGAGTGTGCAGGCTGTGGTAGTACACGCCTTTAATCCCAGCACTCAGGAGGCAGTGGCAGGTGGATCTTTGAGTTCAAGGCCAGCCTGGTCTACAAAGTGAGTTCCAGTATAGCCAAGGCTACTCAGAGAAACCCTATCTCAAAATACAGGCGCGCACCCCCCCCACACATACACACACAGCATGGTGGTGTACACCTTTAATTCCAGTATTCCAAAGGCAGGTGGAATACATAAAAATAAGTAAATATTTAAAAAAACACAAAACAAAAGAGAGAGAGAGAGAGAGAGAGAGAGAGAGAGAGAGAGAGAGAGAAGAAATAAATGCACAAGCCACAGTAGAAGATGTTCCCCTGCACCCACCCTAAGAGTTATAACTATCAACAGGAATGGTCTTAGGAGGTGGGGCCTCTGGGAAATGACTAGGTTGAGATGAGATCATTAGAGTAGGGACAGAAAAGGACCACAGCTCAATCTCTTTCCTCCTCTGCAGGCTATGACAACGTGACCTTGTAACCCAAGTAGAGTGTCTTCCCCAGCAATCTGTCACATCTTGATCTTGGATTTGCCAGAATTGTGAGAAATGTCTGTTGGGCCTGGTGGTTTATGCCTGTAACCCCAGAGGCTCTCTGTAAGAGGTGTCATGGGTTTGAGTCCAGTCTAGCTACATAGCAAGATTCTGTCTAAAAAACCAAACCAAGCAGCAACAACAACACAACCAGAGGCTGGTCGGCATCAAGGCACATGCCTTTAATCCCAGCATCTTGAGGCTGAAGAAGGGTTATTGTAGCCAGTGGCTAGCCTGGGCTACATAGTGAATTCCCTATCTCAATGAAACTCAGTCACCAGCACTGCTGGGTGTAGTTCAGGGGTACAGTGCTTATCTGGCATGCTCACGGCCCTGGACTAAATCCTTAGCACTGCCGCTCATGAAAAAAAAAATGTGAGCACCAGAAGATATGACTTTCTCGGTCACCTTTCACCTCATTCATTCATTACATGCACACACATGATATGTGGATATGGCACTCATGCCATGCATATGTGTGGAAGACAGAGGACAGTTTTGTGGAGTCATTTTTCTCCTTCTACCTTTATGTGAGCTCCAGGGATTGAGTTCAGGTTGCCAGGCTTGCAGAGTAAGCGCTGTTACCCCATGCCATCTTATTGGCCCCATTTATTTATTTTTTTTTAAGATTTGTTTATTATGTGTACAGTGAGTGTTCTACATGCATGCCAGAAGAGGGCACCAGATCTCATTCATTGTAAATGGTTGTGAGCCACCATGTGGTTGGTGGGAATTGAACTCAGGACCTCTGGTAGAGCATCCAGTGCTCTTAACCTATGAGTCATCTCTTCAGCCCGGCCCCATTTTTAAAAAAAGATTTATTTTGTATGTATAATAGGTGTTTTGCCTCCGTGTATGTATGTCTGTGCATCACGTGCATGCAGTGAGTGCCAAAAGAGGGTGTCAGGTCCTCAGGAACTGGAGTCACAGGTGGGAGCTAGCTACCATATGAATGCTGGGAACCAAATCTGGGTCCTCAGCAAGGACAACAAATGTTCTGAACTGCTGAGGCACTTCCAGCACACACACACACACACACACACACACACACACACACACACACACACACACACACACAATTTTTTTTTTTTTGACACTCTTACTGAGTCTGATTTGGCCAGGCTGACCAGCCAGTGAGCTCCAGGGACCTGCTTGTCTCTACCTCCCCAGTGGGTTCTGGGGGTCCAAACCCAGGTTCTCAAGTTTGGGTGACAAGCACGTTACCCATTGAGCCATCCCTGACTCTTCACCTTTGGAGACAGGGTCTTGTTTCTGAGGCCCTGACCTTACTATGTAGCCTTCTGCTCTCTCGTCTCCACCTCCAGATTGCTAAGATAACAGGCATGCCCCGGTACACCACTACATTCAGTTAATGATGTGCTTGGGATGGAACCCAGGGCTCCTTGCATCTAGGCAAGCACTCTACCAGCTGAGCTACATCCCTATCTCCAGATGTGTACTTTTGAACAGTCTGTGCTGTTACAGCAGCCCAAGCTGACAGAGATATCAACCAGCTGGACCAGGAAGTCATCAGCCAAGAGATGGAATCCACCACTAGCCCAGGAACCAGAGCCAGGACCGCTGTGGGCTTGGTAAACTCCAGTGGGAGGCAAAGTCACAGGAGACAGGAGGCCATGGAGGATGTGCCTGTACCCCTGTGTTGTTCTAAGTCTTCTCTCATGTCCTGGTCCCAGGTCAGGGTGGTTTATTCAGGCGGAGAAGAGGGTCCACCCTCTGTCACCTGCTACTGGCACCCACGCCTACTGGGCTGTGTGCACAAAATAGGCACGATGGCTTCCCTGTCAATAGTGGGGCCTGGAGGGTGTTTCCATCTGTGCACTGTCTGTCTGCCTTGTGACCCAAGAATTATTTAGAGATAACAGGCCAGAGGGCAGTCAGTGGGGAAGAAAATGGAGTTTTTTGTGGGCACAGTGGACCTCAAAGGCAGATCAAATCTGTGACCTCGGACTCACAAGTAGTGAAGGATTTTGCGGCAGCCAGGCCTGGGAGAATCATTCCTTCTAGGTCAGTGGGTATGGATCCCCATGGATCCCTGTTGCATAACCATCCCCAGTCCTGGGTGGTCATGCTGCATCCCCTGGGTGGCCCAGACCATCCACTGGTTAGAAGTTTGCTAACAATGATGGCATACTTTGCATTTTACAGGTTTGTTTTAGAAATGATAGTGTGCCCGAGGTCTGGGGGAAGAATCCCTCCTTTCCAGGACTGCCTTCCAGTTGCTGTGGGCTCCTGGCTTTCTTTCCAGAGTGAGTTCAGGGTTTTGCAGGCAAAGGACTTTTTCTAAAATGCACATGAGTATGATATCACAAAGTGGGTGTATGGGTTTTTTTTAAGTTTATTACTTTGCATTTTCTTTTTTTTTTATAATTTATCTTTATTTTATGTGCATTGATGTTTTGCCTGCATGCATGTATGTCTGTGTGAAGGTGTCAGGTCCCCTGGAACTGGAGTTACAGACAGTTGTGAGCTGCCATGTGAGTGCTGGGAATTGAACCCGGGTCCCCTGAAAGAACAGTGAGTGTTCTTAACTGCTGAGCCATCTCTCCAGCCCCAAGTAGGTGTCTTTGGAGTGTGACAAAGGCCTCAGGTTGGAGGTCCTTCCCAAAGTCTGGTGATTAGAAATAGCTTCTGAAGATAAGCACTCTAATTGATCTACATCCCGAACCCTAAAATGGGCTGTGGTGCTGGGACACCTTTAATCCCAGCACTTGAGACAGAAGCAGAAGCAGAGGCAGGCAGATCTCTCTGTGAGTTCAAAGGCAGCTTTGACTACATTGTAAGTTACAGGACAGCCAGGACTATATAGAGAGGCCCTGTCTAAAAAAACCAAAATAATAAAGTAAAATAAAAGAACGCAGAACCTATGTCCCTTGGCTTATGGCCCCTTTGTCCACCTTCAAAGCTAGCAGGTCAGCATCTTCAAATCTGTATTCCCCTGCCGCCACAGATACTTCATTGCTGGGTGTGGTGGCACACATATGTAATCCCAGTAGTTGAAGACTGAGGCAGGGGGATGGCCAGTCAGAGATATGCAGTGAGACTGTCTTCAAATAAAATACATAATTTTTTATTGACTCTGTAAGGTCTCGTTTTCTGGAGACCAGGGCCTGGGCCATCATTCTGCTGTCCATGCTACAAGGCCACTGGTTATGTCTTGCTCATTCTGAGGCTTCCAGGGGGAGAAGTTGACAGGATCTTTGGGCCTGCCCCTGCTTCCCAAGTCCTGGGATTAAAACTGTGTGACTCTACCCCTAGTGACAGCTGGTGACAAATACGTTTGAGCCAGTGAGTCAATGATTGAATAAGAGGATCCCTCCCAGTAAGCCAGAGGCCAGAGAGGGCAGCCAAAGGACAATGGAGACCTGGGAAGAAAGCAGGTGTAGCCCCAACTGCCCCCAACGGCCACTCTGCCAACCCCCTTTTGGTTGATAGTGGGGTCTGCAGCCTTCCTGAGCCCATGAGCCTCCTTTTCTACAAGGTGTGGGGGGACAGTGTATATAGAGGTAAGGCCTGTGAAGGTTTCTCTCTGTACTCAAGACAGGCCTGGAGGGGCTCTGGGCCCAGAACCAAAGGACCAGGCCAAGACTTCTGGTGGTAATGGTGTAGAAGGAAAATGGAGGGATGGCCCTGCAGACCTGGGCTTACTACTTGAGATGCCCAAAGATTCTAACTTCTTGACCACCCATACCCCCACTCATAGGTATAAGCAATGGACCAGCCAGTCTTGGGCCTCGGGGACTTGTCTTACTTGTCCAGAGGAAGCGGGGCTCTCTTCCTCACTGAGGCCTGAGCACCACAAAGAAGCCAGGGTCTTGGGAGCAGGCCTGAACTCACAGTTTTTAGGAAGCAGGGTGTAGATCTGCCAGGCTCAAAGGCATGGAACTCTGTCTGTTGGGCCCCTTTGCCCTGCACTTTAAATGGCTATTGTGCAGTCAACAGATGCCCCCACTAAGTGGCCTCTTTGGGACACACAGAAATGGAGAGGGCAAGGCACACTGGGTCATTGTCTCAGGAACTTAGCAGTAGCAGCCGCCACATCTGTGGGTCACCTCCCTAAACTAAGACTCTCGGACTGCTGGTTTATCAAAGTTCTGAGTTTGGCAACTGTCAGGAGCTGAACAAGCAGCAAGCCCCACCCAGAGCACATCTTACCAGGTCCCTAGGAACAAAATAGCAAATGTGACAAAAGTGTAGTACTGTAGACTGGGGGCAGGGGCCTGGTCCTTGTGCCTCAGGCCCAGGATGGCTCAGTGGCTAACGGAGCTTGCAGCTGAGCCTGATGACCTAAGTTTGAGCCCTGGAACCCATTTGTGGGGAGAGGAGAGAACTGACTCTTACAAGTTGTCCTCTGGTTTCTAGAAGACTCCTTGGTATACACCCTCCACCACACTCAATAAATAAGTATAACAAAAAATAAAATTAACTTTAATCCCAGCACTTGGGGGGCAGAGACATGTGGATCTCTGTTAGTTTGAGGCCAACCTGGTCTACAGAGCGAGGTCTAGGACAGCCAGGACTGTTACACAGAGAAACCCTGTCTCGAGAAAACAAAAAATAAATAAATGAAATAAAATTAAATTAAAACATGATTTATGCTAGGTATGGCTGAATGACTTTAATCCCATCTGTCAGGAGGCAGAGACAGGTGGATCTCTGAGATGTAGGGGGCAGCCTGGTCTACAAAGCAACTTTCTGGCCAGCCAGGGATATAGAGCGAGACCCTGTCTCAACAACAACCAAACAAACCAAACAACATCTCCCCACCCCCGTATTTATTTATCCTCAATCTCCAAAGTAGGTAACACTTAAAGGTCCATATTACTGATGGGGAATCTGCGATGTAGAGAGATGACCAGAAATTTGGCTGTCCCATGCCACAGGAGCCTTTCCATGAACTCAGAATGAGAATATAGGGAAGAGGCAGGTGCACAGGATGATGGTCATGAGTGAGTCTGAGCTCTACCCCAGCAAGGCACTAGCAGGAAGGCTGCAGAGCCTGGGGAGGTGGAGGGGGAGGCTGGGGTGCTGACCTCACCAGGCTCTGCAGCCAGAGAATTCCAAAGCTCTGGGCACTGACCGCTGCTTTTCAGAATGGGGCATTTATAAAAGGGAAGGGTGGCGGCGTGGTGGTGGTGGTGGTGGTGATGAATCATGGAATTTGTAGCTGGAGTTGAATGAGAGCCTCGTAATGATGGTGATTAAAAATTAATGCCACTGTGCATCAGTTTTGGTGTCCACTTTGCACCCGTGAATTAACAAAGGGCAACACGAGCACTCAGGGCAAGCTACAGGGTGCAGAAGCTGCATCTGGGAGCATCAGAGGGGACATTTCTGCGTGGGGCACCTGTCCCCATCCCCAGAGCATCACTAGACAGGGGCTTGCTTTCTATCTTTGCACAGTGGGGTGCTAATCCACCCTGGGAGCCCTGATGTAGCCTAAACCAGGGAATAAGAAAGTTGCCTCTGGTCACAGGGGACATTTGTCATCATCAGTAACAGAATACAACTGGAGGTTGCCAGCCTGAGACCCCATTGTGGCTACATGGTCTGGGTCTCAGCCCAGCCTGGCCTGGGACTCAAACTCTATGCATAGCCAAGATGACCTTGAACTCTGATGTTCCTACTTTTGCCCCTCGAGTGCTTGGATTACAGTCACAGGCAACTACACCCAGTTCATGTGATGTTGGGGATTAAACCCAAGGCCTGGCTCACACCAGCTAGTCGAGCAATATACCAACTGACCTACATACTCAACCTTTTTTTTTTTTTTTTGAGACAATCTCACACTGTAGCCAAAACTGGCCTGCAACTCAGTATGTAACCTAGATATCTTAGTTACTCATTTTTCTATTGTCGTGAATAAACATCATGACCAAGGCAACTTATAAAATAAAGCATTTCATTTGGGGTCTCACAGTTAAAGATGGTTACAACTCATGACCATCATGGCAATCATGGTGGAGCACAGCTGAGACCTTATATCTGGAGAGAGAGAGAGAGAGAGAGAGAGAGAGAGAGAGAGAGAGAGAGATTGAGATTGTTGCAGAATATTCCTTTACTCTGTGTGAAGTTGTGTCACTGTGATTGGTTTAATAAAGAGCTGAATGGCCATTAGCTAGGCAGGAAGAGTTTAGGTGGGACTTTGGGGGACAGGGAAGGCTCTGGGAAGAAGAAAAGCAGAGTTGCCAAAAGACATGGAGGAAGGAGGATGAGCAAGCAGCACAGATTAGAGGTAACCGAGCCATGAAAAACAACATAGATTAAAAAAAAATATGGGTTAATTTAAGTTATAAGAACTAGTTAGGAACAAGCCTAAGCTAAGGCTGAGCTTTCACAATTAATAATAAGTCTCCATGTCATTATTTGGGAGCTGGCAGACTTGATGAGAAAGTTTGTCTACATATGGTGTCCAGTGAGAGGGCTCAGATATCCAAACACAGGGTCCGAGAAAGCTAAGAAAAGTGCTGACAAGGAGCCAGATGTGGCTTCCTAGTCCTGCAGTCTCTCAGGTGGACCGGTGCTCAGCATACAGAGGTGCTGCTACCAGCTGCTTGCCTGTGGACTGGAGTCAGCTGCCATGTGCTAAGCTGAGCAGCACGGTGGCTGACATAGTTTAAGATTTGTCTCACACAGACAGACAATGCTTCAGGTACTCAGTAAAGACAAATCCAGACAGATAAAACCTCTAAACAGGTTACAGTGTGTTTAAAAAATGTGCATAGGCTTAAAAAAGAAAAGAACCAAGCAGTGGTGGTGCACACCTTTAATCCCAGCACTCGGGAGGCAGAGCCAGGTGGATCTCTGTGAGTTTGAGGCCAGCCTGGTCTACAGATCAAGTTCCAGGACAGGCTCCAAAGCTACACAGAGAAACCCTGTCTCGGGGAAAAAAAAAAAAAAAAAAAAGAAAGAAAGAAAAAGAAAAGAAAATGGGTATGGAAGTTATAGAATAAAATAGATTATAACTAAGATAAAGTCTTTAAAGAGAGAATAAAATCATATAAAAAGGATAAGCAATGTAAAGATGGAACATACACAGAGAGTCTGGATCCTATATGGTGTCTTGTTGACTTGGAATTTTTTTTATTGCTGATAAGCAAACCACAGCTGCTCCTTGGGATTATAACAGGGACTGCTGAATTAAATCAGCCTAGATACTTTAGGAATGCTTTAATTTGGAAGTCAGAAAATGTATTGTTTTGAGGAAGAGGTTATTCATTTGTTTCCACAGAAAATGAAAGGCTGTGGATTCCTTCAAGGTTGATAGAGATCAGGTTTGATTGGGGAATACCTCCTGAAAATCCTGGCTACAGACATAAATAAATAAACACAGAAAATCTACAAGACAAGTGATGTACATTTTACCTGCTCAGACAGAATTTAAAAAATCATCTTTGGCTGGCTTGTGTACAACACACAATCCATACTTGTGCTAATGCAGATATGTTTGTTACCTTTTCAGAACAAGGGACCAGACACCAATAAAAATGGGTGGCCCAGGTATTCCAGCCTCTCAGAGTGCCTCTGTTGGAGTTTTCTCAAAGTTATACACCCAGAACAACTTTGGAGCAGCTAGCTAAGATGGTCCAGCCTCACAGACGACTCCAGCCAGGACTCCAGATAAGCCCTGCAGTCTCCCATCACACTGAGACTGGACAACAGCTAGCTCTCCCAGAACTTGATCTTTATCTCAATTTTTTTAGGGCCCCCTAAAGATGCTGTTGCCCACAGACAACAGGAAGCAGTCTAGACAACACAATGCCCACATTCCCAAGAGGTGGGGTGGGTGGTTTTTGGTCATTCAATAGATGTTTGTCATTGTTTAGGGGGCTGGTCTGAAGTTGTTATTGGTCATGGTTAGGGAGAAAACTAAGCAAAGGAAATTAAATTCAGGGATCTTGTTCTGAAAAGAAAAAGAGGAATATAGGAGTGATAAGATAAAAGGGTAGCTTATTGTATCTACTTTCAAGCTAAAAAAACAACCACTAGTTTCAAATATTTTACATTGGTATATATTTTTGTATATTGATACAAATTTAAGTGTGTATATATATATATATATATTCTTGTTTAAGGATATTGTATTTATGTAGCTTATTTAAAACCGTAATATAAAGTTTTAGTCCTATTTAGGGTAATAAAGAAATACAGGTTAATAGTCATCTATAACAATCAAACTTAGTCATGTTACATATGTTTTCAAGGTCAGAGATGATCTATTTTAAATAGATGATGGTCTTCATACACTTCAAAGACCTACAGAATATGGCATTTTGATGTTTTGATAATATAAGGATTTTCATGACAGTGAGACACATCTACTCCAAGCAGCATCAATTTATTTCAAAAGAGGATGATGGGCATCAAAGAACCTCCATATGGAGTTTGCTTTCTTTATGGAAAAAGCTAGCCATTTGGGCAAGAAACTGCCCTTGCCTCTACTGCTGACAACATGCTGTCCAGACTGGACAAATAGGATACAAAAGAAAGTGACTACTGAACTTTGCCAAGACAGGGTAGGCAAAATTCCTTTAAAAATTCCTGCTTCACAGAAAAGTCTGTCAGATATTCTAGACCTATAGGCCAAAGATGGATGCCCCAACATTGCAGAGCAACCTTGGTTGACTGTCCAGGAAGTCAGCTGTTTCTGTCATTTCTATAGTTTTGAAAGTTGCTTGCTCTGAACTTCCTGTTTACTCAGGTAATATTATATCCTTCTTAGGTCTCTGATGGCATTGAAGACAAGATAGTTATAGTTATAGTTACAGTTTTCTTGGTTACCAAATTCAAAAAAGAAACTCACAAAAGAGATATAAAATATACAAAGTTGAGAGACATAAAAGCTTAAATTGTGAGGTTAGGGATTTAGCTCAGTGGTAGAGCACTTGCCTATCAAGCACAAGGTCCTGGGTTTGGTCCTCAGCTCCGGGGGAAAAAAAAAAAAGCTTAAATTGTTTATCTAAGAAAATGTCTAGATGTCTCAAAACTTAGTTTTAAGATGGCTATTACAGTTATGATAGAAAATGGTTTAGGTATAAAACTTTAAATTCACTAAGCTAAGATAGATAATAGAGTATTTTCTCTGAATATGCTAAATACAAATGTTTTGGACATTGTGAATATATATATTTGGTTTTTCAAGACTCTGTGTAACAGTCCTGGGTGTCCTTGAACTCTCTTTGTAGACCAAGTTGGCCTTGAACTCACTGATGAATATAATTCTTACCTGATAATTGTTCTTATTGTTTATAGTTTTATTATGTTAGAGTTAAAACCTTTCCTTTTTATTTAGACAAAAAGGGAGAAATGTTGTGGAATATTTCTTTACAATGTGTAATGATGTGTCACTGTGATTGGTTTAATAAAGAGCTGAATGGCCAGTAGCTAGGCAGGAAGAGGTTAGGAGGGACTTCTGGGGACAGAGAGGACTTAGAGAGGAAGAAAGATGGGGTCACCAGCTAGATGCAGAGGAAGCAGGATGGGCAGTACAGAGTAAAGGTAACTAGTCATGCAAAAGAACATAGATTTAAAAATATGCATTAATTTAAGTTATAAGAACTAGCTGGGAACAAGCCTAAGCTAAGGCCAACCTTTCATAATTAATTGTAAGTCTCAGTGTCATTATTTGTGAGCTGGCAGTCCTGACAAGAAAGTTTGTCTACAAGAGACAGAGACACAGAGAAAGCAAGAGCATACTAGCTAACTAGGAATGGAAATGGTGTGGGCTTTTGAAACCTCAATCCCAGTGACACACCTCCTCCAACAAGGCCACACCTCCTAATCCTTCCCAAACAGTTCCACCAACTGGGAGGGACCAAGTATTCAAATATATGAGCCCCTGGGGACCATCTTCATTCAAACCACCATACTAGATTAGCCACACAATCATGGCAATCCTCCTTCCTTAGCTTCCTAATTTCTGAGCTTCCAGTCATGAGCCTCCATATTGGTTTTTCCAGTCTTTGTGTCTGCTTCAGTTTCATTCTGCTTCTGTTTGCTTTTTGCAGGGGACCAAATGTAAGGCTCAATGCACACTAGGCAAGTTTTCCATCGCTGAGCCACACCCTCAGACCTTTCTCTGGCCTTCTGTTAGCTTATCAATGAAAGGAGTGAGGTGTGTAACTAAACACCCCAGAGGGTGGGGTGTGGCATTTGTGGCAGCTGTTGCATTCACAAGAAGGGGACTAAAAACTGAAGTGTATTCTCCCTCATGTTCTTGAGGCCATAGGTGCAAAGTCCCAGCAATTAACACCAGGTCCCTTTGGAACCCTAGGAGACAGAATATGACTCTTACAGCTTCTAGAGATGACTGCCTGCAGTTCTTAGCTTCCTGAAGTAACAGTGTGGCTCCAGTCTCCACCTCTTGTCTTCATGTGTCTCAAATCCTTCTTCTTTTTGCATTTTAAAACAGACTCTGTAGCCCGAGATGGTCTCTTCTTCCTCCTGCCTCAGCATCTCAGTGCCAGGATTAACAGCCTGTGCCACCATGCTTGGCTCCTCTCCTCGCACATGGCCCTCCACTTATCGGGTTGAGGACAGTCCCTAATTCCAGGGTGATCATATCTTGAGACCCATGACTTACTGATGCCTGCAAACCTGCAAAGTTTTTATTTCCAAATAAGGCCAAGCCCATAGTAGAAGGCATTAGACCAAGTAGGGGCCAGTTCAGCCCACTGCAGAAGGATTCTTTCTTGTGCCACACTAACCATGATAAGGCCAGGGGAGGGAGCCCATACTTTGGCATTCGAGAGTATGCTCTGCAGATCAGGCTAGAAGGGCCCTTGACCCAGGAGGGGAGGAGAAGCTGGTGGCTCCACTCAGGAAGTATTTCTTTCAACTGAGGGTCTGAGGTTTCACTTTGAAGCACCAGAGTTCCAGAAAGTGCCTCAGGCCATATCCTCAGGGCTTCAACTGTTATTTTCTTTCTTTTTCCATTTATTTTATTTATTTGTTTGTTTGTTTGTTTTGGTTTTTTGAGACAGGGTTTCTCTGTGTAGCTTTGGGGCCTGTCCTGGAACTCACTCTGTAGCCCAGGCTGGCCTTGAACTCACAGAGATCCACCTGCCTCAGTCTCCTGAGTGCTGGGATAAAAAGTCTGTGCCACCACCGCCTGGCTCCAGCTATTATTTTCATATCCCCCTTCCTGCCTTTCCTCTCAGCCCATCCTCTGGGGTATCAGTCCTCTCCAGGGAGTTGGTTGGGAGGTTCTCCTACCATTGTGATAAAAACCACCTCCCTGCCAGTCTGGTCATTAGTCGTGGTAGCTCATGCATGCCTTTAATCCCAGCAGAGGGGTCTCTGTAGCCTGGTCTAGCTCCTGGGTTCCATGTTGATCAGGGCTGTGTAGAGAGACATTGTCTCAAACAAACAAACAAACAACAAAACAAGCCACCAAAGTGGCATAAGACTCCCCACCACCTTCATCCTTCCAGCCTGCCATCCACTGTACCCCTTCTCTTACCCCCTTCATTGAATGCTTATTGTTTCTTGTTTCAGGTCTTAGCTCTGGCCCTTCTTCTGGAACATTCCCCCACCCCCTTCATCCTTCATGACTAGACTTTTCTCCTAGCACACTTCACTCCATCATCACTTATTGTGTAGAGCTTTGAGGGCAGGGATCTCCCATCTCTAGGACATTGCTTGCAGTGTGCCCTTGGCCTTCCAGCACCTTGAGTTCCTCCTCTGTTCTGCCTTCTCCACTAGACCTGTGGGACTTTCAGATGAGCCCACGGTGACAGTCCTGGGACCTAATCAATACCCAAGGACAGGATCAATTGTTCCCAGCCCTAGATAGCATCCGAGCCATTCTGCCTTCAGTCCCCAGTGTAGACCAGAGCGGGTGACGCCAGGTAAACTCCCACTCTAGCCCCGACTCAGCTCCAGCTCCATTCTCAGGGTGGGTCTATCTCTCCCGCTGTTTTCTTTTCAGATCTGGAGTTCAAAAGAACAACAGATCTAGGTGTGGCAGCCACAGGACACAAAGCTGGCAGGCTGGATCCTGTCTGCTCAGCCACAGGCCTGCAGGGTACTGCTTACCTCTCCCTGCTGGGTCCCAGGAGGAGATCGCTCTGGTTCTGGTTCTGTGGGCCTCAAAAGCCAGTGTGTCCTGGAAACAGAGGCTCCAGGAGAGGCCAGGCCAATTCCGGACCCAGCAGGGGGAGGGGACAGCCTGGTTTAATTAGAGCTTTAAAAATGTTCCTGAGAAAGCCGATTTAGAAGTTCTCAGCCCTTCGGGGCAGGGCTGGCATAATAATAAAACAACATTTGCACGGAGATTTCATTTTTCATTTACAAAGCACTTGTGGGGGGTAGGGGAGGCTCTGGGGTGGCCCAGTGGATTCCTAGCTAGGAGGTCACTCCCCCCCACCTCCCTCCCAGCCTTGGGTTGGTTCCACCCTCCATCCAAGTTTACAATTGTGATTGCCTGCAGGGTAAACAAAGGGCCCTTCATACAACTGTTTCCGATTCTTCTGGCCTTCATTCCTTTTGACCTCTTCCAGGAAGAGCACACTTGAGGCTTGTCATTCAGTCTAGAAAAGAGGCTCAGAGGGCCTTGTGAGAATGGAAAGTGGCTGGGACCTAATGGAGGAAGCTCTCCTCTATCCCCCACCCCCACCCACCCCACCCCACGCTCAGGCAAAATATGGCACTGCTGTGGTAGGTTAGTGCCAATGTCTCCCTTGCTCCCCTGTGGCTGTACCCCCTCCCCCCAAACACCATGGGAGCACTAGTTTGGCATTGCTGTGTTTGGTGATAGACAGAGATAAGCAGGTGTGAGTCTGCCAATCCCTCCCCACCTGAGGATGGGAATTATGTGAACAGTGTGGGGGCGGGCCCTGGGGTGTTTGCACCTGCATGGGTAGGAGGGTTGAGGCAGCTGTGGGGCCTCTGTGGTTCACTCAGAGTCATATACAGTCACCTAACCGCTGGCACCCTAAGGGAAGAAGTAACCTGGGGCAGAGGGGGCAAGCCTCAGATAGGGCCTGGCCCCTTAAGTGCCGATGGATTATATAGGAACCACCTGTAGGGGCTCTCGCAGTTTGGCGCCATCCCTGTGAGAGAGGGAAGATGGAGGAGGTCATCGCGGGGCTGGAAGGGTTCACGTTCACCTTTGAGCAGGATGTGGAACTGCAGAAAGGCTCAGGGCTCCTGCCTTTCCAGGGCATGGACAGTGAGTGGCAATGGCATGTCCCCCTCCCCAGGTCCTTGCGGAGCTCTCTCGGACTTCCCTGTCTCTCCTACAGGGCTTCTGGCACTGGCCGGGATAGAAAGGCAGATTTCCCAGCTCCCCACTGGCCTCCAGGTCTCCCTCCCTGGCTGCCCCAAAGACTTGCACCTCCTCTCAGAGATGGGTTGAGTTTAAGTGGAATGTAGAGACTGGTTCTGGAAGGGCAGGGGTCGGGGTAGGGGGAAGGGCTCCCTTCGGGAGAGGGTACCTTTGACCCACAGTCGCCACAACAGGAGACAAATGACAGATGCTTCTGATGGCAAAAACTGTGGCCAGCAGAGGCGGAGGCAGGAGGATGGCTATGAGTTCCAGGCCAACCTGGACTGTGGAGTCAGACCTTGTGTCATAAACAAACAAACAAAAACAATTGAACAATACGAGAACCAAAAACCCGAAGAAGGCAGCCAGAGAGAATGCTTGGGGGTTCGCACAGATCAAGCCTGTAGGAGGCTTAGGTGGGACTTGGCTGAGGAGGAACTTGAGGTTCCCTGGCAGAGAGCTCAGCTCTGGGGAAGCTATCATCTCCTCTGTTTCCTTCTCCAGAGTCCAGCTCAGCTGTGTGCAACTTCTTCGCTAAAGGGCTCTGTGGGAAAGGTGAGTGAGGCAGCCTGGGCTGGGCAGGGACAGGAACGGCCTAGTGGACCAGCCGGAGTGTGGGAGAGAGCGTGAGATCGGCACCTGGGGTAGGACAGGATCCAGCCTCATGAGGAGAGCAGTGGCCTGGGGGTGGCCCACCCCCTGACATTTGTACCAGGGTAATGGGGCTACCCCATTCCCTTCTTTAAAAAAGTTTTTTGTTTTTTGTTTTTTAAATTATGTGTACCTGTGTGTGGGTATACAAATATGAACACATGGGTTCTTCGGAACAGAGGTGTTGGATCTGTTTGGAACTGTGGTTACAGATGGTTAAGAGCTACCTGCTGTGGTGCTGGGAACCAAACTCGGGGCCTCTGGAAGAGCGGCTGGTGTTCTTAACCACTGAGCCATCTCTCCAGCCCCGATATTCTGTTCCTGATGGAGGTAGTGGTGGGTCAGGGCCTCTGGCCCGTGTTCTCAGGTTTCAGTCCTCCTCAGTCTAACCCATCCTCTTCCCAACCTTTTTAAGTGCCCCTTAAATTCAAGGTTGATTCCCCACCTTGAGTGGAACTGGAAACTGACGGATCATCCCAGCTGTCTCTTCTGCCCTTAGGCAGTCTCCTGAGTGATAGTAACCCCTGCTGCTCCAGGGCTTCCCTCTCAAATCCCTCCCCAAATGTAGCCCGACTTGCCCCCAGGCTTCTGGCCCTCTCTTCTGGTTGTGGGTCACTTTGAGGTTCCTCCAACAGAAACATACAGTTGCCAAAATACCTTACCCCTAATAGTAGGGTTCCTTCCCCAAGCCTGCCTATGGATCCAGGTGAAGAGGTTCTTAGGGGGGTACCTTGGAGACCCTTAGTATTCTGTCCCTAAAAGTCAGGAGGAGGAGGTCAGGCAAGGAGGACCTGGAGCCTGTGTGTCCACTCCTGGATGCTTGGATGACACGGGAGTGGAGCTCACTGGCCACCCAGGGCTCTGGGCAACCAGAACCTTCCAGGTTCATTACAAACCAAGGCTTCTTTCTTGCAAAGAGATCAAGCTGCTATTGAGGAAGGTCACAGCATCAGGGATGGCCAGAAGTGTGTACATGTGCATTGGGAAGGGGCACTTGAAAAGGACGCCCTGGTCATGCATGAAACAAGTCCTGTTTAGACACAACCCTCCCTTCCGGTGGCAGTGTCTTCTGAATAAAGATACTGAGGTGGTCTAATCTAACTTTTCTAGTGCCTGACCATTGTAAGAGTCACCTACCTATTCCATGGCTGTGTTCTGTCCTGGAAATTTGCTCTGTAGACCAGGCTGACCTTGAACTCACAGAGATCTGCCTGTCTCTGCCTTCCGTGTGCTGAGATTAAAGGCGTGTGACACCACCACCCAGCAGGATGTGATGTTCTTAATATTTGAAGTCATGAATGCATGCTGAGCAGGTGCTCCATGGGTAGCCTAACATGCATTAGGCCCATGAGCCCCAGCACGCATGCATAAACTGAGCATGGTGCGCCATGCCTGTAATCTCAGCACTCAAGAGTTGGAAGCAGAAGGGTCAGAACTCCAAAGTCATTCTTGGCAACATAGAATTTAATACCAGCCTGGGCTACATGAGACCCTGTTTCAAAAAATAAGAGAGGCTGGGCGGTGGTGGTGCATGCCTTTAATCCCAGCACTCGGGAGGCAGAGGCAAGCGAATCTCTGTGAGTTTGAGGCCAACCTGGTATACAAAGCAAGTTCCAGGAAAGGCACAAAGCTACACAGAGAAACCCTGTCTCAAAAAACCAAAAAAAAAAAAAAAAAAGATAGATAGATAGATATGATTTGTGATTTGGCAGTTAAAGGCACTTGTTTTTCTTGCAGAGGACCCTGCTTCAATTCCCAGCGCCCACCTGGCAGCTCACAACAGTTTGTAACTCCAGTTCTAGGGGATCAGATGCCTTTTCTGACCTCCAAAGGCTCCTACACACATGTGCACAAACACACACACACACAGAAACACATGAAAATATTTTTTTTTAAAACAAGGAAGAAACAAATCCCGAACATTTCCCTCCCTGCAAAAGCCCTTAGGGTATGCCAAGAGCTGGGCTGGGTATGGCCTTGGCTGGGTATGGCCATGGAGTGAGGTTCCTGGGGTTTGGCTCTGGGAGATGGGCCCGCCCATCTTAAGACAGCCTCTTGCCTAGGGTGGTCCTCTGCCCCTGTTCCATCCCTTCCAGGTTGTCAAGGTGACGGGACTCTGAGGTGACAAAGATGGGGGGAGCAGCCTCACAGGCCCTGGGGAACCCCTCCAGGCAGGCTGGGTGAGGCCTATAGCAGGTCCCGTGTTCTGCAGGGATGCTGTGCCCGCTTCGGCACGAGACGGGCGAGAAGATGGTGGTGTGTAAACACTGGCTTCGAGGGCTTTGCCGAAAGGGTGATGGTTGCAGCTTCCTGCACCAGTATGACGTCAGCAAGATGCCGGTGTGCTACTTCCACTCAAAGTTCGGTAATGCCCTGCCTGGTTCCTGGCGGGGATGGGAGTGGGTAGGGGTAGAAGAGGCCCAGAAGGCCAGCCTTGTCTGACTGAGCCCAAACTGCCTGCTTCTCTGAACCCTAAGAAAACAGAACCAAGGCTGGGCCCAGAGGGGCATACGTCTAATCTCAGCACTAGAGAGACTGAGGCAGGAGAATCAGGAATTCATGGCTAGTCTGAGCTACAGAGACATTCAAGGGTAGCCTGGACTACATGAGACTTTGTCTGAAAACAACAATAACAATAACGAATTAATAATAAAAAATAGGGTCAGTTGAGGTGGTGCACAATTTTAATCCCAGCACTCAAGAGGCAGAGGCAGGCAGATTTCTGAGTTTGAAGCCATAGTAAGTTTTAGGCCAGCCAGGGCTACACAATGAAACTGTCTCAAAAATAAACCAATATGGGGCTGGAGAGGTGGTTCAGTGGTTAAAAGCATTCCCTGCTCTTCCAGAGAACCTGCCTGAATTTGGTTCCCGGAGTCCATAGGGCAGCTCACAGTTGCCTATAACTCCTGTTCCAGGGCATCTGATGCCCTCTTACGGTCTTCTAAGATTCCAGGCACACACATGCTTCACATACATACATGCAGGCAAAACACCCATACACATAAGATAAAAATAAACCTTTAAGGAACCAATAAAAAATAAAAGTAAAATGAAGGATGCAGAGCTGAATCTGCCGTCTGTTAGTCTGAGCGTGGCACTTACCTCAAAGAGAAAAGAATATTGTTCCTCACTCCAGGCATGGCTAATCCACACCCAGGTGACTGTCAGGAATAGCCTTGAAAGACCTACTTCTCAAACCCTGCTGGGCCCCGTCAGGCCTCCCCACATGAGATGCATTTGGTAGCTGTGCTCGGAATGGTCACCAGTACCCAGGAGGCACCCACACCCTGTCTTCTTCCTGCATTCCTTCTATTTCTAACTTTTATTTTAGATAAAAATGTCATGTTACCTCCCAAAGGGGAAAGCCTGCATTACTCGTTAGAAAGAGAAGGTCACTGTGTATATAAAGCCACAAAGTTCATAAGTCTGGTCCCTAAAATTATCTTGAGTGGTCAGGTCTGCTCCAGCCTCCCTTGGGGCCTCAAGTCCTTCTTGGTCATCCAAGAAGCTATTTAGGGCTCATCCCCTTAAGTCACAGCCTAAAGCAATTTCACTTAGAAATGTCCTTTTACCCTCTCAACCCTGGGTTTCTTGGCTTGGTGATCTGACACGGTACTGGAAACATAAATGGGACCATGTTTGCCTGTAAGTAATTCAGGGCAGATGTGTACACTCATGATTATATGTAACCCAAGGGTTTTTGTTTGTTTGTTTTGTTTTGTTTTGTTTTTTAAGATTTATTTATTATGTATACAGTGTTCTGCCTGCATGTATGCCTGCACACCAGAAGAGGGTACCAGATCTCATTGTAGATGTTTGTGAGCCATTATGTGGTTGCTGGGAATTGAACTCAAGACCTCGGGAAGAGCAGCCAGTGCTTTTAACCTCTGAGCCATCTCTCCAGCCCAAGGTTTTGCTCTTAACAGTGAGTGAATACCTCTAATATTACAAAGATAATTATATAATTATATGCTAGGTGTGTTGGTACATGACTTTAATCTCAGAACTCAAGAGGAAGAGAGAAATAGGTCAATCTCTGTGAGTTCAAGGCCAGCCTGATCTATGTAGAATTTCAAGCCAGCCAGGATTACATAGTGAGACCCTGTCTCAAACAACAACAAAACTGTGATAGCACATGCTTGTAACCCTAGTTAGTATGTGGGAGGCTGAGGAAGCAGGATTCAAATTCAAAGGCTGCCTGAGCTACATAGGATGTCTTTTAAAAATCACATGTGTGTATATCATTCTTTATTCTTCTTAGTCATACCGCCTCCACTTTGAGATAGGGCTCTCATTATGTAGCCCAGGCTTGACTCAAACTCAAAGAGATCCATCTGCCTCTGCCTCCCGAGTGCTAGGATTAGAGGAATGTGCCACCATGCCCTGCCTGGGCGCAACGCGCGCGCGCGCGCGCGCGCGCGCGCGCACACACACACACACACACACACACACACACACACACACACACACTCACTCACTCACTCACTCACTCACTCACTCACTCACTCACTCACTCTGTTAAGGCCTTGAAGCCGTAAAGCACATTTGCTTAGAGCCAGGATGTCCAGTGCTTAAAAGGAGCCAGGGTAGCTAAAAAAGACAGTGAAGGCTGGAGTGTTGCTGCCACCTGCTGGCCAGGAGCAGATATAGCAATGTGCAGCTGGGATGGACAGATATGGGTATACCAATCCTGGAACAATTTCCTCACCATCCCCTCTCCCCCAAGTGTTGACTCACCCTATGCACGAGGTCGTTTTGAGTCCTAAAGAGGCTCAAACCCGGGCACAGCATTCTACCAAGTTGGCTGAGGATGTGCCAATAAGTTCTTTTGGTGTAAGGAAGCTGAGTGAATAGATGCGGTCCTTGCCTCTTCCTGAGGGCTGGCATCCACGTTTGTAAAATGGAAGGGCTGGGAAGGAATGGCAAAACTCTTAGGAGTCAAGAGAATCCTTCCTCAGGTGAAGTGTCGTCTTGTAGAAAAGCCCCGTGTATAAGACAACTCTCTGGCAGAACTTCTGAAGTTCCTGTTAGCTCCAAAGAGCACAGTCATAGGCCTTGAGGGAGGGTGAAAGCAAAATGTTCCCAGGTTCTCCATTCAAAGGAGGCAGAACAGGTCATAACCTTCTCTCAGCTTCAGATCTACCGAAGTGAGGCCTAAAAGCCACAGCTGCAGGCAGCCTGTGCCTACAAGGCTGCCCCCTTGTGGAAATGCAGTGGAATAAGACTTGGTTTACCGCATAGACACTGCACAGCCTAGGCTCACAGCTAATGCGGTCCCTCTGAAAGGTGCCTACTGGACCCAACTGGAAGCTCTGCTCTGTCCTTGGTATTTCTTCCAAAACACCCCTGCTCCTTCTCGGGCTCTGGAAATAGTGGAGGGTTCACAGTGGAGATTACCGGAGAGTAACTTCCTCTTCCAGTGGCAGAGGTCTTCCAAAGATGATGGATAAACAGAAGAGGGGCCAGGGGATTCCATGGGAGGGAGGGCCAAGGTAAACAGGGTGGGGATGCAGAAGTGGTCATGAGGATCAACCTGCTTATATACAAAGAACGACGGGCTTTTCAGGTTGCTGCAGCAACAAGGACTGCTCCTTCCTCCACGTGAAGCCAGCTCCCAAGTCCCAGAGATGCCCTTGGTATGACCAAGGGTTCTGCAAGGATGGTGAGACCTCCATGGGAGGGGTGGGATGTACTGAGGGATGAGGGTGAGCCAGATGGGGGTGCTCAGCAGGCGAGGAGTATATTCCTGGGGGGGGGGGTTGTGCCATATAAATGCCCCAGTGAAAAGCCTTTCTGAAATTATCCAAGGCTTGTATGCCAGTGGAGAAATCTCCCGAGACTCTGGAAGATGCAGCCTGGCATAGGGCACAACAGGCTTCTCAGGCAGGGCTGGGAGATACATAGCCTATCCTTCTCAATGGGTGGATGTGGGACCTGGGCTGAGAAGCCCAGCAGAAGGTCTAGTGCATGAGAGACACAGCTCCCAGGTGCTGAATGCCACTTAAGTTCTAGCCTTCCCCCTACTCCCAGCCAAACTTAGAAGGTGGGGTCACTAGGCCTTGTGATCCTGTGTCTCCCGGTGTGATTCTTAGCACCGGTTTGGGAGGGGCTGCTGAGGAAAGGTGGCTTGAGCATGTTCTCACCTTCTCTGTGCTGGCGGAAGACAAGGCTGGGCATGGAACCCAGGGCCTGGGGCATGGTCTACCTGTGCTTTACCATTGACCCACATGCCCAGCCCTTACCTGAGCCAAGGTTTCTACCCCTGTCTGTCTCCTGGCTTCAGGGACATCAATGGCAGGAAGGCTTATCTACCCTATGTCCAATGGCAAGCCTACCACAGCCATGCTTTTCCTCATGTATACCCCCTCCTCTGAATGAAGCAGATTCTCTTGGCCATTTGCTCTTCGTCTTCTAGGCCCCCTGTGTAAATACCGCCATGTCCATCAAGCAATGTGTCCCAACTACTTCATCGGCTTCTGCCCCAAGGGACCTAAGTGCCAATTTGGGCAGTAAGTATGATTCGGCCATTCCTCATTGCACTGGAGTGCTGGGCCCTACCGTCTGGATCTAGACCCTTCTGGACTTCCTTTGCCCTCAGTGGGAGATTATCTAGCAAGTTTCTTCCTAGTGGTTTTTCATCACACTGCTGCCCCACCCTGGAGGTCTGGGTGGTGTGGTTGTGTGGACCCCAGCTCTTTCTCTTAACACGTACTTACAGTGGGGCAGGTGTGTACCTCTCACAGGCTGTTCTAGAAATAAGCTGAGATATTTCCTATCATTCCCCCAGTCCTCTGCAGTTCTGTGCAGTGCTTAGGGTGCCGCCTCCTTCCCTAGGGGCTCTGGAATGGGAGTCTGCAGCAGGCTGGTGCTGAGCATGCTAATGAGCAGGGATAGAGAGCTAGCGCCGTCTCTAACACACATGCACAACTCTAACACACACTTTCTCTCCGTCTGTCCTCCTCCTCCTCTCTCTCTCTTTCCCTCAGTCCCAAGATGAGTCGCACACTCCACCCCAGTAATGTGAAGGTAAGTGCAGCACTCGGGGTGTCTACACAGTGTCTGTCTTTTGGCTCCCACACCTGTCTGTGCTTCCTGGCACTGTGCTGTTCTCAGGACACCCCACTTACGAGTCCCAATCCTTTGAAAGGTACATGTGGTCCTGTGTAGGGGCCTGCATACCATAGCTCCTTTCAGGCTCCCCATCCTCTGCCGTCTCTGCACTGGGTAGGACCCCTCCATTATTGCCCCGAAGCCTTCCTTTTGTTACTGTGTTTTAAATTTTATTTATTTACTTTGTGTGTACACGTGGATATGTGCACGCCACCATGAATGCGTGGAAGTCAGAGGACAGCTGGGGCAGCTGGTTCTCATTCTACCATCTGAGTCCCCAGGGTGGAACTCAGGTCCTCAGGCTTGGCAGTAGGCACTTTTACCAACTGAGCCATCTTGACGTTCCACAGGAATGTTTTTCCCTGACAAAAATCTAGGACTTAGAGTCCAAAGTCAGTTTTCTGAATGAAGACTATGACGGCTCAGAAATTTCCCTGGTTCCTAGGGAGACACGTATTATCCCCACTGTTACCAGGTATCAGTCAGAAATCGCTTCAGTGGTCAACACACTACCTTCAGGCCAGGCCCGGCCCATCACACTTCCCCACCCCCACCTCAGTGCTGGAAATTGAACCCAGAGTCCTGGGTGGCTAGGCAAGTGTTCCATTACTGAGCTACAGCTAACACCCCCAGCCTCCTCATGCTTGTCTCCCCCACCCCTGCCCTCCCACTTTCTCTCTTTTGAGGGCTTTTTGGTTTTTATTTTCTTTTTCTTTTTTTCTTTTTGTTTTTGTGTTTTAAAGACAGGGTCTCACTATTTTGCTCTGGTTGAGGTCTGGCTGTTCTGGGACTTGCTATGTAAACCAGACTGGTCTCAAATTCAGAGGTCCACCTGCCTCTGCCTCCCCAATGCTGGGATTAAAGGTGTGCACCATCACTCCTGGACAATAGCTTTTTCTATAACTAGAGACATGAGAATGGTTTTTTAAGAGGTTGTGGGGAGGGCTGGAGACATGGTTCAGTGGTTCAGAGCAGGCACTGTTCAGTTCACTGTTCAGAGCAGACTGAACCCCAGTCCAGTCCCCACCATCCAGGGGATCTGATCCCTCCAGCCTCTGCGGGCACCTGCATGTACTTGCACAACCCACACACATACACGTACTTACTAAGAAACAAAGTAAATCTTCAAAGGTTGGAGGGAAATGAGAAGACTGTTTTGTGTTGTGGGATGATCTTCCAGGGCTTGGAGCAGCTTTATTGGACCAGCATCACACATTCATCATCTGTACATTGCCTCTTTTGGTTTGAATGTGCTATGATCACTAAGTGTTGGGGTGGTGCCTAGTGGGAAGGCTCAAGCATCCTCGTCTAGATCCTGATAAAAGTGGTTGTTATGAACCATGTTGGCTTTCCCAGCTTCCTGGCTCACCATAGGACCTCTCTACATGCACCTGCTCCCTCTTCACTTGGAATAGCACAAGGCCCTGCCCAGAAGCTGAGCAGACACACCTTCCAGGTCTTAGACCTCAGCCTCCAGAATGTGAGCTCAGCAAATCTCTTTTCTTTGAAGTTACTGAGCAGGTAACTTCTTCCAAAGGCATGCTTTTGGTAATTAAAAGTGTTAAAAACTCTGGGAAGGTGGAGGCAGGAGGTTCAGGTCAAGGCCATCCTTGATTGCATCTTGAATTAGAGGCTATCCAGAGTTACATGGGACACTGTCTCAAAAATAAAATCTCTCTTTCTCTCATGTGTGTGTGTGTGCGTGCACGCGCTTGCTCAAGACATGTCATATGAAATTCTCAAAGAACTAATTAAAAAAAAAAAAAAGACCAGGCAGTGGTGGTGTACACCTTTGATCCCAGCACTTGGGAGGCAGAGGCAGGTGGATCTCTGTGAGTTCGAGGCCAGCCTGGTCTACTGAGTGAGTTCCAGGTCAGGCTCCAAAGCTACAGAGAGAAACCCTGTCTTGAAAAACAAATAACCACAAGAAAAAGTATGTTAGGAACAGCAAAACAAATCAACGCCACCACCCTAAAGCAATCTCTTATGTCAAAATACAAAAAACAAACCCCCACACCACAGAACATGGGTATTTAGGTGGCCATGTCTACACAGGGAGTCTCTAGAGCAGGGTTTCCTCATGATGTCACTCTATCTGCAGCTTGTCGACCAGCCAAGGGATCCATCAACTCCAGCTTCTTCTGGCAATATTGTAGCAGCCCCCTCCCAGGCAAAGCCCACGGTCTACTATCAGAAGAGGTGGACCCTGCCTCCTGCCTGCAGCTCGAGGGCCCAGCCTGCACCATAGGTAAGTGAAGGAGCCCACAGGGCAGGGAAGCCCTTCCATCTACTGAGGGCTGCAGGGGAGGGCCGAGCACCTAGCTGGAGACCATGACTCCACATCTGCAGCAGAGGATGATGCCATGCTGGGGTTCAGGGATATGAATTGAGAGAACCGAGGGCCTAGTGGGGAGGTGCATGCCTGTAATCCCAGCATGCAGCAGGCAGAATCTGCAGGACTGACTGCAGCAAGTCTGAGGCTCATTTAATCTACATAGTGAGCTCCAGGTCAGACAAGGCTACATACAGAATGAGTCCTTGTCTGAAAAGAAAACTGAACTGCTAGGCATGGTGGTTTAGACCTTTGATCCCAGCACAGAGGAGGCAGAGGCAGGTGGATTTCTGTGAGTTGGAGGTCAGCCTGGTCTACAGAGTGAGTTCCAGGTGTACTAGGATAGTAAGACCCTGTCTCAAAATAATTAACTAAAATATAAAAAATAAACAATGCCTTTATGAGGTATATTACTATCTGTCCTGCACTGTTATTTTTCTCTTTAACCAAATAATCAGATGGCCCATGCCTTTAATCCCAACACTTGGGAGGCAGAAACAGGCAGATCTCTGTGAGTTCTAAGTCAGCTTGGACTACAAAGAGAGTTCTAGGACAGTCAGGGCTGCTACACAGAAACCTTGTCTTAGGGGAAAAATGGAGGCAGGAGGATCAGAAGTTCAAGGTCATCCTTGGTTATATAGAGAGGCAGTCTGGGCTACACAAGACCTAGTTTCAAAAAGAAATACAGTTTCACCAGAATGCTAGGTAAGAGGGCAGAACCCTTTATTTTCTTTTATGTTTGACTTATGAACTTTGAAAATTGCCGGGCAGTGGTGGTGCACACCTGTAATCCCAGCACTTGGGAGGCAGAGGCAGGCAGATCTCTGTGAGTTCGAGGCCAGCCTGGTCTACAGAGTGAGATAGATCCAGGAGAGGCACCAAAACTACACAGAGAAACCCTGTCTCAAAACAACAAAACAACAACAACAATAAAATGGGCTGGGGATTTAGCTCAATGGTAGAGTGCTTGCCTAGCAATCTGGGAGGTGAATGTGAATCCTAAATCTTTCTCTTGTGCGTCCAGATCTTGCGATTATTCTCAGAAAGGTCTCAAACTACTGCACTTACAAGGTCTTCATACCTCAAGACCCCCAAGAGGCTGGAAAAGCCAATAAATTCTTTAGAAAACCAGCCGTGGTTCCCTGGACATGCGGGGACTTTACTTTGGAGAAGTGATAAGAAGGTATAATCTTAACTTTCTCTCTTTTCTTCAAAACCCAGGCCACCACGCCGGTGCAGAAAGCTGTACCAGCTGGAGTCATCAAAACCTAGCCTGTAGCAAGGGAGCTGGAAGTCCTCCTAGTGACGGGGGCTCCATGGCCTCACCAGGGAATTCTGCACACAGTGGTCCAGTGAGCCCCATCCCCCTGGTGAGACACAGGATGCAGAAACAGCCTATAGCATCTGGCTTATTTCCATCTATCCTGTGCATGAACAAGCTGCCAAAAACTACAGCAGGCAGAGGTCGGCTGACTGTGGGAGGGAGGAGTCATTTGTGATCCAGTAGGGCCAAGTGCACTGAACTCTACCAGGTCAGTCGGTACCCCTCGCTCAGCTCCCATGCTCTTGCAGACCGCTCTGAGTCAGTGGCCTCTAGTGCTCCCCAAAATGGGCAATGCAGTCAAACAGTTGCTTTTAACTCGACAGCTGTTAGCCTGTATGACTTGTGTAATTTGAGAATAGATTCTGTGTCTTATGTGAAGCTGTATTAGTCCCCCACCCCCTTTTTAAACACCTCTACCCACTGAGCCATCTTTTCTGGCCCTGGAAATAAATATTTTATTTTATTTTATTATTTATTTGTTTATTTATTTATTTGTTTGTTTATTTATTTATTTATTGCAAGACTGGGTTTCTCTGTGCCTTTTCTTTTTTTTAAATGATGTGTCAAAACAGCCACCTTAGGGAGCCCGTGGTAGGAGTATGAATGGCTGATCTCATTGAATCCATTCAAGGAAGCCTAGAAAAAGAAGTAATCAGCTTCCTTTTCTTTTTAAAAAAAATTATGTCTGGGATGCCAGTACACAGAGAGGGTGCTACCCATGTACTGTAGCATGGCTACATGGATTCTGTGTACTCAAGGCCTGTGTTCTCTGCTCAGTTGAACCTAATACCATCACAGACACACCCGGGGTGTATCTCCTAGGTGACTGCAGCCACGCTGACACAGATTCGCCCTCACAGGGGGATTAGGCATGGGCATACAGAAAAGGCTCATCCCGCTGAGCTAAGGCAGTGACCAGGACAGTAGTCTCTCCACCATGATGAAGCAGACACAATGCCACTTATCTACTGGGAAGAAGGGTCAGTTAAATGGACGTTTCTAGTACAGAAAAAGGCAGTTTGCAGGACTAGGGGAGGATGACTACCTACCCTCCTTCAGCATGAGGGCTTTGCTGACGCAATGCATCACCCAGGCCCAAGGGCCGGTTTGTGGGTTCGGCTACCAGCTTTCAGCCATGTAGGGAAACCGCCTAACCTCCTCTAGCCCGCTTCCTCAATCTAGAGCACAAGCAGCCATGTCCCCAGGCTGTCATACAGGTAAAATGACCTAGTACCACGTGACAGAACTCTGCAGGCCACCTGGTACCAGCATGCACTCAAATCTTAGCTGGTCCAAGTGTGGACTGCTGTGGAGCTCCTCCTGCAGGCTCAGAGCTTTAAAATGATGATCTGAGTGAGTTCATGTGGTGCTTTGAATGAGAAGGGTCCCCATAGGCTCATATAATCGAACATTTGGTCTCCGTAGTTTGTAGAAATGTTTGGGAAGGATTAGGAGGTGTGACCTTGTTGGAGGAAGTGTGTCACTGAGGGTGGGCTTTGAGGTTCTAAAAGCCCATACCATTTCCACTTAGTCCTCTCTACCCCTCTCTCTGCCTCATGGTTGTTATCTCAAGATGTGAGCTCTCAGCTACTGCTCCAGCACCATGGCTGCCTGGTTGCCGCCATGTTGGTCATGGACTCACCCTATAAGCCCCTATAAGCCCTTCTATAAGTTGCCTTGTTTATGGTGTCTTAGCAGAGCAGTAGAATAGAAAAGTAACAGCCCCTCCCCATCAGCCGTCCCTTCTTGGACTGGACAGGCACACATCTCTGCAGGGAAGGTCAAATGTGTCCCAATTTAAGAGTTCAGAATGGAGGCTCAGGGCACCTACACCACCTGCCCCAATGGTGCTACTAACTACTTCTCTGAGGGTGGAAGAGGTGAATAATTCCCTCAGACATACTTATTTTTTAAAAATATTTTCATTATGAGGGGCTGGAGAGATGGCTCAGCAGTTAAGAGCACTGGCACTTCTTCCAGAGGATCCGGGTTCAATTCCCAGCAACCACATGACAGCTCACAACTGCCTGTAACTCTACCTCCAGGGGATCCAACAGACATACGTGTAGGCAAAACACCAATGTACATAAAATAAGAATACATTAAAAAATATTTTCATTATGAAGAGCGGTGACATGGCTTTCTCATTTAAGATAGCCTGCAAATAACATGATAAATGATATTTTGCTTTCTTGATACAGGGTCTCATGTAGCCCAGGCTGTCCTCAATCTCACTATAAACCTGAGGGTGACCTTGTCTTTACCTCCCAAGTGGCGGCCACACATCTAGCTCCACTGTTTTTGTTTTTGTTTTGTTTTGTTTTTTGTGGTGCCAGGGAACTGAGTCCATGGCCTCCAGCGACATGCGCTCCTCCACTGAGCTCTCTTTACCCTTAAAATAGCTTCTAAGTTCTCATTATGTAGTTCAGACTGGCCTTGAACTTGGGATCACCTTGCCTCAGCCCTCCAAGTTCTGGGATTACAAGTGTGTTTCACCGTGCCTGGCTTAAGATTCAGCACTGATTTTGTTGTTGATGCTGGTGATCGTACGTACCTAGGACCTCATTCATGCTAGGGAAGAGCTACCTCTGGGCTATATCCCCAGGCCCTGACTTTTTACTACATTTGTGTGTGGATGGTTAGGGGGGAAGGGAGACATGCACACCACACTCTAGAGGAGGTCAGAGAACAATGTGTGGGTGTGGGAGTTGGATCCTCCTCTACCGTGTGGGTCCTGGGGATCACTCTACATTCGTTTGTGTGTGTATTTTGCCTGCATGTATGGACCATACGAATGCCTAGTGCCCTTGGAGTTCAGAAAAGAGTGTAAGATCCCCTGGGACTGGAGTTACAGATAGTTATGAGCTCCCAAGTGGGTGCTGGAAATGGAACCCAGTCCACCCCAAGAGCAACAAGTGCTCCTAACTGCTGAGCCATCTCTCTAGCCTCTATTTTTAGAAGCTAAATCATTTTGTTATTAGAAAAAAGTTTCTTGTAAACTTGAGTGCTGGTATGACAGCTGTATGTCACTACACCTGGGTGAGCTACAATTACTGACACTGACTGATGTCAAACCAACCCTTAATGCAGGCTCTCACTCCCGTCCTACACCTGGTGAGACGACATCCTTCAGGGCTTGACGGGTCATTAAACTGATATAACTTCTAACCAGAAGGTTAAAGTATCAGAAAAATTCCATTTACCACAGTAAACAGCTTATAGTCCTGAAGATGTGGTCCTTACTGTGAAGAAAAGGGCTTCTCCCCTTGGTAAAAATCTCCAGGCAACACGATTTCCCTGTAGGCTACCTCTGTATTTAGGTATTAAGGGGAGGCAGTGGGGTGTGTGTGTGTGTGTGTGTGTGTGTGTGTGTTGAGGCTCTCAAGGTACAACACAGAGCACGTGAGAGAAAAGGTGTTTTGTGCTGGGTAGTTTTATGTTAACTTGACACAGGCTAGAGTTATCAGAGTGGAGGGAACCTTATTTGAGAAACTGCCTCATAAAATCAGGCTGTGGGCATGCCCATAGGGCATTTTCTTAATTAGTGATTGTTGTGGGAGGGTGCAGCACATGGTGGGTGGGGCCACCCTGGGCTGGTGGTCCTGGTTCTCTAAGAAAGCAGGCTGAGCAAGCCATGAGGAGTAAACCAGTAAGCAGCACTCCTCCATGGCCTCTGCATCAGCTCCTACCTCCAAGTTCCTGCCTGTTTGAGTTCCTGTCCTGACTTCCTTCAATGATGAACAGAGTTGTGGAAGAATGACTGACTTACACCCGGCCTGGTGGCGCACACCCTTAATCCCAGCACTCTGTAGATGGATCTCTGTGGGCCAGCCTGGGCTACAGTGTGGATCCTTCTTTTTAAAAAAAAAGAAGAAAAGCACACAATAGGATGATTTTACTCTTCACCCTGAGATTAACAGCTTGCCTGCCCCGTTTCTCAAACTCTAGTAAAATTGCTCTTAAAAAGGAAAAAAAGAAAAGGAAAAGGTGGTTTCAGCAGTTTTATTACTTGCACCCTCCCCGCCCCAGTACAAATTTAAACCCATTCTGCAGTTGTCCCTGTCACACCCTCGGTGGCCCCGGACGTGCTCGCCATCACTTGCGCCAGCGCTGCAGCTCTTGGGACAAACAAAGACAAATATGAGAACCAGGGAGGGCATCTCTTACTGGCTGTTTCTATCTCTGCTTTTTAAATATTTTTTTTCATAAACTTAGAAATCTTCTTGGGCCTAAGACCATCCAGCTTCTAGCTGCAGAGATAAAAAAAAGTCCAGGTCAGGTGCATAACCCCAGCAGCACCCAGGGACGGGGGTAGGACAAGGGCAACTTGGGCTACTCTGTCTCAACACAGAAATGTCACATCCACCAGGATTACAACCACAGCAGGGGCCAAAGAACCCTGTGGACTGGCTCAGCTTGGAGCAAGCACTGTCTTTATGGAGACACCATTTGGTTTGGGGACTTCTCATTTGTATTGGGATCCGGTGTTTCACTCATGGCCCAATAACTGGTGCAAGAGCTGGTGTCTATGGTATGCTGCTCAGCATGCAGAGGTGTGCTGCAGGCCCACACATGCTGAGTCACCTGGTCACCTTCACTCCAGAGAGCCAATACACCGAGTTTTCATCTGAAATAGCCTAGGCTCCTGCTACCTCATAAATTATGGAAAAATACTAAACCTTTTCTGGGTAGTCTCTAATGAACTCTGAGTTTTTTCTTTCTAAACTCTCTAAGAGTCTTTTTTTTAGACCAGGCTGGCCTCGAACTCAGAACTCCACCTGTCTCTGCCTCCCCAGTGCTGGGATTAAAGGCGTGTGCCATCACCGCCCTGCTTTTTTTTTTTTTTAAAAAAAAAAAAAACAGATTTACTAAACAAGAGTTTTGCCTACATGTATGTATGTGCACTACATGTGTGCCTGGTGCCTGCAGAAGTCAGGACAGTGTGTTGGATACTCTGGAATTGAAGTTATGAATGTTTGTGAGCAGCCATGTAGGTGATGGGAACTGAACCTGGATCCTCTGTAAGAGTGACATGTGTTCTTAACCACTGAGCCATCTCTCCAGCCTCCAGATCTGTTTTTTTTTTTTTAAGTGATTTATTGTTATGTGTGTCTCTGGGGCCCTGGAAATGGAGTTACAGACAGTTGTGAGCTGCCATGTGGGTTCTGGGAATTGAACCCAGGTCCTCTGGAAGAGCAGCCAGTGCTCTTAACTACTGAGCCATCTCTCCAGTCCCCAGATCTGTTTTTATACTATTTAAATGAACAAAAGTTATCTTGAGTTATGAGAAAAGAAATTTTTGCATTTCCCTCCTGGTCAAGACTTCATATGAGTTCAACCATAACTAAACAGGCAATATAGTTTGGTGTTTGGAATTCATTACCCTCCCACCCCAGCCTCTTGAATGATGGGATTATAGGCACATGCCACCATGTCTGGTTCAAGGAGCTTGTTTTTAAACATGGAAGGTAGCCAGGCTCAAGGGGTGGAGAGATGGCTCAAAGTTAAAAGCACCTGTTGGATTTTCCAGAGGTCTTGGATTTGATTCCCAGTATCCACAAGGCAGCTTAAAACCACCTGTAACTCCAGTTCCAGGGGATCAGATGCTGCCTTCTGGCCTCCATGGACACCAGACATGTACTTGGTATACAGACATGCAGGCAAAACACTCATACACTTAAAAAATAAAATGAATTAAATTAAATTAAACAAAAAAGCCAGGTGGTGGTGGTGCTTGCCTTTAATTCCAGCACTCAGGAGGCAGAAGCAGGTCTGGTTTACAAAGCAAGTTCCAGGACAGCCAGAGCTGTTACACAGAAACCCTGTCTTGAAAAACCAAACCCTGTCTTGAAAAACCAAAACGAAACAAAAAACCAAAACTAAACAAAAAGCATACAGACTCTAGCCAGGTGTGGTAGCATGTCCCTGTGATCCTAGCTCTCAAAGGCCGAGGAAGATGGAGTGACAGCTTGGGGCCAGAGGCCAGGGCAGGAGTGCTGAGGGTCAGTCTAGCCTGATCTGCACAAGGAGACCCAGTGAACGAAAGGATGGATGGAGCTGCTGTGTCTTAAGCACATGGACTATTCTGTTTCTCCTGTGCTAAGTGGCAGAAAGCCCTTCTATTCCACTGAAAATGCTCAGGCTCCAAGAAGGGCACCTCTCCCTAGTAGGGATGGGTTAAAAGCAGGAAAAACAAACAAACCCAAGGCCTCCAGCCCACCACCGATATCACTAATGGGCAGCAAGTGCAGTCATGTAAATGTAAGTCAAATCTTGGAGACCTTTAATGGAGCTCCAGAGCCCCAGTGACAGCTCATTCGTCAGGGCTCCTGGATGTCACCACCAGAGCCCAAAGGGAGGCGACGAGTCACTTAAGCTACCGATGATGACGGCTTACTCATTTGCTTGAAGCTCCAGCTACAACACAGGATGAAGTAGCCAGCAAAGAGCACCGTGAGGCCCCCAACACTGCTCTTCTTTATGGTGGTACTGCACCTCACCCAGCCTGTGCGGAGAGAGGCAGATCACATGGTTAGTGGCTAGGGTGTGGCCCAGAACGTTCGCACTATTCAAGTCACTTCTGTTAGCTTAGGTGATGAACTCTAAGACACACAATGGACATGCCTACACAAGTGTGGGCTACACAAAGTATATACATTCCCAGAGACGACGACAAGGCTAAGCTGAGGAGGGCCTGAGTAAATTCAAATCACACGTCTCCACATTGGGAGCTGGGTTAAACTCTGGCGCGATGCACATGAAGAAGACTGGTTAGCTGAGGTTCAGCATTGCCTTGGCTGACTGCTATGGGGGAGGGGCAGGGGCAGGGGTATGTTTTAAGAAGTGGGAGCTGCTGCTCTGTTAGCTTGGGAGTTCTGAATGACACCTGACTCTGAAATGAAAACAGAGAATGTCAACCACTCCTTTCTCTCCTCCTTGGTTAAACAGCCTCCAGTGGAGACACTTCTCCACATGCCTGCAGCCAGCAAGAGAACCCACCAGTCTGTATGAGCAGCCTCACCTTTGTGCACAGCTCCCAAGAGCCTCGGTAGAGGGAAGCTGGAAGTAGTATGCGCCAGGGGTTCCGAATTCCTGCTATCAGCCGAACTTCGTCCCAACCAAGGAACTACGGTTCCAAACAGAAGTCACTGTGACAGTCCATCTAGAATCCCCTCTTCCCACCATGCAGCTGCAAGTCCTAATGGCTAGGCCTCAGGAAAAGCACACCCCTGACAGATAGATCCATGACTACCTCACTACACACTGAAGTAAAATCCGCCTCAGGTCAAAAGCTTTTTTGACAGAGACCTTGCACTGTGATAAATGCATTGCCTGGCCCTATGTGTGTGCATGCCTGGTCAAACCATGTTTTATCACCTGCGGAGATTTTAGCAAGAGGTATGACTTTCTACTACAGGTTGAGACGCATGTATACTGAAATGCATGGACCAAAGAGTTTAGATTTTGGCCTGAAAAGCATCTTGGACCATCTACATATGTATAAGGAGCTATTTTAGGCCCCAAACCCAGAACCAAATATGGAATCTCTCTGTTCTCTGCACCCTACCCCACTGGTGACTGAGCCCAAGATCTTATACATGTTAAAAATGCATGTCCGTGTGTCCTCTACCACTGAGCTACATTCTCGGCCCCCAAATTCATCTTTATTTCTGGTGAATTTGTCAGATGAAGACTTTTTTCAAGCATGCTGTTTTGCCTGCGACCCACGACCTGGAACTAGGCTCGGGATCATCCCCTCGACAGATGCCCATGTCAGCATTCAAGAGGCTGTTGTTTGGGAGGCCCGTGGACTTGACTTAGGGACCACTGACACACCTTAGAAAGACCCTGTCAGTCATCTTTATTTGTCTGTTCTGTGCCCCACAGCCACACCTTGGTAACAAGTAGAAACAGAAAATAAGGTACACGTTTCTTTTTCACGTTTCTTCCTGCGCTCAAGTCAGGCAGTGATCTCTACTGGTCATGGTTTTCCAGTCTCGTTTTGGCTTGTCAAGACAAAGAATAGATTAGCTGGGTGGTGGTGGTGCATGACTTTAATCCCAGCACTCAGGAGGCAGAGCCAGGAGGATCTCTGTGAGTTCAAGGCCAGCCTGGTCTACAGTGCAAGATCCAGGACAGGTACCAAAACTACACAGAGAAACCCTGTCTCAAAAAAAAAAAAAAAAAAAAGGATAAATTGGGTTGGAGAGATGGCTTAGAGGTTAAGAGCACAGACTGCTGCTCTTCCAGAGGTCCTGAGTTCAATTCCCAGCAACCACATGGTGGCTCACAACCATCTGTAATGACATCTGGTGTCCTCTTCCTCTTAAAAAAAAAAAAAAAAAGGATAAATTAAGATAGATGGGGTTAGCAGGTGTGAAGGCTGCTGTGAATATAAAAATGCTCAAATGATCTTACCTAACAATGGAAACAACACATTGGGGGCTGGGACAGAAGATTCCAGTAGTTAAGAGCACCTGCTAATCTTGCAGAGGACTCAGTTTTGGTTCCCAGCACCAATGTAATGGCTTGTAACTATTTTGCACTATAGTTCCTGGAGATCGGACACCCTCTTCTAGCTTCCATGGGCAACTGCATGCATGTGGTGTATGTGGTACATGAACTCATCTGAGTTAACACACATATACATTACCACACATACACATTTAAAAAAAAATCTTTAAAAACCAAAAAACACATTGGTGTCCAAGGAATCACACAGTCACTTATTTGTGCAGGGGCAAAGTCTCTTAAAACCAAACAAGAAAAAGCCCCCCCATGGGGCTGGAGAGATGGCTGAAGTGGTAAATAATGCATACTGCTCTTCCAAGAGGACCTGGGTTGAGTTCCCAGCACCCTCATCTAGCAGCTCACAACCACCTGTAACTCCAGCTCCAGGAAAACTGATGCCCTCTTCTGGCCTCCACAGGCACTGCACTCATGTGCACATTTTACCCCAGTATCTATGCATACTTGAAAACCAAAACAACAACAACAAAAAGAAAAGTCATAAAGCTTGGAGATATACTCCAACTTAAAACACAAACCGTAACCTCTCGAAAACTGCCACTGGTGGGCTGTGGTCTCAGCAGTGCTGGGAACTGTGTGGTACCACGACTTTTATTTTCTCTAGTTGTCCAAGTGGGGCTCATTTCCAGGTACAAGTTTAGGGAAAGTGACAGAAAGAAACTGAGCCGTGATCACGGATGGAGTACAGAGGACCCATTCTCTGCACCCACAGGCCTTTCTTCTCTACCTGCCACTTAGGAACACTGGAATCTAACCCCTTACAGCCTTTCCCAGATTACCTTTTCCTTTTTTTTTTCTTCAAGACTGTGTTGCCCTGGCTGTCCTGGAACTCATTCTGTACATCAGGCTGGCCTTGAACTCAAAGATCGATTGCCTCTGTGTCCAAGTGCTTGAAGGGATTAAACGTGTGTGCCACCATGCTCTGAGCTTATCCACCGAACTTCTGTTAGGCCTCTTCCCAGTCCAGAAACTCAACTGCTATCAGGATCAGCAGCCTGCCCTAGTCTAACCCTCAACTCTCAATGGAGAAGGAAGAAGGAAGATTACCACCAACCCTGGACTAGCGTTCTCTTTTGTCAATCAAGTCAAGTGTCCGGTAGACTGTGTAGATGAGAATATGGTAACTGAATGAAAACAAGTAATTCTCACCCTATTCCAGAGGCACAGACATTCGAGAGGGACAGGATAGTCCTTGCAAATGAGCCTGCTTACCTTTTGAGACACTTGCACCCTGGGAAGTGACAGGAGGCATGTGAGACGCTGAGTTCCAATGCTGAGGCCCCCTTGGCAATACTCCTAGACCAACGTAACCAGGATAGAGTTCTGGAAACCACTCCAGTCCCACGGACCGGGGAGGAGCCTCTGAGTCAGCAGCAGCAACATGACTGATGAGGGAGCTTCTAGAAACAGGGTACGGAACTGAACATGATGGTATGTGGTACCCTGTCTGGGCTGCATGGGGTTGGCGGAAAGACGTGGGTTCCAGAATGTCCCTCTTGCTTCCCACTAATAGTGGTATGGCAGGGACTTGACTCTGGCCATAGAATTGGGTTTTGTCTTCCGGAGAAGACTTCACAGCCAGGGAGGCGAGGCATTGGCGCCCTGATTCTGGTATAGAGAGAAGCTTATTTGAAGTTCCCTCTGGTGGAGTAAATACGTCCAAAAGTGCAAGGGCTGCCTCTGCTTTTGCCTTTGTGGGTGAAATGGGGTCCTTACCACCAAGGCCTAAGTAAGCCTTTTCCTGTACTTCTGTGGCAGACATGCTGTTCTCAGTATTTCCCTTCCTATGGCATAGTTCTGCTCCTAGGCGAAGTTCCTGGTGCTCTCTGACGTGCGCTTTAGACAGTGGAGTGGTATGAAGGCCCAAGAGGAGTGATTCGGACTTCTGTTGAGTCTCAGCATTGGCAGGGTCGGGAGAGACTCCTGAGAGGTGGCCTCCGTCTCGGGAACTGCTCTCCCTGCTCAACACTGAGGGTGCTCCTCTCTGAACCCCATGGCTGCCATTCTTTGGAGAATGACAATCACTAACAGGCACACCTAAGAATTTTGCCAGAAGCTTCTGTTTTGGGGGATCGAGTGTATCCAATTTCAGACTTGCAGAAGTGGAGGGTTTAGTATGAGGCTGAGCTGAGGAGTATGTTCTATCTTGACTAGATAAAACTGGCTCCATTGAGCCAACCAGTACAGATGCTTTGGTCTCTGAGGGATGACATGGACTTCCCTTGGATCCAGTCACATCTCTGTCGAGTTCTTTCTCAGGAGAGGGGGCGTCTGATGCTCGAGCCTGAGGGGTCATGACTCTCTGCAGAGCCACCTTTGGTATGACATGTTTGGGTGCCTGGAAGGAGGGCTGATTTTGATCTCTGGTTTCTCCTCCTGCCTCTGCTGTACTCGCTCTTTCCAAGACATCCGCTGGCTGGGGAAAGGTGGCAGCTGTCCATTCTGATCTGCCCCTTTCTGAGTTCACATTTCCTCTTGCACTCTCTGTCTCTAGCCCTTTCCTTCTAGCTTTGGTTAGGTCTTTGGTAGGCCTCTTCTCTTTTGTAGCACGTGAAAGTGTAGCTGGCTTGGACTGATACGCTTTTTGATCAGCAGATATCATCTTACAGTGTGGCAAGTGGGTTTTTAATCGCTTAAATGGCTTCTTACAATAAGGACACACTTCCATTCTGGGACCAGCATCACCCATCCTCTTCCTGGAGAGACAATGAAGAATACAGAGTAATCATTTTATGCACAGATTTTAATTTCAACTTTTTCATTTGTTTGCTTTTCTTTTCTTTCTTTCTTTCTTTTTTTTTTTTTTTAAATTATTTATTGTGTTTTACGGGTATGGGTATTTTGCCCAGCATGTATGTCTGCCTGGTGCCCACAGAGGCCAGAAGAGGCCATCAGATCCTCTGGAACAGATAGCTATGAGTTGCCATGTGGGTGCTGGGAATTGAACCCAGGTCCTCTGAAGAACAGTCAGTGCTCTTAACTGCTGAGCCACCTCTCCAGTTCCTTGTTTGCTTTTCTTAAGATAGGCTCTTGTTTTTACATTTAAAAAAAGGACAAATACTATAGAATTGTATTATATGAAATAGATAGAATATACAAATTCATAGAAACAGAAAGATTAGACAGAGAAGAAAGGAATATAGAGCAATGATTTCCTAAGTACAGAATCTATGTTTTTTTGGTTTTGTTTTTTTTTTAAAGATTTATTCTGTCTGCATGTATCCCTGCGGACCAGAAGAGGTCACCAGATCTCATTTCAGGTGGTTGTCAGCCACCATGTGGTTGCTGGGAATTGAACTCAGGACCTTTGGAAGAGCAGCCAGTGCTCTTGACCGCTTAGCCATCTCTCCAGCCCCAGAATCTGTTTTGTGTGATGGAAAAACCCCACAAATGTACAGTAGTATCATGACATAATATCATGAAAGTAATAAATCAATACAATTAATGTAATTAATATCATAAATGTAATTATTGAATGAATACTGCAAATGAAATTAATGTCATGAATGTAATTAATGAATATCATGAGTGTAATTAAAAAAATAAATTAGGGTAGGGGATTTAGCTCAGTGTTAGAATGCTTGCTTAGCAAGCGCAAGGCCCTGGGTTCGGTCCTCAGCTCTGAAAAAAAAAAAAGATAAGCTCTTGTGTATAGCTCAGGTTGGCCTCAAATTCACTATGCAGCCTGGTCTACATAGTTCCAGGACAGCAGAGTTACATTAGTGAGATTATCTAAAAAAAAAAAAAAAAAAACCCAACAACAACCCCACTCCAAACAATAACCACAACAAAATCAAACCAAAAGATTTAAATCTAATAAATTAATGCTTAGTCAAAGGAAAAGACATTAAAAATGTCAGTCAGAATTCAATTTTGTTATTTATGTCAAGTGGAGGTTGTATAATTTTAATGAATTGTTTAAAAACCCTTAAACATGAAAAAAGGAACTACTTAGGGCTTTTAAGAGCAGTTGAGTGTTGTGGATTATTTGGTCACACTCTGTGAAGATGTCTCTGTTTTACTTCACCTGACTAAGGCACCTTCTGATTGGCTTAATAAAGAGCTGAATGGCCAATAGCTAGGCAGGAGGGGACAGGCAGGACTTCCGGGGAGAGAGGAACTTTGGGGAAGAATCCGAGGTGAGACATTTGCTAGTGAGACATGAGGGAAGTTGGAGTATAGTACTGAGGAGAAGTAATGAGCCATGTGGCAGAACACAGACTAATAAAAACTGGTTAAGTTATGAGCACTAATTGAAACAAGCTTAAGCTAAGGTCAAGCTTTCATAAATAGTAAGTCTCCATGTCATTATTTGGGAGCTGACAGTCCAAAGAAAGACCTATTACAGTTAAAAGTGCCTACTGCACTGCTATGGCAGAGGACCTGGGTTCTGTTCCCAGCACCCACACCAGACAGCTCACAACTGAATGAAAAAGAAGAAATAAAAAAGGACATGACTGCTCCTAGGTATGGTGGGGAGAAAGTTTATTGTAGATAAAAGGGAGAACAAAACCAGAGGCAGAGACATCTGTGACAGTCCAGAGTGAACATGACCCTGAGCTGGGCCAGGGGAGGGGAGAGGGGAGAGGGCAGAGGCAGGAGAGTAAAGGGTAGTTGAAAGGGCCTGGTAATCAAAATGGCTGGATTATATAGGGAAGGGCAGCTGGGAGAAGGTCAGCCTATCCCCTGGGCTAGAGAGTTCAGGGTAGGGGAAGGAGTATGCCAGTCATACCCTGTAACGGGTAGGGACTGAGGGATGATGGGAAAACCTATCGGGCAGGTCCACTTTGTTATGTTAAATAGGTGCCTTAGTTAGCCATTTGTCCTGAGTTTGAGACCTAACAGTAACCACCTGTAACTCTAGTTTTAAGGGAATCTAGTGTCCTCTGACCTTCTGGGGCACTGTGTGCACATAGTATAAATAAACTCATATAAACAAACTCACGCAGGTACACATACATACACTTAGTAAAGAGATAACAGGAACCTCCAGGTGGGTATTCCTCACTTGGAACCTCTCCCACTCTCAGGAACTCTTCAATACATCACATTCACTGTTCTTGAACTTGTCCTTCAAGAATGGAATGAGGAAGGATAATAACATTCATGCGGGTTACAAAAACTGGTTAGAACAGTTTCTAACATTACAAAAACAAGATTCACTGGGTATGAGGACTCATGAGAACTCTTTGTCAGCTGGGGATATGGTTCAGTGGGTAGAGTGCCTGCCTGGCAAGCATGAAGCCCTGGGTTCTATCCCCAACACTGCACAAAACCTGCTGCTGTGGTAGAGAGCCATGATCCCAGCACTTGGAAGTGGAGATGGGACAACTAGGTCAGCCTTGGTTAGAGAAAGATCAAAGCTAGCCTGGGATTCATGAGATCTTGTAGGAAAAAAAAAAAAAAAAAAAAAGGATGGGGTAGTTTCCATAACTCAGGAGAAATTAATCCCTGCTAATATTAATATTAGCAATATATTCATATTAAAACTAACAATGCACAGAAGGACATGATCCCCATTTATTTATTTAGTTTTGGTTTTTCCGAGATAGGTTCTCTCTTTGTAGTTCTGCCTGTCCTGGATCTCCCTCTGTAGACCAGGCTGGCCTCAAACTCAGAGATCCACCGTCTCTGCCTCCCAAGTGCTGGGATTAAATGTGTGCCACCTGGCTCCAATTGTTTTAATTTTAATTTGTACTACAATTGATTATTGTGTACACATAAATTTGTACATTATTAATTGCTTAGTTTGAGATTTTTGATAAATGTATATCATGTAAAAATATTTTCAAACATTTATTATTACACATAATTTATCTCTTTTACCCTCTAGAGTTGGGAAAGGAGAATGTTTAATTCCAAAGCTCATCTGGGTTCCAAAAAACAAAGAACATATCTATCCTAGCACAGCTACATTCTCAAAATCTAGTATCGCCAAGCATACTGTTTACCTCTGAATGCTCTCAGGAAGCTGAGGTGGTTTAATGTCAGCCTAGACTACACAGGGAGACCATCATCTCTTAAACAATCATCATCATCACTAAAACACACTCACACACACCCCAAACAGAAAAAAGCCTCTAACACCAAGGCGGGTACATGACATTTGTTGAATGAGTAAATAAATTATGTATATTACAACTATTTCATACCAAGACTGAAAATATCTCCTGGCCACTTAAATAGATTAACACAACAAAACAACAGCCAGGTGTGGTGGTGCACGCTTTTAATCCCAGCACTCAGGAGGCAGAGGCAGGAGGACCTTTTGAGTTCGAGGACAGCCTGATCTACCGGTGAGTTCCAGGACAGCCAGGACTATACAAAGAAACCTGTCTTGAAAAAACAAAAAACCCAAAACATCAAAAAACCCTGAAGCTGAAACCACTTACAAAATAAATATCTATTAAATCAACCAACTCTTTAACCTTCATGAAATGCAGAATCAAACTGTTCTCTGAGGAGTGAGTCTTACTGTTGGTAATCTCGTTTGCAAACCGATAAATCCATAAGCTTTCAAGTTGTAACAGTACCTTTTCTTAAATTTTCTTGAGATGGGATCTGTTTAGCCTTGTCTGTCCTGGAACTCTCTAGGTAGACTAGGCTGGTCTTGAACTCATACATATAGGCTTGCTTCTGCCTCCTGAGTGCTGGGATTAAAGACTTCCGCTAGTATGCCTGGCTCTATACCCTACATTTCAACAAGGGACTCGTTTACCTGGCTGACTTCTTGCAGTCGTCCCTCCAGGACCCCCACGTTTGCGGATCACTGTTCACGTATTTGGGGCAGAAACTTTGAACGTCAACTTCTGTAACAATCAGAACTAAGTGGAGAGCTGTGATGTGACCAAGTACTGAGTCCTATACAAATAACTGGATTATGCCCCTGGCAGACAACTGGGGATGCTTCTGAAAACCAGAATTAAAACTTCCCCAAGTATCCCAGGCTCAGGATACACTTATTTGAAAAAACAAAATGAAAAAATTTAAATCTAAGATAAGGTCTCAAGTAGCCCAGACTGGCTTCGAACTCGTTTCCTTGTCGAGGTGACTTTGACCTTTTGGTCCTCCAGTCTTCACCTCCCAAGGGTTGGGATGACAGGTGCGCACCACGCACGCACGGCTGGGGCCTCCTGATTTCCTCTGATCGCGCTCACATCGCCACGAGCCAGCTCTCACCGCAGCGTTCCCACGCCTGCCCGCCTCCCGACACCCTTCTGCCCGGCTTCTTCCTAGCAGGTGGGCGGTACCGCTCCCGGTCGGGGCTGGGACTCCGTTAGTCCGTTCGCCTCATCTGCACTCCTCTCTCGACCTGCAACGAAGCTCGTGGAAAACAGCCCAGCCCTTGGATACTCCACTAAACCGGCTCCGCACCTCTCGAGACGCGAAATTCCACGTGGCGCTCCCATCGAACCCGGAGCTCACCAACACCTTCCAACCGTGGAACCCAGAACCTGTGGCCGTCCACACCAGTGCCTGATGGAGCTCGCCCGGTTCTTTCTTTTCTTAAAATTTTCACCTCACAGAGATTTAACGCAGATACAAGTATCAATTAGTGCCCAATAATTTAATTTATTCCAACCCGGCTTGACTTTTACAGCTTGTCCCGGTTTGTTTTTGAACAGGCAGGTGCCTCGGACACCTACCCGGAGCCCTGGAAGTTCCAGGTCTGTTTTCCTTCTCTGGACGCGCCTCTTTCTGAGGGCGGGGTTACGGGCAAGCGCGGCCTGCGTCCCGCCACTGCGCAGCCGCAGGAGGACGGTACCACGGCGCCTGCGACATGGGGGGGCGCGGAGGGGACGCCGGAAGTAGCGGTGGTACGGGTCGGCCTGCGGGGTACTCACCGCCCGCAGCCTCCACCCGCGCGGCGGCCAGAGCCCAGGCCCGTGGGGGTGGGCGTGGCGGTCGCCGGAACACAACTCCGTCGGTTCGCTGTCGGCGCGGAGTGGCGCCGCGTCGCTCGCCTTCACCAGCTGCCATGAGCGAGCGCCTCCGCCCCAGGTGAGGGAAGGGACCCGCACTTTTCTCTGCGGCCCCTCGGCCCCAGGATCTGCGCGACGGAGCCCAGGGGCGCACGGAGCCCGGATGGTAGGAGGCTCCGTCTGCGTTGCTCTGCGGTCGGAGGAGGCGGGGAGAAGGTTGCGCCGCCTCTGACACCTGGACCCCGTGGGGAGAGCCAAGAGAGGTGGCTCTGGAATCCGGGTCTAACTCCTGCTCCGTCTCTCCTTTTTTTTTTTCTCCTGTTTTGCTTCTTCGACTTCTGCCCTTTCCACTTTGGAATGAGGTTTGTTCGGCCCTACAAGACGGACGCTGGACCTGAAGCTTTTCCTGTCCTAAATTTAGGCGGGTAGGGGGATGGGAGGAGTAGCCGACCGAGCTTGAAGAGGCAGCCCCTCAAGAAGGCGCCTCTCCGGGGGACGGGACGCGACGGGGCGGGGAGCTGCAGGCGCCCCAAGGTCAGGGGGAGGCGGGGGTTGGGCTTCACCCTGCAGCTGGGAGGGCTTAGGGCAGACCGCAGCGCTGTGTCCTCATCTCTTGTAAACCCAGAAGGGCAGATGGACCCGGGCGGGTTGCGACCCACCCGGTTGTGGCATTAACAGGCAGGATTCTAAACTGTTTGGAGGAGGAGCCGTTTGGCCGTGAGGCGGGAGGTGGTGGAAAACATTGCGAGTTAATAATGCTCGCTACCCTCTCCCCTGAGCCTGGCCGCAGGCCCCTGGCGGCCTCTGCGAGCCTTAGGCCCCATGCAGATGAGCTTTCTTTTTCCCTTCTCGTTTTTTTTTTTTTTTTTTGGTCTTCAGGAAGGTGGGAAGAAGTAAGTTGGGATGCTCTGCCTCAGAATGAAGAGGACCCGCTTTCTTTCTTATTAGAAAGTCTCCTAACTACGGAGCCTGACGATCTGTACATCACCAAGTTTTATTTTTTCCGTGTTCTTGATGAAGAACAGACTCTCACACGTTTAATTATTTAAGTCCATCCAGGTTCACGTCTCTTTACTCCGTCGTTGTTCCAGGCTTTCAGGCAGCTCATAGGGTTTTTCTCTTTTAAAAGATTTCATTTATTTTTACGCATGTGAGTGTTTGCTTGCTTGCATGTATGTATGTACACCGCGTGCGTGGCGTGCGTGGTGTCCATGGAAGCCAGAAGAGGGCATCGAATCTTCTGGAACTAGAGTTATAGATGGTCCAAACCTCAGTTCTCTGCAACCGCAACACGTTTTTTCAATCTTGAGCCTTCAACCCCTGTGTCTTAGTCCTTGCATTAATTGGTTGTGAATGTAGAAATTTTTTTAAGGCTTCTCCTTGAAATAGTTATTCCTTGGGACTGAGGCGCACCAACATCCTGAGGTTATTTGGTTCAGTGTTGAAAATTGGAGGTTCCTAGACAGAACTGAATTGTTGATACAGTAATATAGTATATTGTTTATATAGTAATTGTGGCAGAACGCCTGTGCTTGTGTGGACAAGATGATCAGACTAAATTGGAAATGATAAGGTGCCTGTCAGAGTTATAATCTGGCCTGTGGCAGTGCTGCAGTGTACCAAAAGGGTTAGTCTTACTGACTGTACAGATTGCATGAAGCCATAATCTTGCCAATTATTAAAGACTATTAAAAGATTTAAATTAGGCCAAGTTGAAATTATGGCCCAGTTACAGACACACCTTTAGGATTGGGACCTTTAGATACAGTAAGCCTGAGCTGACTGCCGTTTTTTTGGATTCTTGGATGATCTCCCTTATCTGACAGCCCTCATCATTTCTACCACTAACAGATTCTTTTATCTAGTGCTGTAGTCTGAGTTTGTGCTGATTGGAGATTCTTTTTCTCCACTTTATTCACAGGAATTTTAGTGTGTTTCTATCTCCTGGTGACTTCTTGAAAATACGCCTACTTTTCTCTTCAGCTCCAGTGTCTTTCCTGTCTCCAGATCCGGCTCCTCAGTTAGGAGATGAAGGGTTGAGCTCAGAGAACATGAGGGCTGTACAGGGTGGGTGTGTGGGTGGCAAGGAAGTCTGCCTTACCACAGACCCCCAATTTTTACATATGAATTGGGGGGAGAGACACCCTACAGCAAGAAGCAAGAGTTCTTTTAAAGAAACATTTGAGATGGAGTGTGGTTTCACTTACCTTTAATCCTAGCACTCAAGAGGCAGAGGATCTCTCTGAGTTTGAGGCCAACTTGAAGTTCCAGGCTAGCCAGGCTACATAGTGAGACCTCGTCTCAAAAATAATAAAAATAGGAAAGAACACTTGAGAAGCAGTTTCTGCACTCCGATGACATCTGCCCTAGGAAAGAACACTTGAGAAGCAGTTTCTGCACTCCGATGACATCTGCCCAGGTTCTTGAAGAGGACCAGGAAGACAGGACAGAAGTGAAATAAGGAAGCTGATGGAGTCAGCCGTCCTGGGGGTAATAGATGTCCAGCAATTATCTTTACCTAGCTGGAAAGGAGAGACTAATCCATTACAGAGTACCTGTAAAATAAACAGTGTGACTGTTTATAGACCATTGATCATGCCCCTTAATAAGGCTATTGAAAGCTGAGTGCGGGTTGGGGATTTAGCATAGTGGTAGAGCGCATTTAATAAAAGCCAAGAACAAGGAAAATGGAGAATACAGAGCTCATTCTTAACTCCTTACCACCCAGAGGAGAGGACAACTCACAGGCTCAAGAGGTGGCACTTGTACCATGAAAAACAGACAGACAGATGTCTTAGATGACTTCCCCAGAAGTAGATAAGAACTGTAGAGCACCCTTTGCTATTCTTGTTACCGGGAGGAAACATGCCCTGTTACAGATGCAGACATAACAACTTTTAGTCAGGCTCACACAATTTGGTGGGAGTGACTCAGCAGCCCCAAGCATAACCAGCTGTTGGCATATTGATAAAAGAAAAGCTCAGGGGCTAGTCTGCTGCCACGTGAGTTTTGCTTGAGTGTCTTCTGACTCCCAGCAGACACTGCTTTACTGCACATCCCCATATAAATTGCCTTTATTGAGGTGGAAGCAGAAGCCTCTTGGATCAGATTTATACACTAAGGTTTTATTTGTTTGTTTAGTTATTTTTTGAGATAGGACCTCACTATGTTGCTCTGGCTGTCATGTAGCTCTTTGTTATAGGCTAGGCTGGACTCAGATTCACTCACAAATATCTGTTTTCCTCTGCCTCCTGAATGCTGGCATCAAAAGTGTACACTGGTTTAGATTTATAATAGCGTACCTACCCACTTAATGGTCACTAAAACTTGATTGTGTCTAGGGTGTAGCTCAGTAGAGCCCTTAAGACCTAGCAAGTACAAGGTCCTGGGTTCAACCCAAGCACCACAAATAAAACAAGACACCCCCCCTCCCCATACTATGCCAAAATAAAAACCCAGTATTTGTCTTGTTTTAAATCTTCAAGTAGTTCAAGAATATTGTGCAAATGCTAGCCAGTCTTCTGGGAGAAGAGTAAGAATTAGAAAGAGGATCTTAGGTTATTGCTATGTGAGATAAGTCATACTGTCTTCAGGTTGGTCAGAACTCCTAGGCCTGTCTGTAACTCCAGTTCCAGGGGATCTGACACTCACACAGATGTACATGCAGGCAAAACACCAATGCACATAAAATAAAAATAAGCCATTAAAAAAAGCATCTGTTTTCCTCCTCGATTCATTGGCTAGTCCTGTGCCTGACTCACTCTGTCTCTGTCTCTCTGTCCGTTTCTCTCTGTCTTACACACACACACACACACACACACACACACACACACACACACCATCGGAGGACTTGTAAACTCCAAACAAACCGTGTTGAACATTTTGAAGAGTCCTGCCTGGGCTGGAGAGATGGCTCAGTGGTTAAGAGCACTCGGTGCTCTCCAAGAGGACCCGGGTTTGGTTTTTAACATCCATATGGCAGCTCACAGTCGTCTCTTACTCCAGGTCCAAGGGGTGTTGATGCCTCCTCCTGGCATGCGTGTGGTACATATGCATACATACAGGGAAAACACTCATTCACAGAAAAAAGAAAGAAAAAAGACGAGGCCCAGTGGCTCACACATGCACCCCTATCTCCTAGAGGCTTGGTAGTCAGGACTGAATTTGAGGGCAGCCTACACTGCAGAGTGAGAGCCTGCTTCAAAAAAACACCAGGACCATTGAGATGGCTCGGAGATAAAGGGACTTCCTGTGCGACCTGTCTGCTTCAGCCCTGGAGCCTTCACATAAAGCAGAAGAGAACCAGTCACACTATTCGAAGGTGTATCCCGCCTTGTACGCACAATAAATAGTAGTAATAATAACAACAGAAAGCCCAAACAAAAGCCATGCAGTCCTTACTCCAGTCCTAATCTAGGGTGTAGAGTGTAAACTCTTAAGAGTTAGATAGCTGGGTGGTGGCAGAGCCTTTAATCCCAGCTTAGGAGGCAGAGGCAGTCGGATTTGAGTTCCAGGCCAGTCTGGTCTGCACTGTGAGTTCTAGGACAGCCAGGGCTACACAGAAACTCGGACTCAAAAAAAAAAAAAAAAAAAAAAAAAACAAATAGTTGGAGGTCTTCAGAGTTTTCAGAGTACAGGCTCCTGAGTGGTGATTTTGGCTTCCACTCAAAGCCTTCTGTTAGGGACTTGATGCGCACAGAGAGCTCCTAACTGTACATGAGACCATTTCCCCCTAGTGTTCATACTTAAACTAGCTTTTGTCTGTTCTGTTTTTGGATGTGGGGTCTGTCTGTCTGTCTCTTTCTCTCTCTGTCTCTCTCTCTCTCTGTCTCTCTGTCTCTCTCTCTCTCTCTCTCACACACACACACACACACACACACACACACACAGTAACAGTAACAGTAACAGTAACAGTCTCTGTATAGTCCAGGCTGTCTGGGAACTCTGTAGAGCAGACTGGCTTCAACCTTAAAGAAATCCTCTTGTCTCTGTCTCTTAGAGTGCCCCACCGGGCCTGGTACTGCCTTTTGTCTCTTAGAGATTTGACCTTGGAAATATTTTCATTGTGACTGATAGTGCCCTTTGGACATATGGAACTCAGTCAGTGCTGTCCAGTAGAACTATTTTTTACTATTTAAAGAGCCTATTAAAGCCAAAGTTTGATAATTAATTTTTTTCCTCACTCAGTTATTTAAAAAGAGCTGAGGGCTGGAGAAATGGCCCAGCAGTAAAGAGTACTTATTGCTCTTGTAGAGGACCTAGGTTCAGTTCCCAGCACCAATAGGATTATTATCTGCAACTCTAGCTACAGGGGATCCATTGCCCTCTTCTGACAGCCATGTGTACATACATGTAGGCAAAACATTCATATACGTAAAATAAATCTTAAGTTAACAGAATGATGCTGAAGGTAATCTGTTCCACAGAAAAGAACTGCAGACCTACAGAATCTTTGAATTTTTGTTCTTTGCTGAACCTTCTTTTTCCTAGGGTCTAAAAACAAGTAATTTGTTTTTGTACTTTGTGAGTTGTTACATATTTTTTTTGTTATTTTAAGTAAAATAATTGAGGATTGGCACTGTTCACTAGACAAGGTTTTTGTTGTTGTTGTTGTTTGTTTTTTCAGTATATAAGGGTCAAAATGTCCTTTTCTGCTGGGCATGATAATGTATGCCTTTATTTCCATTACTTGGGAAGCAGAGGCAGGTGGATCTTTGAGTTGGAGGCCCCCCTGGTCTACATAGTGAGTTCTGGGATAGCCAGGGCTACATAGCGAGATCTTGTCTTAAAAAAAAAGTTGTCTGGGCTGTGGTGGTTTGTGCCTTTAATTCCAGCACCAAGGAGGCAGAGGCAGATGGGTCTCTGTGAGTCTAAGGCCAGGGCTACACAGTGAAACCCTGTCTGTGGTTGGGAGGGATCAAAAACAAAAACCCTTTTAAAATTTATATTTTGCAACATTTCCTATAAGAAATTTACAATTTTTTTCCCCAGTGAAGCAGGAGTTCCTTTTTTCTGTGGTCTCTGGTCGATTTTACTGTTGGTTTTTGTTGTTGTTTGTCTTTTATTCCTCCCCCCCTTCTTTTTTTTGAGACAGGGTTTTACTGTATCTTTGACTGTCCTTGAACTCACAGAGATGTGCCTGCTTCTGCCTCCCAAGTGCTGGGATTAAGAGCGTGCACAAACACCACCCAACCTTGGTTTTTAAAGTGTATTTAATTATTATGTGTGCAGATAGGAGTGTGGAAGTTAGAGAGCTACTTGTGAGAGTCAGTTTTCTCCTCCCACCTTGTAGGACCTAAGGTGGAGCCCAGGTTGTCAGGCTAGGCAGCAAGGGCCTTTGCCTGCTGCTACCTCACCAGCCCCCTGATGAATTTTAAATGGCCATAACCCCAGCAGGGTAAAGCAGCATCTGTTGGTTGCTGTCTGGGCAGCCTTTATAGCAGTCCAGCTACGTACAGTTCATCAGCCTTAAAGCAGAGAGCTGGAGACTGAGTACATGACGTAGTTCTTAGTCCTGTCTCCAGCATGTCCACGAGTTTAGTCCTAGAATAGGTTGCATTGCTCCAGTAAGAAAAACAGCCCTTCACCCAACATTTGCCCTTGCTGCCAAATGCATAGAGCCACATGGAAACAGAGGACCCTGTACTTGAACAGCAGGCTTTTGTGTGCTAACGGTGGCTGTGCATGAAGATGTTGAGGATTGTGGACTCCCACGGTTTATTTATGCTGGACATGTTGAAGATGGGCGTGGCTATAGCAGCAGTAAGCTGCAGGACTGCAGCCAGCCTCTTAGGAACATGCTAGTAGCACATTGGGTTGCCATGACTCAGCCCGTGAGGAAGCTGGCTTCAGTACTGAAGAAGGCTGGTATAGGAGCAGCTGGGGGCTGGTCTATTAGGTAGATCTTGGGATGAGTGAGGCCTGGCACCCTGAGTGGTCCAGTGAGTACTTGGTCTTCGTTGAACAATATGGTTGGGAAGGTAGTAGGCGGCATGGCATGGCTGAGTCGGGTAGCTGTGTGAAGTAACCTGAAGGAGGTGTTGTCTGGTCAGAGTTGGTCACAGGGTTGGGCACAGCTTGTACATTGGCTGTTCCTTGTAAGTTGGTAGTTAGGTAATCCTGGCACTCTGCTTAGCCAAAACTGTATATGGTGACTCCAGTAGAGCTGCTGTCTGTAGTGAAATGAGATAAGGCTTCACGCTGTGGCTAGGCTGGTCGGAAACTCAGTGTAGCCCAGGCTGGCCTCATGTGCAGTGATTCTCCTGCCTTAGTTCCCTGCATGCTGGCATTATAGGCATAGCCACTATGCCTGGCAATAACTGGATTTTTTATTTTTTTAAGTTAATAATTTTGCTTTTTTGAGACAGTCTTTACTTATTGGCCTGGAACTCACTGTACAGAGCAGAGTTCTGGAATCAGAAGTGCAAGCCATCATGCCCGCAGGATATATGGATTTTAAATTTTGGTTTCTTTAAATTTGAATGGCCACATTATTTGTGGCTGCCATATTGGCCATGGTGTTCCAGGCAGTTGGTCTTAGAGCTGTTCCTCCTTTCGTTTATTCCTGTTTTCCAGTTTGGGATTAAAATCCTCTGATAGCCCCTAATTCTTGTAGATAGTCTAAATAAAAAATACACTTTCTCAGACTGAGAACACTTGCTAGAGAAAGATGTGATTTCTTTCCCCGCTTTAACCTGGCAGTCTTAACCAGCGTATCTGTCGCTGAGTGACAACCCACTGCAGTGATGTCACAGCGCTGGTGGTGTGGCCCAAGCAAAGGAATGGACACCTCCTCCACCCCCACGATCAGGGCATTAGAACCTCTCACCTGTGTGTTCCTGTGTGTCTTGTGTGTGTTTCAGGGCAAACAGGCAGTCAGCATCCCCACTTCAGTGTTCTGTGGGGCAAGAGGTAGAGTGGGAGATTTGGAATTATAATTTCAGGGGATGTGGCTAGGGGAAACTGAGTCCTCTTGTCACTCTGTTCCCAGCAGGCATTTGGAAACAAGCCTTTTCCCGTAAGCCTTGGCCTTACTAGCTGTCTCTGCATAGCGCCTAGTGCTGGAATGCTAGAATTCCTCCCACTGGGATGTGGTGGATTAGTTTTTTTAGGCTAGAGGGTAAATTTTGTATGTTGTTGGGCTTTTCATTGTGTCTACGAGCTCCCGTCACTGGTCATTTTTCCTCTTATGTTGACATTTCAGGAAAAGGAGAAGAAATGGCAATGATGAAGACAGCCACCTCCCGCCCCAGACCAAAAGGAGCAGTAGGAACCCCATCTTCCAGGACTCCTGGGACACAGAGGTAGGCAGGTGACCACAGGCTCAGCCCCACGGCCTGCTCTCCATTGTGTAATTGATAAGGGTTCATTTGTTTAGAGAGTACCTCCCTCACCTTGATTGGTCATTTCCATCCATGATGCTTACTTGTGTCATTTTGAAGCAGTTATGATGAGTAGTCGTGGCTAGCCTGGAACTCAAACCTGATTGGCCTCAGTTTGTGGCTGTCTTCCCTCCTTAGTGCTAGGGTTACCCCGGGCCTGTATTTCTCCTTGAAGCAAATCCCCTTTGAGGAGTGGTGGCTGCCCTGCCAGGTAAGCAGTGTGTACATGTTCATTTTCACCCACACCCACCCCATCTATAATAGTTTCATGGACCTCGGAAGCCCCTCTTTGAATCCTCTAATTTTACATTTCCACAACCCATTTCCTGGTGGTTCATGTCTCCTTCGGGGAGACATATTTGTTACTTGGTTCAGTAGCAGTTGTAAGCAGCAGAGTGTGTACAGTGTGTGTACACAGATCCTTTTATCTGGGATTAAAGGCCTGGCCAGAGATCCCCTTTCAAAGGGTTTTCGTTTTTCATATATTCCTGGCCTAGAACTCACTGTAGCTCAGCATAGCCTTGAACTTACTTTTTGTGATCTTGCCTCCACCTCTCAAGTACTGGGATTGCAGGCCCAACTAAAGCTGTCAATTTTTTCCATCTTGAATCTTTTTGGGAGTAGTAGGTATTTGCTAAAATAATACAGCATTGTTTTGGCTAACTCTTGTGTGGGGATTTAGGGTTGTTTATAACTCTGTGACAAATGAACTTTGAAATTACCTGTTTTTGAGATAGAGTCTTGGGATAGCCAAGGGTGGTCTTAGATTTCTGATCCTTCTGCCTCTCTTTCTCTATGTGGGATTACAGGAGTGTGCCATCACATTGCCCATGAGAGAGTTTTCTTTGTAGGTTCATGTAAATTGAAAGCATTGGTGAATGTAGAGTTGGAGGTGAAGAGAAACTAGGGCCTGAAAGATTAAAATGTTTTTTTCTAGACGGGCATAGCATCAGCCAAAGTGTGACACACCCAGTCCCAGCACTCAGGAGGCAGAGGCAAGCAGATCTCTGTGAAGCCAGACTGGTTTACATAGTGAATTCCAGGACAGCCAGAGCTATACAGTGAGACCCTATCTCAAAAACAAAATAGAGGGTTGGGGATTTAGCTCAGTGGTAGAGAGCACTTGCCTAGCAAGTGCAAGGCCCTGGGTTCCATACTCAGCTCCCCCCAATACCAGCCAAACAACAACAACAAAAAAAAAACAACACTATAAATGCCCTCCCTTCCTCCCTTTGTAATAAAGGGAGGAAGCATGTGGTTCTCAGTGATAAATATACACACACATTCTGGTTCTGATTATTTTAGTTAGCATATGTTAATTATACATAACAATAGGCTTCTTTATGGCAATCTCATGCATACATGTAAGGCACTTTATCATATTGACTCCTCCTCTCTCTTTCTGTTCCCTTCCTACCCAGATACTTTCTTGTCTTTGATTATTTTTTGGTTGACTATTTTTGATGACCCACTGAGTTTCATTAGGGTTGCTTGCAGGATTGTGGTTGAAGTTATTATAGGATCATAGACTCCTTGCAATGGATGCTCCATAGAATGTGTTGGGACCTTGCCCTGCAGCCATTAACTATAGATCCTCAGGGAGGGGTGAAGCTTTGTGAGCTTCCTCCCCCACAGCTACCATTGTCCTGTGGGGTAGAGGCTCATAGGTCTTTTCTCTCCATGACAGAATGTTGACAGGCCCAATCTTTAACTTTTAAAAATGACATTTATTTATTTAGTGTAATGCTTACACAGAACAGTGAACAACTTGTAGAAGTTGGTTTTCTCTTTACACTATGTGGGTCCTGGCTACTGAACTCAGGTTGTTAGGCATGGTAAATAAAGTACCTTTACCCCGAGCCATCTCATCAGCTAGACAGGTCTGAGCTTGCACAGGTCTTGGCCAGCAAACACTGATCCTGTGAGATCCAGACTGCACAGGTATTCTACCTCACTCCAGTCCTTCCTCTGGATCCTCCATTCTCTCCTTCTCAACCTTTGATGTTAGAGAGAAAATGATATGTAAGTCCCATGTGTGGCTGGAGTGTTCCTTGACTACTTTACCACTTGCGTACACCAGACTTACGTAGCACTGATCTGTAGATGGAAATAGCATGATTGAGATGGCAGTTGGATGGGTACATGAGTCCATTTAGCTTCCCTGCTGAGGCCTAGGACCTCCCCAGCCTCCAGCATTTGGACAGGTTTGTGGTACCCCTTGGAGTAGGTCTCCAATACAACCAGGGAGGTTGGTTACCTTATTACTGACTCAGTGCCATTGGCAGCAGTGTGTACTTCTTGCCTGGCTGGTCAGTAGTGTAACATTGAGGGTCCACAGCTGAGTGTTCCCTCAGCAGCCTACATAGCATCCTCCAGCAGTGTGAGAGCTGGCCATCAGGGAGGAGGCTTCCATCTTTGTTCCTGCTTGATCTCTCTCTGTCCTGAACTTATTTTTTTGGCTTTTTGAGAGTCTCATAGCCCAGTGGCCCAGGTTAGCCTTAAACTCCTGGTCTTCTTCCCTCCTTTGTCTCCAGAGCGCCAGAATTACAGATATGAACTGCCACACCTGGCTTCGTTCTGAGTTTATGAAGCAGAGAGACTCCACAATTAATATGCTTGCTTGGGCTGCTTTTTAAAGCTTATGACTAGAAAACCATACTTAGAGATGTTTAGTTTCTGCCAGGGTGTAAAGGGGTTATCGTTTAAACTGGTGTCACAGCCTGGTAAAGATAGAATTAAAAGCAAACCTACTGGGGGTGGGCAGCATCTGTGGTGAGGAATTTGAGAAAATAAAGGTGACCTTCTTAGTGTATTCATTCTCTGCATTGTAGTTCCTAGATCTTTTGCCATCTTCCTGTCTGTCACCAGCTTGCCAGGGTCCCAGAGGCGTCTGCTGGTTTTTCTCCTTATCTTTGTACCTCTGAGTCTGCACCTCTCTGGTCTGCTGCTCTGCCCTTCTGCCTTCCTACCTCACCCATCTGCAGCTTCCTTCCCTTCCCCTTCCCCTTCCCCTTCCCCTTCCCCTTCCCCTTCCCCTTCCCCTTCCCCTCCCCCTCCCCCCTCCCCCCTCCCCCTCCCCCTCCCCCTCCCCCCCTCCCCCTCCCCCCTCCCCCTCCCCTCCCCTCCCCTCCCCTCCCCTCCCCTCCCCCTCCCCTCCCCACCTGTCTGTGCTTGTCTGTAGCCCTGTGGTACTTTCTCAGGCACATTCCCTTTCTCTTTCCTTTGCTAAACTCTGAGAATATGAGCAGTGGTGTTGATATTCAGCAAGTGGTTCCCGGTATCTGCTGTTCTTAAGTGCATGCCCTGTGTCCTCAGCTGGGCATCTCCATCTCCCTCCAGAGCCCTCCCATCCCCTCTTGGGTATGACACACACCTTCAACACTTCCAGTCCCTGTGCCTGCCTCTGAAAAGGCACCAATTCAGAGGAAACATCAGTGGGCCTCTTCCATCTCTCCAGATCTTATCACACATAAGTGCCCTGGGACCCTAACTCCCTGGGGTGGATCTGAGCATGACCTGAGTGTTCGTTCTGCTGTGCCTCAGTGGCTCTTGTAATCTAGCCGTGACCTCTCTTTGTATTTTCTGTTTCGCCAGCTCCTGACACAGTCCACTTGTACCACACTGAGCTTGTCACTCTCAAGACACTCTTTTTCTATATGAGCTTGGAGTTTACACTGATTCTCTGGTTGGTTATTTCCTGCCTGTTGCAGGTTTCCTCGTCCAGTGGAGCCACTGTTAGGAGCGTGTCCCATGCTTACCCAGCATGCACCACTGCATTTCTCTGCCAGCAGTAGCTGTGGACTCTGCTTGTCTGTGGATGTATTACCACCATTTTCCCCAGTTGAGCTCAGTAAATATTTACCAAGTGCCTGAGCAGCCCTGGTGACGTGCTCATATCATCCTGTTTGCCTAACAGGTGGGCCTGAAAACAACTGGAGTTCTGGGGAGTGCGCCAGAAGCCCACAAGTGACGCAGAATTTCTGTTCCCTTCTGGCTGCACTGCAATGCCAGCAGTTATGAGGATATAATGGCTGCTTATACTCAAGACCCTGTTTCCACAGGTTTTCAAAGCAGGACTCTTTGGAGTGGTCAGTGCTTCTTCCATGAGGAGGTTATTAGCAAACAGCCGGGAACCAGTTTGGGTAAAAGAATTGGTGCCTTTTCAGATGCAGGTATAACAAGGATAGTCCTGGACAGAGTGGCAGTTTGAACTGTATTCCATCACATAGGAGCATCTCCTTCCAGCCACCTGATACTGAAAGTTAGCATCACCAAGTGAGAGCAGCTTCATCAGGCTGTGCCCAGTTCACCTCGCTTTTCACTTGTGCCCGGGAGGGCAGTGGGGCCGATGGCACAAGGCCACTGTGTCTGTGCTCAGAGACTGCCCAGGCCTGCCTGCCCCCAGGGAGCTGCTTGGTGGGGCTTTGCATTAGTTGTCCATTTCCAGTTTCCTTCTGGAGGGTGAAGGCAGGTGCCTGTGAGAGCCACAAGCTTGTGAGTCCTCGGTAGTTATGTATGGAAGGTGAATCAGCCTTCCTAGAGTCTGACTGATGTCAGTCAGTCAGCAGCCTTTTCAGAGTCTCGGTCTTGAAGTCGGAAGTAACTAAAGACCTTACTCTGTTTTATAGTAATGTTCTTTACTCATGGGTATTTTTCTCTCTAAATATATTTTTGGTTAAAAATTTTAGAAAAAAAAATAATGGGTTCTGGAGAGACCTGGTCTTGCAGACCTGGTCAGTTCCCAGCATTCATAGCAGCTGACAACCACGTGTAACTCCACTCCTACGGGATCAGATTCTCTCCGTGGCTTCCTGGCTTTTATATGAATGTGGTACACACACACACACACACTCACTCACACTCGCTCATGGGGCCTTTAGAAAAGGAAAATAAAGCAGTTAAATAAAGTAGAAGACCCAAATTCTGAATGCCTTGCCACATGTGTCTTCCAGACTGTTTTGATGTACCATAGTATATATATGGTAAAGAAAAAGTTTTTACAAAACAAAAATATTTCTGTTAATTTTTCAGAATTTTATAGTGTGATTTGATCATACCACCCTCTTCCCCCACTCCTCACAGGTCTACCCCACTTCCCCACCCACTCAACCTTGTGTTCTTTCTCTTAAAACAATCATTGAGCCTGCAGTGGGGGCATGCCTTTAATCCCAGCACTTCGGGAGGCAGAGGCAGGAGCATCTCTGTGAGTTTGAGACCAGCCTCGGCTGCAAGGTGAGTTCCAGGAAAGGCACCAGAGCTACACAGGGAAACCCTGTCTAGAAAAAAAACAAAACAAAACAAAAATCATTGACTCCAACTTGTGCTGCCCTAATACTCTTGGGTATGGGGAGTGGAAAAAAAAAAAAAAAAAGACAGGGTTTCTCTGTGTAGCTCTGGCTGTCCTAGAACTTGATCTATAGACCAGGCTGGCCTCAAACTCAGAGACCCGCTTGCTTCTACCTCCTGAGTGCTGGGATTAAAGGCAAGAGCCACCACGCCTGGCCAGAAAAGTATTTTTTATACGATTTTTATTACATTTATTTGTTGTGTATGTGTGTGGGCGCATTCGAGCTACAGCTTGTGTGTATGGAGGTAAAAGAACAACTTTTAGGGGAATTGGTTCTCTTCCAACACATGGGAACCAGAGATCAAATTCAGGTTGTCAGTCTTGGCAGCAAATAAGTGCCTTTATTTGCTAAGCCATCAAAGCCAGCCTAAGTGGGGGAAAATCAGACGATACATTATATGTAGGGTTTAGTCTAAAGAAAAAGTGATTTCTTAAGTTTCTGGCATCTCTGGTAATGCTGAGGATAATTTTGTGGTACATATATATGTAATGGATATATTACAATTTAACCAGTTCGACTGGATGTATGCTTGTGAGACAGTTTACCCATGACACCATGAGTTGGCTTGCAAGATTTAAAAATGAACTAGGAAGCAAAAAAATGAAGTGGAACATTGGATATGGTGGCATATACTTCTAATCTCAGCAGTGGGAGGCTGAGGCAGGGGTGATACACATGCGAAGTGCAGCTCAAGAAACCCCACCAAGACCAGCTAGTTGGACAGATACTGTTAATGAGCTCTCATCTTTTCTGAATAATGTCACTTTGACTGTTACAGTTTGAAATACATACAACTTGACATGCAATTTTGACTTATAAAGACTTATTCTAGTTCTTGCCTTAATTTTCAGAAAGTGTCTGTAATGAAAAACAGTAAAGAAAGCAGACTAAGAGGAGACAGAACTTTTTGCTTGGTAGGTTTCTTATCTAGGTTAGTGACATACTTAAATATTCATGACCTTCTCAAAGTGTAGGTAGCCAGTCTAGGCTGTTAAGGTAGCTTAGGAGAGGCCTTTGTAGAGTAAATTTTTTGTTTTGGCATTGGCTTTAAGATTTAAAAAAATTAACTCCAGCTGGGCAGTGGTGGGGCACACCTTTCAGGTGGACCTCTTGAGTTCAAGGCCAGGCTAGTCTGCAGGTGAGTTCCAGGACAGCCAAGGCTCCACAAAGAAACTGTCTTGAAAAACCAAGGGGAAAGAAAAAGAAAATTAACTCCAGCTAATCCTGCTTCCTGATTTCCTTATAGTCCTTTTCTTATTTCTACTTTAATTGCACAGACAGTACCTGTGAGCACTGGGTATGTGCCTGTGCTAGACGGCTGAGATCGTTGTCGACAAGTATGGGTGTCAGGTGTACCAGTAGATGCTTCTGAGCAGTGCATTCTGGCTGTTTGAGGTGACTTATTTGTGTGCATATTAGTACCTAGAGCTAGGACTTAATAGTCACTTGGAAAGTATAGATCTGGAAGCTTTTATAAACCTATTATTTATTTGTTCATTCCTTCATTCATAGAGACAGGGTTTCTCTGTGTAGCTTTGCACCTTTCCTGGAACTCACTCTGTAGCCCAGGCTGGCCTTGAACTCAGAGATCTGCCTGCCTCTGCCTCCTGAGTGCTGGGATTAAAGGCGTGTGCTACCACTGCCCCGCAAGACAGTGCAAATTAGCCAATTGTTTAAGTGTACTGTGTGTCCTAAGTGGTTACAGGACATTTGCGTGCAAGTCGTCAGTTACCTGTGTCAAGAGTTTGTAGGTAGGGCATGCCTTTTCTGTCCCCCGAGCCAGTAGCCGATGCTTTGACCAAAGCTGAGAACTAGCCACCTCTAGTTGCTGGTAATGGTAGGATGAGTGGGTAAAGCAGAGAAGTGAAGAAATCATATGTAGGTAAGGGTGTGCAGTCAAGGTCCATGCTGGAATTAGACCCAGAACTTCCTACCTGACAGGCTGTGTGTGAAGCCCAGTGTTGGGAGTGTATGAAATAACAGTTTCTTTGTGGCATTTCAGGATAGAGTTTGGGGGAGTTCCTCCCCCTCCCCCCTCCTCCTCCTACCATGTTACCCCACTTTCATGTTCTGTACACCATCCACTCTACTTAAAACCTCTTCCCTTCTTAGGATCCCTTTCTAGTTGCATGAGCTATACTCACTGTCCACATAAGGTCTGGGATAGCTTAATACCGTCTTTTAGATCCATTTTCATGCAAAATTCCTATTTTCACCTTTCTTGCCATATGACCCCGGGCATCCCACCACAGAAGCACTTGCACGTTTGTGTTTATTGTTGCTTTTCAGAGTAGCAAGGAAATGGAGTGAATGTAAAAGCACAGGACACATACAGTGGGTTATTAATACTATTATTATTATTTGGTGGTGGTGGTGGTGTTTTTGGCGACAGGGTTTTTCCTCTGTGTATCTGTGTAGCCCTGGCTGTCCTGGAATTCTCTCTGGAGACAAGGATGGCTTCAAACTCACAGAGATCCACCTGCCTCTGCCTTCTGATTAAAGGTATGTGCCACCACCGCCCAGCTCACAGTGGGATTTTCTTTAGCCATTACAAAGAAGACTGTTTTTTGGTTTTTGGTTTTTTGTTTTTCGAGACAGGGTTTCTCTGTGTAGTTTTGGAGCCTGTCCTGGATCTCGCTCTGTAGACCAGGCTGGCCTCAAACTCACAGAGATCCTCCTGGCTCTGCCTTCCAAGTGCTGGGATTAAAGGCATGTGCCACCACCGCCTGGCCAAAGAAGACTCTTAATAGGGCGTCTCATTTTCAGCCCAAGTAGAGCCTTTTTGCAGGAAGACTGGCTGATATGACCCTGGCTTTTCCCTTTTCTTCCAGTCTTCGAGCAGCGACAGTGGTGGGAGCAGCAGCAGCAGCAGCAGCAGCATCAACAGCCCGGACAGGGGCAGTGGGCCAGAGAGCAGCTTGAGCCAGATCATCCCCGGATCCTGCCCTAGCACCCCCCAGCCGGTGCCCGAGCAGTCTGCACTGTGCCAAGGCCCTTACTTCCTTATCAATCAGACCCTGAAGGAGGCCCATTTTCACAGCCTACAGCACCGAGGCCGGCCTCCAACATGATGCTCCGGCAGTTTCTTGCCTTCTGTGAAGGGACAGCACTGTGCAGATTGGATATTTCAACTTAATGATTTGTTTTTAAAGTTGCACACAAAGGAAAAAATGCCTGTTGGCTTTCAGTCTCTATTTGAGTATTGGGTCAGCAGGCAGCTGTTTACTTGGGGTTTTACTGCACTATTGTGATTTCAGAGGGGCTTGGGAGCAATTTTTATAGAATTCTTTTGAGAGAGGGCATCGAGTCCATGTCATGGCAGTGTCTGAGGAAGTCTCCCTCTGAAAACTACATCTGTCAACTAGACACTGTAAGAGCCTCTTTAAAATGTGGGATCTTCAATTTTTTTTTAACTCAATAAATTAGTAAAGAATATCTAGTTTCCATGGGAAAAAAATTTAAGTTTTCTCCCCAAATAGGAAGCTTGACTCAGTCTTGCACTGAAGTTAACAGCCATACTACCTCTTAGTATGTAGATGTCCATGAAAGTGCTCCCTGAACAGAACCGGCCGTCCATTCTTGAAGACCATGGGGCCACGCGCCTTCCCTAGCTGTGGTCTGTTACACATTTGTATTTCCAGGGAGAATACCAATTCCGTATCTGTTTCCTTTAGTCTGCACCTCAGATGCTACAGAGAACACGCAGTTCTCTAAGTCAAGGAATTCCTAGTAACTGACAAACTTGTGTGTTAACAGCTTAACTGCTAACCTCTGCAGTGTCCAGAACCAAGGCAGTGGTCAGTGCTGATGAAGCCCAAGCTGCCCATAGCTGAAGAGGAGGACTTAACTCATGCTTGTCAGCACCCCTGCCAGGGGCCACACTCCATCATCAGAACCAGACACATTGGGTGGGGTGGTGTAGAAATACAAGCAGAGGCACATCTAATAAAAATAATGCAGTAGTATTTAATTAGAGAGCCTGGGCATTGTTTCCATGCTACTTTGTCATACTGGACAGCCAGGCAAGCTTGAATAAGGAAGGTGCAGGTGAGTCGTCTTCCTCGTTGGCGAGCTGTCTGAACAAGGAGCCAGGATGCGTTGGGTCACCTACTCTGGAAAGTGCCGGGGGGCCAACCTGCCATTAGATGAGAGGAAGTGCCTTAAGTGTTCACCCTCAGCTCCTGCCTGCTCCCCCTCCGTGCACCCCACTCAGAGGCCACACAACACAGGCAGTAGCACTGAGGAGCAGGGAAGGTTCTAGTAAGAAAGGTCTGAGGGACTTGCTGGACCAGAGCGGGTTACACTATGTGATACTAGTACAGTCTGAAGGAGGCCCAGGCCAGGAAGAATGAACATGCGTAACTTCCATGGCCCGGTCCTCTGAGAGCCACAGCATGGAAAGGCCAGCTGTGTGACATGGGAACCAGTGTCATGAGGCCCGAAGTTCAGAAAGAAATTTTTCTCTTAGAATCACTTTCCAGATTTTAAAACCAGCTGTTTGCCAAGGACTTAGGTCTTACTGGGTTTGCTGGCAGGGAACGTGGGAAAAGGATACTCTACTGGAATTCTGTCTAATAGGCAAACAGTGCTATAAGAGAAGCCGTCAAGCACACATGTACACAACACAATCCAGAAATACCCAGGAGGGCTCCGGCAGGCTTAATGGATGGCGTCCTACCAAAACAAAACATGTATTAATAAAACAATGCTTGAGAAAGCACGTTTCTTCCTATTTCCCACCCAACTAAAGGCACAGATGAGACCATCTGCAAGACAAAAGGGCCTTCTCCCCATGCTCTGATCACAGTGCAGGACTGCCAGTAGTAACAGCTCTTCACCCTACAAAACGCAAGAAACCTCGATCCTGTGCTGTGTGTCCTTTACGGTCCGGATCTGGGTCTGGGTCCCTTTCTGTTTTGAGGCTATTTGCTCATGCTAGTGAAACCTTGTACTCTGTTGCGCCGCCATTAAAAGCAGCCTTAGTCATTGCCATACAGTGCCTAACTGGTTATTTCTAAAAGAGCTGGTGGGGGTTGGAAGAACCAGGAGAGCCTCTTCGCACTGACCTGGGCTTCTGTTTCGACGCCTCTGCTGGTGGCCTTTGCCTTCCTCGTGCTCGCCGTGCTCAGTGGAAGCAGTCCAAACCTCAAGACAAGAAAGGCCATGTCAGCGAGGTGATCAGGGGCCTCGGCCTACCAGAGCCTCATGAGCTGCTCACCTGATCTGGCTGGAGGCCAGTGGCAGGATGTTATGGGGTTCTTGCGAGTTGAATGTGCTGCTCCGAGAGGCAAACTGATTCTCTGTACCAGTAACCAATCCGAATAGAACCTGCAGATAAGAAAGGGAGGGGCCCGTGACTGTCACCCCAAGAAACAGTCACTTCACTGTTTACCTGTTGCTTGGGATTTTTAAGAATTACTCCTTAATCTGCCATAGGTGAGAATCCCAAAGCCATGTAGTTCTTTTCTAAAACATTTGGGGTGTGTGTGTGTGTGTGTTTGCAAGTGCACGTGGAGGTCAGAAGACAACTTTCTGGAGTCACTTTTCTTGTAACATAGGAGTCCTGGGGACTGAGCTCGGTGGCAGGTCAGTGGCACACATCTTCCACAATGGGCCTGGCACCCATGTATTTCTTTTTCTGAGGCTCATGCAGATAAGCTTCACTGACCCTTACCTCCAACATGGCTACTGAAGCCCATGGCATTTTCCCTAATCCTCTTCCAGGAAGTGGCTGTAGCATCCCTGTGCACGAAGGACTGGAGCAAGCCTGGTGTGTGATTTGAACTAAGTTATCTCTAGTCACACTGAGCATGGTTGTGACCCAACTTACAGAAGTCCGCTGTACCAGGCGATTAAGGTTGCTGTTGAGATGTGGCGTGAAAACATCCAGGTCAAAGGGGTCAATGAGGGCCTCCAGTCTGTCAGTCACTTTCTCAATTCTGAGAAGAGTTAGAAACATTATTCTCCACACACTTCAGGATAGAAAATGATCTGGCAGTATTTTACTGCCATAGAAACTCTAGAGGTGGGCACTCTGCAGCCGAGTTGCTTGGTGTCCTTTTGACAATCAGCCTGCCGTGATGCCCAAATCCCGTGCCTTTCACTTACTAGACAGGTTCTGCCTGCTTCACTTGGCTGTGGAACTTATTCAGCAAGTATTAATTACACAGAGACTCACTGTTGAAGAGAAACCAGTCAACATGCAGGATATGGCTGGCTTTCTTTGGAGGTCTCAGGAAAGGGGCTTTGATGGCCCTCAGCTTAGACTGTTGTCATACGTCAGCATACAGACTATTGTAAGATGGTGCTGGACCATAGCTTAATACAGGACACAGCAGTGTGAGATGTTTCCCTGTGGTGTGGCCTCAGGGCTGCTCAAGTACTCAGCTCATAGACCCCTGCCTCCCCAAGACAGGGCTTCTCTGTGTGTAGTCCTGGCTGTCCTGACACTTGCTCCATAGACCAGGCTGGCCCTGAACTCACAGAGATCTGACTGCCGCTGCCTTCCAAGTGCTGGGATTAAAGGTGCTCGCCACCACAGCCTGGCAGCTTATAGAGATATGCACAGTGCAAGATGTGGTTTATTGCTGGCCCAAGACAAAGATCTAACTCCTGGACTTGAAGTAAGGTTTCTAATGAACGCTGTACTCTCCTAACACTGTAAAATGGGGAAATCCCTAGAGGAACCCTTATAAGTGTACTGTCCATTAACAACTGCATCAGGAAGAGGCTGCTTGGAGGTGCCCAGTAGGAATAGTCACCTGGAGTCTGGCTTGCTCCGGCCACTCCTCACCTCCTCCCCCTTGCTGGTCAGAACGATGTTGAGGTAGCGCAGGTCATAGAGGAGCTGCAGGGCTCGGTTCTGGGTCATTGCAAATGTCCCTTCTTTCTGCAAGTGAAGGCTGGCTGGTGAGGGGGTGATTCCTTACATGTTCCAAGAGCAGCTGCAGGTTATGCTTGTGTTACAGCTTGGTACAGTTTCAGAAGGTGCTGTTGACACCCACAGGGCCAGGTTAGTCTCAAAGTGTTAAATATAGAACTCTGGTCTTAAAAATTTCAGAGACCCAGCCCTTAAAAACAGGCTCTGGGCTGTAGGTGGCCATCACAAAGGGGCAAGGATTCTTGCCTGGAGATTTATGTGAGCTCTGAGGCCCAGGAGTGAAGGCCACTGAATTTGCTCAAGTCAGGATGGCCCTGCCTTTAAATGTTCGCAGTGAAACCGTAGGGCAAGTCAAGGGTCAAGGGCACAGGTGCAGTGGAGGCTGAGAGGCTAGGGCCTCCTCCCATCCTAAAGAGAACCTTGGTGCCATAGCTTCCTCCATCCTCCATCTCACCTGACAGCCAGCACAGAAGGGCTGCATTGCTGTGTGTGACAAGGCCACTCAAGCCAGCTTAGAGGCCCATCTGCTGCTTACATTTGATCCTGAGTAGATGAAGGGGTTAGACTTGCCCAGCCTGTGTGGTGCCAAAGCTGAGCTGTTTTTACTGTGAAAGCTTTTACCCTGTCCACCAGTCCTGACCTTCAGGGTGACCAATATGAACCTGAGGTCGGGTCAACTTGCAGAGCTGAATGCCTCTCCTAACACAATAGAGCACATTTATGGGCCTGGGCCTGGCTTGGGCAATGATACCATTCTGTGCTCTTTATACGAACTGCCCAAATCCAAGAACAAGCAAGGTCTGTTTGTTTGGGAAAACATTTGGATACCTACCTTTACCTGTTGTTCATCTGTGAGTTGCTCATAGGCAGCTATGACTTGGGCCATGCAGGTCTTCAGCATCTCCTGCAGGGTCACCTTTGGCAAGGCATGGCCTCCAACCCGATTAACTTCCTGGCATAAGCTAAACAGGAAGGACTGTACATACCAGGACGGCTGAAAGATGAGAACAACACGTGGCTAAGTGCATTCAGCAAGCCACACGTGGCCCTCACATAGGGTACTTACCTTGACCTCTCCACTTGAGATCTGCCCAAAGCGCTCAGCTGTTCCTCAGAAGGTACGTATGGAAATGGCTTCCTAAAGCCACCCCGCTTCCCCAGAACAGTTTGTTCCCCTTTTGCAGCCCAAGTACCTGTGACAGTGGGACAAACTCACTTGAGTAGGGAGGCGTATCTTAGATGTGACGCTGCTGCCAGACTCCGTTTCCTCTTGAATTTCTAGTTCATCCCAGTTGGTGGCAGTGGCCAGGATTGAGCCAGCATCACTTAAAAGCAACGACTGCGTGAATCCACAAATCAGAAACTGGTGATAAAAAAGAGAATGGCCACATTAGTTCCGCAGGGCCCTTGCAGTGTGTGTAGGTGGTAGGCAGCCAGCCCCACTCTCCTGGCAAGTTAACACTCAGCAGGGGAGTGCACATGCTAGCCCCTGTGTACTGGCAGGTGTCACCTGGTTGGAGACCACAGGGGCTGCCATATTGACACAAGAAGGAAGCAGGGTTCCCTGTCCAGGTTGGTAAGACGGAAACATGCTGCCAAGTCTAGGCTGCGGAACAAGGCATTTACACCCGATCTGCCTGGCACAGGTTATGGTAGCTATGACTAAGCACTATTTGTCTCTAGGATGGCCAGTCTGGAAGAAGACCCCACGAAGTCATCATTCGGTCACTCACTTTCACAAGCGCTGAGCTCCAGACCCGGTAGGCCATGATGCTCTGTTGGAGCAGAGCTTCCTTCACTTCCTGCCACAGGGCCTGCTCGGGGAGCACCTCTTGAGCTTTTCCCTTCCCTTGCTTTTTCAGAGCCCTGGCCTCTCTTGCAGGTTTTTCAGAGCCCCCACACTTTCCCACAATACATTGCTTCAGGTGAGGGCACAGTTCTCCCAGGGACTGGCAGAGTCTGGCCATGAAGAGGACTGCGTGCAGCTTGGTGCCATGAAGGACATCCTTCTGGTCTTGTGTGACTTCTTCAGTGGTCTGCAGCTCTGCCTGGATGCAGCCCACAACGTACTTGATGCAGGCCACAGACTGAGTCCTCAGCATGTCCTGCACAGTCCCAGCATCTGCGTATCTATCAAAGGCAGAGTTCTTAGCCTGGTGCAGGAGGGAGGGGTCCTTAGGCAGTGGTGTGTCACTGGAGGGAAGGTAGGTCAGGAGGTCGTCCAGTTTAACCTTCAGCTTAGAATCCAGGGCTGAACAGAAGTTCTGTACACAAGGGCTGACAGCTTGAGCTTTCATGGAGAGGCCACTATTGGCAAATTGAGCCCGGTTTGCCACGCTGACCCAGGCAGCATCAGGAGGCAGGTCACTGGGACTCTCGGACCAGAGGAAAAGAGACATGTTCTGCTCAAAGTGGACATGCTTATTCGATGTGGAGTTGTTGGTCTCCAGTTCCTGCAAAGCTGAGACCAGAAGCTCTTTGGAGCTGTTGGAGATGGATTCAAAGCCTTCTCTGGTCAGTGTCTAAAGAGAAGGAGGGCGGAGTTTTAGTCATCATTACTTTATGGAAATTTCCAAACGAGTTGAAATGGCAGTTTATGCCAGCATTCAGAACGTTCTCTACCACACTCACAGTGAGTGTTAGAGCCTGACCATGAAATGCCCACACAGGCTTGGGTTAACAGCTTGGTCTCCCTTGGTGGTACACTGGAGTGGCAACTTTAGGAGTGGGCTTCATGAAAACAGGGGCAATGGGTGTGTTCTCAGGGTCTGGACTTCTGCCCTCCCACCCGCATCTGTTTCCTGTTTGCCTGAGCTAAGAAGGCTCTCCCGAATGCTCTGGTCATGTGTTCTGCCTCACTACAGCGAGGCTCAGCCACATGTTCTTGCCATGGGCCCGAACCAGCCAAGTGACCATGCAATGAACTCTTAAAACTGAGTTAAAATACGGGCTGGAGAGATGACTCAGGTTAAGAGCACTGGCTGCTCTCCCAGAGGTCCTGAGTTCAATTCCCAGCAACCACATGGTGGCTCACAACCACCTGTAATGAGATCTGGTACCCTCTTCTGGCCTGCAGTCATACATGCTGTATACATAATAAATAAATAAAACTTTAAAAAAAAAAAAACTGAGCTAAAATACATCGTCCTTCAAGTTATTTCTGTCAGGTCACAGTGATGAGAAAAATGACTGATACCATTAACACAGTGGCAGAGAACAAGGACAGCATCACTGGGGGCCCCCGACAACGACCTGCTGTTTCTAAGCTTTTAGAAAATTTTAGTGGTAAGAAATAGGGGAAGAAAACACTAAATGAGGGCATTTTTAACGTGGTCAAAGGCCACACTGGACTTGGGTGTCAGGTGGTCCACGTGATGCGCACCGCACCTGTAAGCGATCCAGGAAGAGCTGCTGCATCAGGTCCTCCCAGAACAAGAGTGGCTTCTCCAGAAGCCGCTGACACACCACCTCCCAGCTGTGGCTGGCGGACTCATTGCTAAGTAAGTCCCATATGGCATCTCTGATCCCTGCGAGACCTTTCATGCTCTTCACGTACAGGAGCAGGTCGGTGACCCCCGTTTTGATGTCTTCATTGCACCTGTAAGAAGACCACTTCCTTGGGCTCTACTGGATTCCCGGATTTTGTATTGTGGTTTTGTTGTTGTTGCTGTTGTTGTTTTTTAAAGAGAGGTTTCACTCTGACTCCTGTCTAGCCTGGAACTCACTATGTAGACCAGGCTGGCCTTAAACTCAAGAGATCTGCTTGCCTTTGCCTCCTGAGTGCTGGCATTAAAGGCGTGCACCATCACTGCCCGGCTTGGAGATTTTATTTGTAATTATGTGTACTTGTGTGTGTACGCAGGTGGGTAAACATGAGTGCAGGTGCCTTCAGAGGTCAGAGGCAGCAGATCCCCCTGGAGCTGGAATTATAGAGGTGGATGTCAGCTGCCTGATGTGAACTGAATCCAAGTCCTCTGGAAGAACAGCAAATGCTCTTAACCGATGAGCCGTCTCCCCAGCCCTTGGAAAAATAACTTTCTGATGCTCCTAGCATGGGTACTAAGTGGGTACAAAGGGAGCAGTGCACCCTGAGTGGGTAGCTGACATGTGGTACATCACCCAGATGACTGAGTCTCAGCTTGTGCCTCACAAGTATGGCCACATCAAAGGCTGCGTGCAGGTCAAGCCTCAGGGATACTTTCTGACTGCTTACATGTCGATCCATTTCTGCAGTGTGTCTTTCAGGTACTCCTGGCTGACAGGATGTGCAAGAGTTCGGAGCTCTGGCTGGAACTCCATAATGGAAGCTGGCAGGTGTCTGAACCAGCTGCACAACCTCATCTCCCCTTGCAGGACACCGATGCCCTTTCCTGGAGAAAAGCCAAGTGAGAAGAATCCACACTGTGCTTTCAACAGCGTATTAAGAATTAAAAAACCATGAGGGAACTTCCAAAATCCTAGCTCGCCCCCCCGTTGAGGGTTAATCTGGATAAAAGGTTAGATTAAGAAACTACAGGTAGCCGGGCGGTGGTGGCGCACGCCTTTAACCCCAGCACTCGGGAGGCAGAGCCAGGCGGATCTCTGTGAGTTCGAGGCCAGCCTGGTCTACAGAGCGAGATCCAGGACAGGCACAAAGCTACACAGAGAAACCGTCTCGAAAAACCAAAAAAAAAAAAATAAAAAATAAAAAGTACAAGGAATGTCAGGCCCTCATTGTTTGGAAAAAACATTGTGTGTGGCAGCTTTCCCACGTTCTGCCATTCTGCTGGTTGAGGAGAATACAGGTCAGGGGGAAAGAAGGGTAAGACAGGGAAGGGAAGAATGCTGTGCATTCTGGTGTGCGTGCGTGTGTGCATGCGTGTGTGCATGCGTGCGTGCGTGCGTGCGTGTGGTGTGTGTGTGTGTGTGTGAGGTGGGATCTCACCATGTCACTCAGGCTGGTCTCCAACCCTGAGCCCCAGTGTCCTCCTGCTTCAGACTTCTGAAGTCGCTAGGACTACAGGTGCATGCCACTGTACCCACCAGTCCTTGACATTCTAACAACAGAGCTTAAGTTATCAAAAAGTGCAGGCTGGTCAATTTCCTTTCCTCAGTATCCTAGGTCCCTTGACGATCCAAGGGAACAGCCACTGGCAGCCCTGCTCGCTGAGTCTCCTGGTCATCCCTCAGGCCTGCACTGTGCTCCTTGGGGAGTGCCGGTCACTGTACTCTGTAGGAGGCCACTCAGCACCCTGGTCTACAGAGTGAGTCCCAAGACGGCCAGGGCTACAGAGAAATCCTGTCTTGAAAGACAAAAACCAAAACAAAACAAAGAGCCACTCGGAGTTTGAAACACAAGGCTCTTGCAAGGGAACCTCAAACTTCTGTTTTCCTATGCCAGGGCAGGTCAGTCAGTACTCACCTTTCATGAGAGGGATAAATGATTACATGGCAGCTCGGAGGGGGAGGGAGGGTGCTATGTACCTGTGCAGTGCGTGTGCATATGTGTGTGTGTGTGTGTGTGTGTGTGTGTGTGTGTGTGTGTGTGTGTGTGTGTGTGTCAGTAACTACCCTGTACTCATTTCCTGTCACCTTTGGCTGCCTACAGAGTTCACTCGACCATCCCACCTCACCCTGCAGTCCTATGATGCCAGGGATCTCTCGTCATCCTCTCTGTTCACTGATACAGCCATCCTTGTGGTTGCAGATACTGCCATATGTGTACTGCAGGTGTGTATCTCTGGGGACACCTGCTCACTCCTTGGTCCCATTTCAGGGTCTCAGTGTTCTCCAATGTCTCCTCTGCAACTGTAGGTCCATCACCAGCCCCTAACCAGTTCCTCTTCTAGTTAACGTGGATACTTCCCTTCCCACATGCTTCCCAGCCAATCCTTCATCCCCAGTCCTCTCAACAGAGATCGACTGTCCACTTACCCTATCTCATGGCTCCCTTCTAACCCAAGTCCCCATCCTATGTCTGACCCTGGGCCATGGTGACAGCCTCCTGTTAGCTCTTAGTCTCACTCTGCTCTGAAGGACTCCACTGTCACATGAAAACACTTCATTCTAGCTGGGAAAATGCTACCCCAAAGAGGTATGGGACGCATGGGCACATGTGGCAGAGGGAGCATCCCAAGCCTGCAAGGTCACGGAAGAATACCCGGATCTCTGGGTGAAGTCCAACCCCCCCACATCTGGCCCACACCGCTGTATATTACCTGGCCCCGGGACGTGCCTTGGGCCTCTTCTCACTAGATCCTCCCCTCACTCTGAAACTTCTCCTGCTGGCCTTCTTCGGCTTCTCGGGTGCACTAACATCCTTATCTCAGGACTTTGAGCCTCCTCTTTCTTCTACCTGGGACTCTCTTCCTTTCCTCACTCAGTAACTCCTCTCAACCTTCAGCTTTCAGGGTTTTGTTGTTGTTGTTGTTGTTTGGTTGTTTGGTTTCTCTGTGTATCTCTGGCTGTCCTGGAACTCACTCTGTAGACCAGGCTGGCCTTGAACTCAAGAGAGATCCACCTGCCTCTGCCTCCCGAGTGCTGAGAATAATAGGCATGCACCACCACTCCCCAGTGAAGTCCTCTTTGGCCTTGGGAAGATCCTTCCAGTGTTGCTAGGCAACTGGTACCTTACATTTACAGCATCTGCTTTTACAACTCAACTGTGACATCCACGGAGCAGGAGATGGAATCTTCTCAGTTCACTGATTTATCCCCAGAGTATGGCACAGCGGCTGGGACATGGCAGCTCAGTTGAGTGAATGAGAAAAGGTTCTCAGCTCACCCGTGGGATGCTGGCTTGTGATTGTCTCCAGGGTAGAGAAGAGCAAGCCACAGGGCAGGGATGGGTCTGGCAGCACACCTTCTGGTAGAGTGTAGAAAAGGGCATGGGCTTGGTTCAGAGTAGTAGCCAGCAGCTCTACCAAAGAGCAAATCTGGGCCTTGATGCCAGCACCTGTAAGAAGAAGCCACCCTCTTTTAAACAATTCCCTTTAGCAAGGCTGAACACAGAACCCTGATGCCTCAGGCTCTCTTGACACATGCTGCTCCATCCCCTGTTAAAGAATTACACTTTAGAGAAAAGCACACCCACCATGGTGAGGCTGGTTCAGAAGTTTCTGAATGGTTGCCTTTCTGGCCATCAGGAAGTCTGTGAGGGCTTGGCGGGGAGAACTCTCCTCCAGGAGCATTATAGAGCACAGGGCCTCGGCCACAGCCTGGTCCGACACGTTCTGGCATTTGAGTAGCATCTTGCTTTCGTGCAGAATAGTTGACCTACAAAGACTCACAAAGATCAACAAGAATGGCTAACATTTGGGGTGAAGTACCTCAGTACATCAGGAAAGAAGACAGACTCCGTGACCCAGTAGGGGTTAAGTGAGGTCCAGACATCTTTAGAGAGCCTATGGGTGCTCACTTACCGGAAGTGGCTGGCTGCTGCCACCTGCCGGATGAGTATGGGAAATCTCGAGAGGATGGGGCTGTATCTGGAGCTAGAGGAGTCCAGCTGGAGCAGGCTGTGCAGATGGCAGCAGAGCAGGTAGAGCTGTGTGGCCTGGAGATGCTGAGAGGTTTCCATGGAGCTCCATATCTTCTCGGGGATCTCCAACAGCAGCTTTATCTGGGCAGCCATGCTGTAGAACTTCTCAGATGCTGGCTGTGGCTGAGGGCGGAAAGGCGAGCAAACAAAAGCTCCGTTTACACAGGCTTGGGGAGAAGTTAGGGGACAGCTTGAGATTTGAAGCTTTGCCGGGTGTGGAGGCGCACACCTTTAATCCCAGCACTCAGGAGGCAGAGGCAGGTGGATCTATGTGAGTTAAGAGCCAGCCTGGTCAACACAGCGAGTTCTAGGACAGCCAGAGTTAAACAGAGAAACCCCATCTTCAAAAAAAAAAAAAAAAAATCTAAAGTTTCATTAAGCTAGACTTAGTACCACTCAGCCAGTGGGGCACTGAGGCCCGAGGCAGGCCAACATCTCACCATCTGGTTGTTGGTGGCAGGCACCTCCTTTCTCTGACATCCAGTCTTCATTTTCTCTCCTCACTCTTTGAGAGCACCAGAGATTTATGCTCACTGTTCTTTGCCACCCCTGCACCAAATTTTCATCTGGCCCAGGCTTCATTTCAGGTCTCAGTCTGCCCTCTCACCTCACTATTCTGTCTTCATCAGTGCCGTGTGTGTGTGTGTGTGTGTGTGTGTGTGTGTGTGTGTGTGTAACTTTGGCTCTTTTGTGCTCCTCCCCATCTGCCACGTGAGGCAAGCAGATCCTTACAGACATCAAATGCTAACAGTTCCATCTTGGACTTCCTAGGACCCAATCCTGTGGGAAAATGAATTTCAATTCTTTATGAATTACCCAGTGTCAAATATTTTGTTATAGGCACATAGCTGGTCAGAGACATCAATGTTCCAAGTCTCAGCTGTCCTTACTGAGGAGGACCCACACCTAAAGCACTTCCTTCAGAACTATTATATATCAAACAGACGCAGTTATTTTGGTGATTAATCACTTTCATGGTAAAATATTTTCTACTGCTAATCTAAATTACATTAAAAAAATTCAACTTCTCATAGACTTATTTCCTTGATTAGCATGTAAGCTTCAGAAAAGACATTGGGAGGCTTCTGTTTGTGATTTGAATGGAGAAGGCATTTGTGGGGCTGCCCCTGAAATTCATCAGTTGTAACTATGAAAATCAATACATTTTTTAAAGTAGGCTTATATAGTTGAGGTTAGCCAGCTGTCTGGTCATTTGAAGGGGACTGTACTTAATGCAGAGCTTAAGGAGTGATAAGGGCCAATGTATTTCCAACCTTCTATGCGCATTTTCATCACGATACCCCAGGTTTTTATTTTTGTTGTTGTTGTTTTTTTTTTGTTGTTGTTGTTTTTGTTTTTTTGGCTTGGATTTTCCTGAAAACCAAGCAGCATGAGAAGGCTAGCTCCAATGAGTGTCAGATTGTGCTTTTGTTGTTTCTACTGTTCCAGTAACTTCTCTCAGGTTAAAAATATTTACCCTACATGCCCTCTGTTCATGCCTAGGCCAATGCCAAGGTTAGGATGTGCTTCCCACCCCGTCCTTCCACTTCGGGTCTTTAAAGTTTCAGGGAATGGAAGACGGGATGACTTGAATTTTCTAGACCAGCTTCGCTGCCTAAAATGAAATTGTTCACCTATTAAAAGGGGGAGGGCCTGACGGCTGAGGCTGCCCTCCCCCCAGTTCTCCAGGCTCGGGTTCAGGGTGGGATGAGGAATGAATGACTTGATGGGAAGACGTGAGCAAACGGGAAAAATCTGCTCCTTGACTGTCGAGGGACCCCTGGCGTTTTCAGTTAAAAGGGAAGGAGAGCGCTGGGAACCCGAGGGAGGCGAGGGAATCGTCCGGAAGTCCGGGAAGGCTCCTGGAGCAAAAGGCCCGGCTGACTTTTCGGGAGCGGACCAGCGAGCGTCCTGAGCAAGGCCGGCAGACGCCTCCCGGGAGCACAGACCAGCGCGAGGGGCGGGCTCCTCCGGCGGAAGGTGAGGGGTGGGGTCCGCCGGACGGCGAGGGCGGCGGGACGTGGCGGGTTCGGGTCCCGGACTGACCTGCGGGGCCCGGGGGACCCTGGACGCCGCGGAGCCGGCCTGGCGGAGGCGGGCGCAGTACTGATCGGTGGCCCGCACGGCGTCCACCAGCCCCTCGGCGCAGCGGCGCATCTGGCCGATGGTGTCGGCCGCCTCGATCAGGTCGCGGTATCGCTCGCCCACCATCTGCCGCAGCTCCTCCTTCTTGTGCTCGATCTCCGCTCGAACCTGGCGCTCCAGCCCGCGGATTTCGTCCGCTCCATGAGTCTCGAAGAGCGCGTTGGGATCGCGCAGATCCAGCCGCTTCAGAGCCGGGGAGGCGGTCGCGGCCGCCATGGTGCTAAGCCAGAGGTCCGCCGGCTGCTTCCGCCTGCCAGCTCCGCCCCGCCCCCTCCGCCATCTTTGATGGGGGCGGAAGTACTTCCGCCGGGGCGGGAGCTGGGCTGGTTCCAGGGCTTGAGCCGCGGTGGCAGTGCTGGCTTTGAGCGCTTGTTTTTAGTATCACTACCTCTCCCTCCTCCTTCCGCCTTTCACTCTGTGTAGGGCGTGTGGGACAGAAACAGATGCGCGTGGAGGTTACAGAACAGCTTGATGGAGGTTCACTTCTTCCGCCATGCGGGTCTCAGGATAGAACTTCAGATACTAGAGGTTCTCCGGCTTGGAAGCGATAGTCTTTACCCGCTGTGCCTCCTCGCCCGCCCTGAGCACTTGTTTCCTTGGAGAAGCGAGGTAGTTAAGGTCTCTGAGTTAAGTGCTGAATGGTACTTGCTGGTCAAAGCCTTATAGTGACCTGGGACCCCTATGTCGCACCCTAACCCTTGTGAGAGAAGAGCTTCACAGAGGGCTTAATTATGGTATAGACGCACCCGTGGTCGGGTGGTCATCACTTTTAAAGTACATACCTGTGCCCTGGCTAGACCATCACATCAGCCAGGAGGGGGCCTTAGGACCCTCTCCTAATCATCTGTCCTCAACAGCTGGAGGTCGGAGTGACAGCGGTGGTCGATCTTGTGAGCAGCCCCAAGGTATAGATAGCTTCCTGGGTGGCCTGGTGCCTGGGTGCAGTAGCCCCTGATCCTAGTTTATTTTATTTATTTATTTATTTACTATTTATTTATTTATTTATTTATTTATTTATTTATTTATTTTTGTAAGAGCTGAGGACCGAACCCAGGGCCTTGCACTTGCTAGGCAGGCGCTCTACCACTGAGCTAAATCCCCAACCCCCTGATCCTAGTTTTAAAAATCATTGGTCAAATGCAGCTTTATAGGAAGACAAGTTTGAATCCATGTGTGTTGATCAGAAGGAGCCCCACTTACAGAGGTTACCCCTTAACGTGTTTGTTTTATTGTTGGTTAGTTCTTTGGTCTTTCATTTTATTTTAATTACTTTTTAGTAGCCACAAAACACGTTTCCCCTGTTATAGTCCTGTGATGGAGACGGGTAGGGAGTCCATGATGCTTGAGGATTGGACACCCTAAGATTGACCCAGTAAGAAACCTGGACATTCTGGACTGTTGTTATTAAGTCAGTTCAGGACCCTTCGTTTTGGAGAAGTTTGCTGTTGAAGAATCCCTACCTAGGTTAGCGCAGAGAAAACAGTATTATGTGCCCAGCAGCCCTTGTATCACAGTCTCTGGGGGTTCTCTTCCATTCACCACCACCACTGTTTTGAGACAAATGTCACAGTAATAGATTGATATCTAAATAAGTGGCTTATTATGACATAATAGCAAGAACAGAGTCCCTGCTCTATGCACGGGGAATTTTTTTTTGCCTTGGGGAGGGGTGTTATCTTAGGAATTCTAAGCCTCTTGCCTCTGGATTGCCCCCTGCTGTCAGCATTTTCCCCCCAGTACAGCGCCCCCTGGTGGCGTAGCGGCGATGTGCAGCCCTTCCTACAGTCTCACTCTGCAGGCTGCAGGCGGTTTTGCTTCTGAGCCTTCAGAAACTGTCTTCCGTGTTTGTTTGAGAAGTGCGTCTCTGTCGAGCAACACCTTTCCTTTCCCTAGGACTCCTATGCACCAGCCTGGGACCTGGGACTGGTCCACAAGACACAACTAACTGTCTGGGGCTTTGGAGGCACAGTGCTGCCAGAGTGCGGGGTGGGGGTTTCATCCCGGTGGAGGCATAGGTATCGCCTGCAACATCTACTATGCAGGGGTGACAGGGACAGTGGCTGCAGCTGTAGCTCCCAAGTGCCAGTGCTGGTGGTGGGGCCCCTCAGGTTGTGCCTGGCCCCCATCACCCTGTGGCATGCTTTGGATTGGGAATGTCCTTTCATCCTTTGCTTCTGCCTCCTCAGCTTGATTGCCCATTCTTCCCAGCAGTTCTACAGGCTGCTTGATGTCTTATTGATATATCCAGTTTCTCTGAAAATCAGACCGTGGCTTGCCCTGGGAGCCTAATGCTAGTTCCTCAAGCTCCCAGCTCCACAAGAGTTACCAAAGCCTTCCCCACACTCAGGGGAACATGGCTGGCCACAGATCAGTTAGCGTGGGACCCGGGGCTTCCTGTGTGATGTGATGGCTCCCGCAAAGGCCCCGCTGCCCAGCGTGTTTTGAGATCAGGGGTTGCTTTCCCGGCCTTGGTGCTGTTTCCCTGGCTGAGTTCATCAGGCTGGCCTGAAGATGCCACTGTTGCCCCTCTTCCTGCAGAAGAGTAACTGCTACTCCGCTCTTTCCAGACATCTTCCCAGCCTGGCCACTGGGAAAG